>NC_138174.1:26314310-26685206 GCF_964165515.1 Mesoplodon bidens | reverse complement strand
AAGTTAAGGACTTAGAAATTTTCAAATTTAATAAATAAAATCAATCCTCAGGGTCAAGACATTCAGCAAATCCCAAACAGGTTAAAAAAATTTTTAACAATTACAACTAGACACATTAGAGTAAAACTATTACTAAAAATAAATTGAAAATCTTATAAACATCAAAGAAAAATAATACACATTGAATGCAGGGAAAACAGTAAGAAAATAGTTGATATGCCATCAGAAAAATGAAAGGTATAAAATAATGAAACATCTTTTCAGTGTTGAAAGGAAAAAAACCTCAATACTGAATTCTAAATCCATTAAAATTTCTTCAAAATGGAAGCAAAATAATGTGGAAAACAATAATCTTGAGATATTATTGGTGAAAATATAAGATTGCACAGACACTTTGGAAATTATTTTGGCAGTTTATTAAAATTTTAAACATAAATATATCTTATGACCTACAAGTTCCATCTTATATAGACATCTAACTAGGGAAATGAAACCCTATGTCCATCCCCAAACATTCGAATGAATTTTTATACTAGTATTATTTACAGCAGCCAAAAAATAGAAATAACCCAAATGTCAATCAGCTGGTAAATAGATTTCAAAAGTAAGTGGAGGCTTCCCTGGTGGCGCAGTGGTTGAGAGTCTGCCTGCCGATGCAGGGGACACTGGTTCATGCCCCGGTCTGGGAAGATCCCACATGCCACGGAGCAGCTGGACCCGTGAGCCGTGGCCACTGAGCCTGCACATCTGGAGCCTGTGCTCCACAATGAGAAAGGGCACAACAGTGAGAGGCCCGCGTACCACAAAAAAAAAAAAAGTAAGTGGTACATCCATGCAATGAAATAGTAAATGATAAAAAATAGTAAAACCATGATATATATCACTCATGAAAGAACCATATAAAGCATTATGCTAAGGGAGTAAAGCCAGGCATGGAAACCACATGTAGCATGGTTACATTTATATGAAATGCCTAGAACAGGCAAATCTACAGAAACAGAAAGTAAAGTAGTGGTAGCCTAGGTCTGGGTGTAGGAATAGTGAATAGCTATAAATGGGCATAAGGGATTTTATCAGGGGGATGAGAATGTTCTAAAAGTAGAGTATGGTGATGTGCACAATTCTGTAAATTTGCTGAATTTTACAATTAAAAATGGACAAATTTAATGGTATGTGTATAAATTATACCTCAATATTAAAAAAAAAAGGAAACAAACTACAGAATGCAACAACTTGTATAAACTTCAAACCATTATGTTGAGTTAAAGAAGCCAAACACACAAGAATACATACAGTATGGTTCTGTTTACATCAAGTTCATGAGTAGGTAGAATGAAAATTACTGATATAGTTCTCAGAATAGTAGTCACCCTTGGTAGAGGGTATGGAAAAGATAGGGGGATATAGGAGTTTTGATTCAGGAGTAAACATATATCAAAATCCATCTTCTGTACATTTAAGATTTGGCATTTTCCTATGTATACATTATACACTAATTTATTACACATTATTAAGATACAATTAATGTAGAATTTATACATAGGAAAAATCGTATTTTCAAAAAACATTAAATACATTTGAGACTGTAAGAAGAAACAAAGTTTGTAACCCATCAGGGCCTTCTGGGGCCTTCCTGGAACAGAACCCTTTCCCATATCCTCTGCTTTAAATCCTCTCTCTAGTACCTAGATACTAGTATCTGATGCACATTTCCTGAGTTGTTTAAAATATGCTAAAACCTGTACCAAATGGAAGAAATTAACTACTTGATGACCATGGGCACTGAGTCCCTAGACTTGCTGGCACCTAAGGATGGATAATGTTAACCCCTGTGACACTCGCTTGTTACCTCACCATCAACCAATCAGAATTGTGCACAAGCTGATCACATACACTGAGATGCCCCTCAGTCAGTCACCTGGCCTCTAAAAATGCTTTGCTGAAACGCATTGGGGAGCTCGGGTGTTTTGTGCACAAGCTGCCCTGGACTCCTTGCTTGGTGTCCTGCAGTAAACATTGCACTTTCCTTCATCACAACCCAGTGTCAGTAGATTTGTTTTATTTTCCGCAGGCAAGCGGACCCAAGTTTGGTTCAGTAGCAAGTTCATTTTAGCAACTGACTCAACAGAAAATTTCTCAGGTGAAATTTTCTATCAGAGCGCTGTGTGATGTCATAAACAATGGCCTCAATAATATTTCTGCAACAAATGTAGCAACAATATATTTTCTCTAGTGCTCTCTGGTAAAAGCTGAAAATATGACATTACCAAACACATTTCCAATAGCAATTCCATAAGGACTTAAGATAAACATCTCCCAAGAATATGGACTTTCTGATCTCAAGTTAGAGTTTAGACTCTCCAAAGCAGTGGAGGCCAGTATATTAATTTTACCAGGATGCAGAAATATCAAAGCAGAAAGGAATGCTACTCTATTTTTAGGGATGTCCCCTTACGATAACACAGAAAAAAATATATGAGAGTTATTATTTATACATGAGGTATATTTATGTGCAAATAACCCAGTTCTGTAACTGAACAAAATTTTCAACATAGCTACTAAAATAAGCAGAATATACTATGTTCTCAACTCTTCAGTGAAAGCATGTACTGTCTGTTTCTGTATTCCTGTGGTTCCTTGCAAGACCTTCAAACCAGCAAGAAGTCCTCACAGTCTAGAAGATGTAACAAATGCAAATTGCCAAGACTTTCTAACTAAAAACTGAATTCTAGTCTCAGTCTTTTGACCAGAAGTTCTACTTTAACTGCAATGACCACATTAATAATTTCAGGAATGAGTCAGTGTTCTCTGATCACATAGAAAAGATCTGAGAGATTGAGACAAGAAGAGATGTTTCCCTCTCACCATCATGCCTCATGTTTTCTGGATCTATACATTAAATGTTATCTCTCTAAGAGATGGTCTATAATTTCAGCTGACATTTTCTTATGTTCTTCTTCAAAATAGGGAAATGGAAGCTGCTACAAATAGTGGCAAAGGTGAGTATGAAATATGTGAGCTCTGTGACTCGTGGCATCTTTGTGTATCTGTGCCTTTGTGTGAATAAGTATGTAAGTGTGGTTTCTTGCTCTGGTAGCTATGATCATAAAACCACTAAGAACATGAGCTGGTGTCTGCAGCTCACACACACCTTAACTATTCAATGAGGTATTATTTTGTGAAGAAAATAAACTTTTATTTTAAATGGGTAATCCTTACTTTTTGTCATTATTTTCATGCTTGTATTATAAGTGCTCAAGTTGTCGCTTTTATGTAGTTTGACTCAGATAATAAATGAATTTTTGACAATAATTGTTCTCTCTCAAGAAAGGTCAAAAGGAATGCAGAATATTCTATAAAAATACATCAGCATTATTTCCTATCCAACATAAAGAATATTTTAGTTTGGTAATTATTATAAAACTTTACATTTGTTTCTTTTTTGAGAGAAGACTCAACATCTCACAAAAAAATTAAATACCACTGAATTTGCTTGCCTTATTAGTCAAATCATGAAAGATACCTCAATCTCCCTCATCTCCAAAACATAGTTACCAGCTCAGCTTTTATACAGTAGTTTTATCTTCTGATCTCTATCAGACGACTGTAAAAGTATAATAGATTTGCCATGCACTGGGATGCATAAATACAAATATTGGTATCCTGACAGCCATGATTCCAGAGTTTTAATCTATTTTAAGAATTACCACAGAGCGATCTAGAATGCTAACTGAAAAACTCTCTGGAGATAATGCATTGTCACTGTAATTTCCTTTGCTCTATAGTGTATGTTAAAGTTATATCATGAGGAAAAATTGAAATTAGTTATCTCTATGAATCCATGGCTACCATGAAAAGATAATAAAAACACATATACATATTGTGGATATAATTACATAAAATCAATGAAAATATGATATAAAATTTGTATAAAAGACCATTTAACCATAGAAACCAAAAATACAATGTATACACTCTACCAGACAATAGTTTGTGTTAGGCAGAAAAGAAAAGTTGAGAAGTTTATCATTAAACATGCATAACAGGGACTTCCCTGGTGGTGCGGTGGTTAAGAATCCGCCTGCCAATGCAGAGGACATGGGTTCAAGCCCTGGTCCAGGAAGATCCCACATGCCATGGAGCAACAAAGCCCATGCACCACAACTACTGAAGTCTGTTTACCTAGAGTCCATGCTCCACAACAAGAGAAGCCACCACAATGAGAAGCCCGTTCAACACAATGAAGAGTAGCCCACACTCACTACAGCTAGAGAAAGCCTGTGCACAGCAACAAAGGCCCAATGCAGCCAAAAATAAAAATAAACAAATTAATTAATTAATTTTTAAAAACCATGCATAACAAAGGATAAAACGAACCACACAAATTAATTGGGTATATATCTCTTCATAAACTATAGTTCCAGTCACTTGTGATTTAAAATGAAAATTATATTCTAATGTAAAGTGCTTTATGAAGCATCTAATTAAAATATTGATGTAATGGAATATTTTTATGCAGGCAAACTGTTACTCACAGTCATGAATTAGTTACAAATAGGTCAGTTAAATGGTGTTAACAGTCAGAGAAGAAATAAAGACTAAGCAAATGCCATTTAAGGATCATGATTAAAAAATTGAAAGCAATACATAAAATACTATATTTTATTAATGAATTAAAATAATTTTTTCTTAAACATATAATTGATAACATTTCACTTTTAAAAAGACCATTTATGTTTGTGAAACACTACAGATTTGGGAGAGACTGATCTGTACCAAATCCAAGCAAGAACCTAAGATTTCTTTCTGATGGCTTAGTAATATGAAATCTTACCATTTGTGACAAGGTGGATGGATCTGGGAGCTATTATACTTAGACAGAGAAAGACAAATATGGCATGTTTTTACTTATGTGTAGAATCTAAAAAGACAAAATAAACAAGCAGAACAAAACAGAAGCAGACTCAGAGATACAGAGAACAAACTAGTGGTTACCACAGAGGAGAGGGTTGGGGAGAGGGGCAAAATAGATGAAGGGTTTTAAGAGGTACAAACTACCAGTTATAAAATAAATAAGTCACAGGGATGTAATGTACTGCACAGGGAGTGCAGTCAATATTTTATAATAACTTTGTATGATGTGTAATCTATAAAAATATTGAGTTCTTATGTTGTACACCTGAAACTAACATAATATTGTAAGTCAACTACACTTCAATAAATTTATAAAAAGAAAATAATATTTCTATATCCTATTTTATAAATTCGGAAGTTGTAAAACTGCAAACACCTGATAGCTCCATAAAGTACAGCTGTCCTTAACTTTTTAAAAATTTCTATAGACAACAATAAAAAGTACATATTTAAAGTTTAAAATATGATAAGTTAACACATGTAAATCCTGTGAAACCATCACTCCAAATAAGATATGAACTTATCTACTACCCCCAAAAGTTTCTTGGTGTCTCTATGTAATCGTTTCCTCATGCCATTACCCAGGCAAAAACTGCTCTGCCACTATAGATTTGTGTGCTGGTTCTAGAAATTTATCTAAATGGAATCATACAGCATAAACTCTTTTTTGTCAGGCAACATTCTGCAAAACTGTTTTGAGGTGTATTTATGTTGTTGTTTTGTATAGACAGGTTGTTTTTGTTTTGTTTTGTTTTTTGCTATGTAATTCTGCATTTTTGGGATACACCAGAACTTGTTTATCCATTCACCTGCTAGGGACATTTGGATTGTTTCCAGTTTTGTCTATTGCCAATAAAGCTTCTATTAACATATTTTCAAATCTTTGTATAGGTTTTCTATACAAAGATTTTTATGACTTTGTATAGTCATAGGTTTCATTTCTCTTGGGTAAATACCTAGGAGCAGAATAACTGGGTCATACGGAAGGTTACATTGAATTTTAAGAAGCTGCCAAACTCTTTTCCAAAGTAATTGTATCAGTTTACCTGATCACCAGCAATATAGGAGAGTTCCAATTGTTCTACATCATTGCAAACCAACCTACTACAATGCTTTAAATTAAAAAGCTTGGCTATAGTAAGTGCTGGCAAGTATGTGAAACAACTCTGAGCTTTGCTAGTTGCATCCATTTCATCTAAGCTGACAAATTTTGGGCATAAACTTGTTCAAGATTTTTTTATTTTCCCTTTAATATTTGTAGAATCTGTAATACCATCATCTTTCTCATTGTATACCATTGGCAATTTCTGTCACCTCTCGTTCGTTCTCTTCTCTCTTTTCCTAATATATTTTTTAACATCTTTATTGGAGTATAATTGCATAACAATGTTGTGTTAGTTTCTGCTTTATAACAAAGTGAATCAGTTATACATATACATATATCCCCATATCTCTCCCCTCTTGCGTCTCCCTTCCTCCCACCCTCCCTATCCCACCCCTCTAGCACCGAGCTGATCTCCCTGTGCTATGTGGCTTCTTCCCACTAGCTATCTATTTTACGTTTGATAGTGTATATATGTCCATGCCACTCTTTCACTTTTTGCCGGCTTACTCTTCCCCCTCCCCGTATCCTCAAGTCCATTCTCCAGTAGGTCTGTGTCTTTATTCCCATCTTGCCCCTAGGTTCTTCATGACCATTATTTGTTGTTGTTTTTTTAGATTCCATATATATGTATTAGCATATGGTATTTGAACAATGAGATATAATCTTACACCAGTCAGAATGGCCATCATCAAAAAATCTACAAACAATAAATGCTGGAGAAGTTGTGGAGAAAAGGGAACCCTCTTACACTGTTGGTGAGAATGTAAATTGATACAGCCACAATGGAGAACAGTATGGAGGTTCCTTAAAAAACTAAAAATAGAACTACCACATGACCCAGCAATCCCACTACTGGGCATATACCCTGAGAAAAACATAATCCAAAAAGAGTCATGTACCACAATGTTCATTGCAGCTCTATTTACAATAGCCAGGACATGGAAACAACCTAAGTGTCCATCAACAGATGAAGGGATACAAAGGTGTGGTACATATATACAATGGAATATTAGCCATAAAAAGAAAAGAATTTGAGTTATTTGTAGTGAGGTGTATGGACCTAGAGTTTGTCATACAGAGTGAAGTAAGTCAGAAAGGGAAAAACAAATATCTTTTCCTAATTTTTTACTAGAGTTTGTCATCTTTAATGACCTTCCCAAAGAACCAGCTTTTAGTTTCGTTGATATTTCTCTATTGTTTGCCTGTTTTTATTTCAATCTTTAACCCTAGAAATACTTTTTCCTATCAAATCTATTTTATTTGATATTAATATAGTTCCTCCAGCTTTCTTTTGATCAGTGTTCAAATGGTATATCTTTTTTATCTATTTTTACCCTATTTGTGTCTATACTGAGATTGTGTTTTTATAAACAGGTTTTTATCCAACTAATCATTTCTGACTTTTATCTGTTACCTTTTCTTTCTCTCTACTTTCACTTAAATTAAGTATGATTTAAATTTTATTTTATCTCCTTTGTTGAGTTATTATTTATAATTGTTTGCTTTGTCATTTTAATTGTAGCTTTAGTATTTATAGTTTACATTTTTAACTCAGCATAACTTATCTTCAAATTATATTATACCACTCCACATGTAATATGAATTTTACTACTTTACTTTAGAATACTTCCATTTCCTCAGTGTAGATCTCTGGGCTCCTACTGTGTATGTTTTAAACTACATAATACATTGTTATTTTGTTCATACTTACATTTGCATTTTGAAGATATTTAAAGATGTAATGTTATATATTTACCTAAATTAGATACCATTGTCATAACTCTTTAATTTCTGTATATCTAGATTAAAATCTAGTATCACTTTCTTTCTATTCAAATGGCTTCCTTTAACATTTCTCAGAGATATGCATTGTTTCAGTTTTCCTCTGTCTGCAAATGTCTTCATTTTGTCTTTGTTTTTTTTTTTTTTTTTTTTTTTTTTTTGCGGTATGCGGGCCTCTCACTGTTGTGGCCTCTCCCGTTGCGGAGCACAGGCTCCGGACGCGCAGGCCCAGCGGCCATGGCTCACGGGCCCAGCTGCTCCGCGGCATATGGGATCCTCCCAGACCGGGGCACGAACCCGTATCCCCTGCATCGGCAGGCGGACTCTCAACCACTGCGCCACCAGGGAGGCCCTGTCTTTGTTTTTGAAATATATTTTTTTCTGGGTACAAAAATTTAGCTTGACAGATTTTTTTCAGGACTTTAAAGCATTGCTCCACTTTCTTCTCCCTTGTAATTTTTCAACAAACAATCTGTCATTCTTATATGTGTTCCTCTGTACATAGCATGCATGTCTTCAAATACAAATTTAATACGTAAAACATATATATGTAATATATATGTTTAATATGATTTTATATTTTATACATATATACATTTATAAACAGATATACATTTTTATACTATATATATATCATATATATAGACTAATATATACATTATATATACAAACACACACACACACACACACACACACACACACACACATACTCCTCTCTTTCCTATCCTCCAATATCATGGATATTGGATTGTTTTGTGCTGACCCACAGCTCATGGATATGCTTAGGGCTTTTGTTTTTGTTTTTTATTTTCATTCTATTTTCTCTGTATATTTTACTTTGGATAGTTTCTTTTGCTATGTCTTCAATTTCGCTAATCACTTTTTTCTGTGGTATCTACTTTGCCCTATATTTCATCCATCATACTTCTACCTCTATAATTAGGGTCTACGTTTTTTAATCTTCCATGTCTCTGTCAAACTTTTGAACATATGGACTTCAGTTATAACGACTGTTTTAATGCCCTTGTTTGCAAATTCTAATATCTGTATTAGTTCTGTGTCAGCTTTAAATGACTGATCTATCTCCTTACTGTGAGTCATATTTTCTACCTCCCTTGCCTGCTGGAAATTTTTGATTGCCATAGATTGTGACTTTTACATTTTTGCTGTGGAGAATATATTTGTATTTCTGTAAATATTTGTGAGCTTTTTCAGGGGTTACTTGGAAACAGTTGATTCTTCTGGAAATTCCTTTAAGCTTGGTTACACAAGACCAGAGCTGAGTAATCTAGCCAATTCCCCAGAAATAATGGGGTTTCCAATCTGGTTGGTGGGAACAGAGACTTCTCCTAGTCCTGTGTGAGCATAGGGCACTGTTTCCTCTTATTCTTTCCAGTGTGTTTTCCCCCAGTCTCATGTAAATTCCTCACTAGCATGTGCTAATCGTTACTCTGTTGAATACTCAGATGCAACTCTCTGCAGATCTCTAGAGTGTATATGTAGCTGTATTCTCTCCAGTACTCTGTTCTGTAAATTCTAGATTGCTCATTCACAGTTTCTCCTGAACTCTCTCTTCTTAACTTTGGGAATCTCCCAGGCTCCACCTGGATTACCTCTTTGTATGCCACATCTAAAAATGCTCTCAAATCAGTAAACTGGGTAAGTCATTTTTTTTTCTCATCTCTCAGTTTTCATTGCCTGAAGTCCAGTGTCTTGAAACCATTGTTTCATATATTTTGTCCATTTTTTAATTGCTTTAGAAGGAAAGATAAATCTGGAAACTTCACTCCAACTTGGCCAGAACTGTAACACTCTTTCTGGATTTTAACATAATTGGTGGAGAAAATTAAGATCTACCTTTCACATATACATATAGTAGAGAGATTGGAAATTTTTCCATGAGATGTAAGAAGAAAAAAATAAAACCACTGCTGGCTCACATATGGTAACAAACTAGATGATAATCTTCTGTCTAAAAACCTTATATTTGGGCTTCCTTGGTGGTGCAGTGGTTGACAGTCCGCCTGCTGATGCAGGGGATATGGGTTCATGCCCCAGTCCAGGAGGATCCCATATGCCACAGAGCTGCTGGGCCCGTGAGCCATGACTGCTGGGCCTGCGCGTCCGGAGCCTGTGCTCCATCGCCGGAGAGGCCACAACAGTTAAAGGCCCATGTACCGCAAAAAGAAGAAAAAAAAAAAAAAAACTATTCTGAGTTTTATGTCCCTAATTCTATTTTTAGGTCATTCAGAGTTTCTCTGCTACCAGAAGATTGATCATCAGGATACAAAGGATCTTGTTATGTTACTCACAAGTAAAAAAATTCTTCCAGTATTCCTTGGAAAGTTTTAAACATTTTATTCTTGTTCTTGTTTTTTTTTTTTTTTTTTTTTTTGCGGTACGTGGGCCTCTCACTGTTGTGGTCTCCCCCATTGTGGAACATAGGCTCCAGACGTGCAGGCTCCGTGGCCATAGCTCACGGGCCCAGCCGCTCCACGGCATGCGGGATCCTCCTGGACCTGGGCACGAACCCGTGTCTCCTGCATCGGCAGGCGGACTCTCAACCACTGCGCCAACAGGGAAGCCCCCTTGTTTTGTTTTTATAATCAGACTTTTCAGACTGTGCTAACTAAAATCAAATAGTCATTAAGAGGCTTTGTCTTCTGGCTGTCATAGTACTACTCAAGTATATTTGATTTCTATTATCATTTTTACTCTCTTTGTCTAAAAATGAATATACTCCCAAAAACATTTTTCACATAATTTAGTTATTTACATCGTTAGCTGTATGCAGCAGCAGCAGAACTTTTTTCCAACATTTGTCATTACTTAGTAGTCATTTATGTTATTTAAATGCTCTGGTATTTTGTGTGATACTTTTCTAATTACATGTCTTACCTTTAATTTGATCATTGTAACATATGAAATAGGGAAAAGTAATACAGCAGTTGTTTCACTTGCAGATTCTTTAACAGGCTCAGTTTTACATTTTGCTCAGCCTATGTGATTCTGTTATTTATATTTGTGAAACTATGAGTGGCTTTAAGACTTATCTAATTTAATTATTCATCTTTTTGCTCTAATTTTGAAAATCTTAATATTCATAATCACATGGCACATTTACAAATACGTACTTGCAAGATACTCTTGAAGAACTATTCAAATACTATTAATACAGATTAACTTAGAAATAACCAGGAAAATACTGTTTAATGTTTATATTTAAAAAGTTCCCAGTGTCTTATTTTTATAATATAAATGACTATTATAATTGAAAAAAATACATCAATGTATAATGTACTCATCTTTAATACTTCATGAATAAATTTCTCTGTACACAAACAAGCAAAAACAAAGAAGTAAAACTCTCTCCAATTTCTCCACATTACATACAAACAAAAAATGTTCCATAAAGCTTCAACGTTATTTACTGATTCATTTTGATTTAAGATACAAGCTATCCTGAAATACTTCCTTAAACTGGAGTTGCAACAAATTCAGCTATGTTCTAAGTGTTTATTTGACAAATATTTACTTGGTAAAAGTAGAGTATGAATAAATCATTCTGATCTTAGGAAATAGTTTGGTACTTTTTTAAGGAAGTCAGCAGCCATTCCCATATTATTGTTTGAAAATAAATAGTAAAGAATATTTGATCACATTATGGCAAAAAAGTAGGAGTTGAAGGGAGCAGGATAAAGAGGCAATGTTCCCCAAAAGAGAGTGGTTTATTTTAACTACAAAATAATGATTTACATCCTGAATAGCAGTGTGGAATTAAGAGAAGAATGTGTGGCTATAAATGGAATAAACTGCTAACATTTTCTAGTTTTTCTGGAGACTTCCAATGTTTCATTTCATGTTCCTCTTCAAATTTCCTTTCAGCTTGAAAAAGTCACCAGCCAAACTTATTTAATGTTTACTATATGTCAGGAAAAACACTAACCACACAAAAATTTGACTAACACAATAAATCTCCACAATTCTGTGAGTAAGGAATCAAATCTATTTTTTTAGAGGTATAGAAAGGGTAACTTGCCCTTTGTAACTTAAGAATATTAAGTGATGGAATCTTTAGTGCCAGAATTTGAGGACAGGGTGTGTCCTCAGAGGAACAAAAACGGCTTCTAGTTTGCTGCTGTTGTATTGAAAAAATCATTCTGAATGGTTTGCAAGTGAGTTTGAATTCCAGTGCTTCAAAATAAGACTTGAATTTGGAAACTTTGAAGCTTTTATACCAGCCATGTGGCTAAAAGGGTTTTGGTGCTATGGCTGGTGTCAGGCCTGAGCCTCTGAGGTGGGAGAGCTGAGTTCAGTATATTGCTCCACCAGAGACCTCCTGGCCCTAAATAATATCAAATGGGGAAAGCCCTTCCAGAGATCTCCATCTCAATGCTAAGACCCAGCTCCACTCAACGACCAGCAAACTACAGTGCTGGACCCCTATGTCAAACAACTAACAAGACAGGAACACAAACCCACCCATTAGCAGAGCAGCTCCCTAAAATCAAAATAAGTTCACAGACACCCCAAAACACAACACCTGAGTGGTATTGCCCACCAGAAAGACAAGATCCAACCTCATCCACCAGACACAGGCATCAGTCCCTTCCACCAGGAAGCTTACTCAACCCACTGAAAGAATCTTGCCCACTGGGGGAAGACCTCAAAAACAATGGGAACTATGAAGCTGCAGCCTGTGAAACGGTAACCCAAAACACCGTAAGTTTAGCAAAATGAGAAGAGAGAGAAATACACAGCAGATAAAGGAGCAAGGTAAAAACACACCAGACCAAACAAATGAAGAGGACATAGGCAGTTTACCTAAAATAGAATTCAGAGTAATGGTAACAAACATGATCCAAAATCTTGGAAGGGGAATGGAGAAAATACAAGAAACATATAACAGGGACCTAGAAGAACTAAAGAGCAAAAAAAAAAAAAAAAATGATGAACAACACAATAAATGAAATTAAAAATTCTCCAGAAGGAATCAATAGTAGAATAACTGAGGCAGAAGAAGTAAGCGACCTGGAAGATAAAATATTGGCAATAACTACCACAGAGTAGAATAAAGAAAAAAGAATAAAAAGAATTGAGGAAAATCAGAGAGACCTCTGGGACAGCATTAAATGCACCACCATTCTAACTATAGGGGTTCTAGAAGAAGAAGAGAAAAAGAAAGGGACTGAGAAACTATTTGAGGAGATTATAGTTGAAAACTTCCCTAATATGGGAAAGGAAATAGTTAATCAAGTCCAGGAAGCACAGAGAGTCCCATATAGGATAAATCCAAGTAGAAACATGCCAAGACACATATTCATCAAACTATCAAAAATTAAATACAAAGAAAACATATTAAAAGCAGCAACGGAAAAACAACAAATAACATACAGGGAATCCCCATAAGGTTAACAGCTGATCTTTCAGCAGAAACACTGCAAGCCAGAAGGCAGTGACATGACATGTTTAAAGCAATGAAAGTGAAATACATACAACCAAGATGACTCTAACCAGCAAGGATCTCATTCATATTGAATGAAGAAATTAAAAAACCTTTACAGACAAGCAAATGCTAAGAGAATTCAGCACAACCAAACCAGCTCTACAACAAATGTGAAAGGAACTTCTCTAGGCAGAAAACATAAGGGAAGGAAAAGACCTACAATAACAAACCCAAAACAATTAATAAAATGGTAATAGGAACATACATATTGATAACTACATTAAATGTAAATGCATTAAATGCTCAAACCAAAAGACATAGACTGGTTGAATGGATACAAAAACAAGACCTGTACATACGCTGTCTACAAGAGACCCACTTCAGACCTAGGGAAACATACAGACAGTGAGGGGATGGAATAAGATATTACAGCAAAAGGAAATCAAAAGAAAGATGGAGTACCAATACTCATATCAGAAAAAAATAGACTTTAAAATGAGACTATTACAAGAGACAAAGAAGGACTATTCATAATGATTGAGTGATCAATCCAAGAAGAAGACATAACAATTGTAAATATTTATGCAGCCAACATAGCAGCACCTCAATACATAAGGCAAATGTTAACACCCATAAAAGGGGAAATCGACAGTAACACAATCATAGGAGGGGACTTTAACACCCCACTTTCACCAATGGACAGATCGTCCAAAATGAAAGTCAATAAGGAAACACAAGCTTTACATGATACATTAAAAAAGATGGACTTAATTGATATTTATAGGACAATCCAACCAAAAACAGCAGAATACACTTTCTTCTCAAGTGCTCATGAAACATTCTCCAAGATAGATCGTAACTTGGGTCAGAAATCAAGCCTTGGTAAATTTAAGAAAACTGAAATCATATCAAGTATCTTTTCTGATCACAATGCTATGAGACTAGATATTAATTACAGGAAAAAAAAGTAAAAAATACAAACACATGAGGCTAACCAATACACTACTAAATATCCAAGACATCACTGAAGAAATCAAAGAGGAAATCAAAAAATCTCTAGAAACAAATGACAATGAAATCGTAATGCCCCACAACTTATGGGATGCAGCAAAAGCAGTACTAAGAGGGAAGTTTATAGCAATACAAAATTCTACCTCAAGAAACAAGAAACAACACAAATAAACAACCTAAACTTACACTGAAAGCAATTAGAGAGAAAAGAACAAGAACACCACCAAGTTAGCAGAAGGAAAGAAAACATAAAGATCAGATCAGAAATAAATGAAAAAGAAATGAAGGAAACAAGAGCAAAGAACAATAGAACTAAAAGTTGGTTCTTTGAGAAGATAAACAAAATTGATCAACCTTTAGGCAGACACAGCAAGAAAAAAAGGGAGAAGGCTCAAATCAATAGAATTAGAAATGAAAAAGGAGAAGTAACAACTGACACTTCAGAAATACAAGGATTGTGAGAGATTACTACAAGCAAATCTATGCCAATAAAATGGACAATCCGGAAGAAATGGACAAATTCTAAGAAGACCACAACCTTCCAATACTGAACCAGGAAAAAATAGAAAATATAAACAGACCAATCACAAGCACTGAAATTGAAACTCTGAATAAAAATCTTCCAACAAACAAAAGCCCAGGACCAGATGGTTTCACAGGGGATTTCTATCAAACACTGTTTTAGAGAAGAGCTAACACCTATGCTTCTCAAGCTCTTCCAAAATATAGCAGAGGGAGGAACTCTCCAAAACTCATTCTACAAGGCCACTATCACCCTGACACCAAAACCAGACGAGGATGCCACAAAAAAAGAAAATTACAGGCCAATATCACTGATGAACAGAGATGGAAAAATTCTCAACAAAATACTAGCAAACAGAATTCAACAGCACATTAAAAGCATCATACACCAAGATCAAGTGGGGTTTATCCCAGAAATGCAAGTATTCTTCAATATACCCAAATCAATCAATGTGATACACCATATAAACAAATTGAAAGAGAAAAAAAAACATATGCTCATCTCAATAGATGCAGAAAAAGCTTTTGACAAAATTCAACACCATTTATGATAAAAAACCCTCCAGAAAGTAGGCATAGAGGGAACTTTCCTCAACATATAAACACCATATATGACAAACCCACAGAAAACATCGTTCTCAATGGTGAAAAACTGGAAACATTTCCACTAAGATCAGGAGCAAGACAAGGTTGCCACTCTCACCACTATTATTCAACATAGTTTTGGAAGTTTTAGTCACAGCAATCAGAGAAGAAAATGAAATAAAAGGAATCTAGATCAGAAAAGAAGAAGTAAAACTGTCACTGTTTACAGATGACATGATGCTATACATAGAGAATCCTAAAGATGCTACCAGAAAACTACTAGAGCTAATAAATGAATTTGGTAAACTAGCAGGATACAGAATTAATGGACAGAAATCTCTTGCATTCCTATATACTAGTGATGAAAAATCTGATAGAGAATTTAAGAAACACTCCCGTTTACCATTTCAACTCAAAGAATAAGATACCTAGGAATAAACCTACCTAAGGAGACAAAAGAACTTTATGCAGGAAACTATAAGACACTGATGAAAGAAATTATAGATGATACAAACAGATTGAGAGACATACCATGTTCTTGGACTGGAAGAATCAACATTGTGATAATGACTATAGTACCCAAAACAACCTACAGGTTCAGTGCAATCCCAATCAAACTACCAATGGCATTTTTCACATAAATAGAACAAAAAATTTCACAATTTGTATGGAAACACAAAAAAACCTGGATAGCCAAAGCAATCTTGAGAAAGAAAAACGGAGCTGGAGGAATCAGGCTCCCTGTCTTCAGACTATACTACAAAGCTACAGTAATCGAGACGGTATGGTATTGGCACAAAAACAGAAATATTGATCAATGGAACAGGATAGAAAGTGCAGAGATAAACCCACGCACATATGATCACCTTATCTTTGATAAAGGAGGCAAGAATAAACAATGGAGAAAAGACAGCCTCTTCAATAAGTGGTGCTGGGAAAACAGGGCAGATACATGTAAATGAATGATGTTAGAACAGTCCTTAACACCATACACAAAAATAAACTCAGAATGGATTAGACCTAAATGTAGGCCAGAGAGTACAAATCTCTTCGAGGAAAACATAGGCAGAACACACCATGACATAAACCACAGCAAGATCTTTTTTGACCCACCTCCTAGAGAAATTGAAATAAAAACAAAAATAAACAAATGGGACCTGATGAAACTTAAAAGCTTTTGCACAGCAAAGGACACCATAAACAAGACAAAAAGCCAACTCTCAGAATGGGAGAAAGTATTTGCAAACGAAGCAACTGAAAAAGGATTAATCTCCAAAATATACAAGCAGCTCATGCAACTCAATATCAAAAAAACAAACAACCCAATCCAAAAATGGCCAGAACACCTAAATAGACATTTCTCCAACAAAGACATACGGATTGCCAACAAACACATGAAAGAATGCTCAACATCACTAATTATTAGAGAAATGCAAATCAAAACTACAATGAGATACCACCTCGCACCAGTCAGAATGGCCATCATCAAAAAATCTACAAACAGGGCTTCCCTGGTGGCGCAGTGGTTGAGAGTCCGCCTGCCGATGCAGGGGACACGGGTTCGTGCCCCTATCCCGGAAGATCCCACATGCCGCGGAGCGGCTGGGCCTGCGAGCCATGGCCGCGGAGCCTGTGTGTCCGGAGCCTGTGCTCCGCAACGGGAGAGGCCACAGCAGTGAGAGTCCCGTGTACAGCAAAAAAAAAAAAAAAAAAAAAAAAAAAAAAAAAAAAAAAATCTACAAACAATAAATGCAGGAGAGGGTGTGGAGAAAAGGGAACCCTCTTGCACTGTTGGTGGGAATGTAAATTGATACAGCCACTATGGAAAACAATATGGAGGTTCCTCAAAAAACTACAAGTAGAACTACCATATGACCCAGCAATCCCACTACTGGGCATATTACCTGAGAGAAACATAATTCAGAAAGTGTCATGTACTACAATGTTCATTGCAGCTCTATTTACAATAGCCAGAACATGGGAGTAACCTAAATGTCCATCGTCAGATGAATGGATAAAGAAGATGTGGCACATATATACAATGGAATATTACTCAGTCATAAAAAGAAATGAAACTGAATTATTTGTAGTGAGGTGGTTGGACCTAGAGACTGTCATACAGAGTGAAGTAAATCAGAAAGAGAAAAACATATACCATATGCTAACACATATATATGGAATCTAAAAAAAAGTAAAATGTTTCTGAATAACCTAGGGCCAGGACACAAATAAAGACACAGATGTAGAGTATGGACTTGAGGACATGAGGAGGGGGTAGGGTAAGCTGGGATGAAGTAAGAGAGTGACATGGACATATATACACTACCAAATGTAAAATAGCTAGCTCGTGGGAAGCAGCCACATAGCACAGGGAGTTCAGCTTGTTGTTTTGTGTCCACCTAGAGGGGTGGGATAGGGAGGGTGGAAAGGAAATGCAAGAGGGTGGAGATATGGGGATGTATGTATATATGTATAGCTGATTCACTTTGTTATACAGCAGAAACTAACACACCGTTGTAAAGCAATTATACTGCAATAAAGATGTTAAAAATAAAATTAAGTGATGGACCTCAGTTTGATTCTCATCATGAGAGAATCTGCTTGTAACTTCTATATGATTCTGAACACATGACCCATCCCTACACCCTGAAATAAATACCAGATTATGATGACATTAGAAAAAACCTCATGGTGCACAATAACTTTATCACATAAAGTTCCAGATGCCTTTCAACATGACTTAAAAAAAAAATCACACTGATGGAACCAAAAAGCAAATAGAATGAGTGAACATTTTTTTTTTCCCCACATCTGGGAATTTGTCCTTATCCAAGTGTCTGGAAATGTTACTATGCTCTATGTATTTAAGGTAAACAGAAATGAATTACCAATAGTAGTTTCAAGTTTCCTTCATTGTTCCAACAAAAGTCAATGAACCAGGAGTATCTTATAGATGCTTTTCTCTTTGTTTTGTTTTATATTTTATTCCCTTATATTTTATTATGAAATTATGAGGATAATTATAAAAATTCAAAGACTATGGAAGTGTGAAAAGTCTAAATGTAAGTGTCCTTTCTTCACTTCCCACAGTTAATTCCTGTTACCATTTTCTAGATTTCCTGAAAACTTTCAAACTAAGAAATATCTAAAACAACAGATTTGGATACATTTATTGCTGTAAGTATTTCTTTCCCAGGACTATGTCAAATATTTTTTTTAAGAAAATGTATAGATAAGAAGGCAGTCATACTAAGTGAAGGAAGTCAGACAGAGAAAGACAAATATCATATGATATCACTTATATGTGGAATCTAAAAAAATGATACAAATGAACTTATATACAAAACGGAAACAGACTTGCAGACTTAGAAAACAAACTTATGGTACAAAAGGGGAAAGTTGAGAGGGAGGGGTAAATTAGGAAGTTAGGATTTATATATACACACTACTATATATAAAATAAATAATCAGCAAGGACCTACTGTATAGCACAGGGAACACTTCTTAATGCTCTGTAATAACCTATATGAGAGAAGAATCTGAACAAGAATAGATATAGGCATATGTATAACTATATCACTTTGCTGTACCCCTGAAACTAACATAACATTGTAAATCAACTGTACTCCAATATAAAATTTAAAATTTTTAAAAAAGAAAGAAAAACACTGAAGTTAAAAAAAAGAAGAAGAAGGTGGCAATAGATTGAAATGTCTCTTATATTTCCTTTCCAAATTTATGTTAGTGAATAGAAAAAGATGAAAATATTTCCTGTGTCTCGTCTATCACTTTAGTGTCTATTTTGTTTTGTATTTTGCTTTATCACCCAGGATTGGTTACTTTCAAGTCACATTTTTGGGCAAGAAAGAGAGACCCCATCTTCAGCTTCCTGTCAGACATAGCCTCTCCCACCCACCGTGGTGATTAGTTCATTCTGAAAACATGACATCCTTCTGACCAGTGGGTCAGGTCTAGTACATCTGTATGACTGACCACATAGGGCAATTACTAGGATTACTTAAGCTACAGAATGTATTCAGATTTAAGTCATAGTCTGCCACTCTGCCTGGCATTGATTTAAAATTATTCTCAACATTCTGCCTCTTGGATGGTTGCCTTTAGTTCCACAAATTTTAGCTCAGGATTCTGCACCCAAATTCCCAACTCTCTGGGCAGTATTTTGCCTGAGATGTGTTAACAACACTATATCTCTAAGTTAATGTTTTTGACACGAAACAAAATTGCACTTTATAACTTTCTCCCAGAGTCCCATATTGAGACATATTTGAAAAATTTTGGCACATGCGGGAAAAACACAAAATCGATGATAGTAGTTGATACAATAATTTCAGAAAAAAAGAGTGGATAAAGACCTACATTTTCTAATAAACACACACTAAAAATCTAAAGTAAAATTAGAGTAGAGATAACTGTGAATGTGTGGCAGGTAAACATATTAAAATTTCATTTAAATTCATAGTGACAAATAAGATTTGTTCCATTTCATAGACAAAGAAAAAAAATTAAAAATGACTGGCCATGCCAAATAGCAGTAGAGACATAAACCAAACTCAAATATGCAGCTATGCGCAAGGACAAAAACAAGATATTATCATCATTTCCACGTAATCCTCTTTTTAATCATCAAGTGTCTATATTTTATAGGAGATATTTCTAAATGCTTTGAGTCATTTTCAGATTTTCAAACCACAGTGTTTCCCATCAAATGACAGAACCATTTATATTCATGGAAGCTGAGAGTTTTTTTTTTTTTTTCCTTTGGCACACATGGCCTTATGCCTGAGCTTCTATTATTTCTGTTCCAGAAGAATGCAATAAATATGTCTAGAGACAAGGGACAAAGTTAATAAAAGGCTGTCCTTTCCTTTGCCTAAGACCCTGGTTTAAAATGAGCTATTTTCTCTGAACACCATATATTAATTGGATGGCTTCAGCTTTAGCCACAGACAAAAGCAGCCCCGATCATGATTATCTGCAATATAATTCTTCTTGATATGATGAGCAGTCACAGATTATAAATATTAAAAAGTAAACGTTTTCCATGATAAGAAAAAGATCCTAGAATGCGACCTCTTAGTAGGTCAGTTAAAAGAGCAACACTGATATCATTTCTGGCATTGTGTGTTTCCTCTCAAAGATTCATAAATATTTTATAATTACAGAGGCTTCAAAACTATTTGACTTCTAATTGGCTCAATTTTTTAAAAAGTCAGTTGCTTCAATAGAGTACTTTTTGTTTGTTTTTAATACGTATTCAGGATCCTCCATTATGATTTATACACCTTGTAGAGGGGTGGACAGTGTTTAATTGATAGCAGACTCTCTGGAGTCTGCAAACATCTTGCCCATTTTAATTAAAACAGTAATTTTTCTGTCTTTTTGTATAATTTGTAGAATATAAAGTACCTACCTTCTTTTTCATATACGAAGGTACCATTCTCAGGTCCTTTGCTTAAAATATTAAAACTAGGTTCTGAATCTAAATTAAATGTGTTTCGAGTCTTTAATCCTAAACAGTTCTGAAATCCAAACTTCATACTGATCCAAAGGACAGAACATGGCTAAGCTTGCATAGTGCTGTACCCACTCTGCTTTGGGGGAGTCATTTTAATCTCTTAAATGACTAGATTGATAGCTTGGCATCAGTGTGAATAATCACTGATGATCAGGCAATCAAGCATAACAATATAATTGCTCCTCCCATTAACCTCTCTTTAAAAAAGTTTTTGGAAGTTAAATAAGTCTGTGGTTCTCAACTGGGGGTCACCTTGCTCCTCAAAGAGGTTTTGGAAATATCTAGAGTCATTTTAAGTTACCATTACTTGAGGGTAGGGGTGTGTTAAAGGGTAGAGGCCAGAAATGCTACTAAACCCCCTACAGTGCTCAGAACAGCTACCAACAGCAAAGAATGATGTGGTCCAAAATGTCAGTAGTGCTAAGGTTGAGCAATCCTGACATAGATGAACAAAGGTAAGGGAGGACAGTAGAGAGTTACGATATTTTATATTGCTAAACTTTGTTCTCCAAGCCTGAATAATTGTTTAGCTTTCTACTTGTCTAAATTCAAATAGCTTTAATTGCAAATATTCACTCACACATTGAGACATTCATCCATTCATCCATTGCCTCTTTACAAAGGGCAGTGGGAAGGCATCTAAAATCCCAGTTAAAATGAATACCTGAATTTTTAAGATATTAAGGATAAGAAAACCAGAATAGAAGTATGAAGCCACATTCCAACACATATTTACCTTGGATTTCATGACAGGGCAAAGCAAAATCATTGAAAGAATTTAAACTTGACAATGGACAAAAATAAGATTTCTGTTTAGGAAGATTACCTTAGTTGGAGTGGAAGTTTACGCACAGAGTCAGAATCCAAATAGGCAGTTATTGTAATTCTCCAGGCAAAGGAATTTGATGGTTTGGCATAAAATGCTGTTCGAGGAATGAAGAAATGGGCTGATTATAGAAGATGTTTAGGAGGTAGAATCAGACACAGCTATACCGTTAAGGAGCTATGAGATTGTGAAGATGGGGACAAGTCAGGATATGTCTGGATTTCTTCTGCTTTAACCAATGAGAAAACACTGGTATCATAGGAGGCAGAATGTAGCAGAGAGTATGCTAGGGGTGGGGGAGATAATAATGTCAGTTTTTGATATCTTAAACTCAAAAACCTGTGCAACACCTTTGGAAATATCCTTAGTTGATTATGTGAGATTAAAAATTCTAGATTAAAGACAATCTTCAAGAAAGTGGTTGAAATTTGATTTGGCCAGGATTCATGAGTACCCAGAAGCCACAGAAGAGGAAGGTCTCTGTGTCAGGGAAATGTGTTCAATCAGATTCAATAAAGTCATCAGGTACAAAGAGGGTACAGAGAGTACATTTCCTCAGTCAAGAAAATATAATGGAAAAACCAGTGTTTGAAAGAGATGCAAAGTCTGACTCTTGATGTTATGAAAATAAAATGCAGTTAATATTAACACTGACATTTGTGTAGTGCTTTAAATTTTACAAAGTGTTTTCATGGGAATTATCCTATTTAATTCAAACAACCTGAGTAGGGGAGGACAGATATTATTATTGTTCCATTCTGTAGATATGGTTACTGAGGCAATAAGAGGTTAAAGTGCATTTCTCAGTATCAGGTAGGAGATAAGTGTCATTACTGAATGTTGAGGCAAGTTTTCTCATCCTAAGCTCCATGCATTTTTCAACACAAACACACACACACACACACACAAATATACACACAGATACATACACAAGTGTAATGCCTGAATATGGACAAATGAAAAGTAAAATGAATGTTGTTTAGAACATAGTTTCTCCCCAGTAAGGATTTTATATATGGGCTAAACATAAATGAGGCCCATTTTAAGAGACTATAGCATAATATTAAAGTGTATTTCTATACCATTTATCTAACTTGAGAATATAAAGATTTTAAATATTAAGAATGAACATACATAATAATATTAAAATGGATCATTGCCCTCAGTAGGAACTGGTCACACACAGCCTTCTAGCCTACATAAAATGTTAGCAGGTTTCCATGATAGACAGATAATTTTACAGTTTACTGCTAAATGTACATTTGAAGTGACTTTGGATATCAGATTTGAATGGCAAAGGTTTCCTGCAGTAGGCAATTCAGAGGTAAAGGAACTTTAACATGTGCCCTAGTTTCAATGGTGCACTATCTTGAATAAAAATTGATAAAGACTCCAGGACTGGAAATGCTTTATCAGTCCCAGAGGGTTTGTCTCTTCACACCAGATGCAGGAAGTTGCCTGTATTCATTAATATCCTTCAGTGAGGGTCACAGGTAGGGAGAGAAGGAGCTTCAGGGGGGATAGCTGGCAAAATAAAAACAAGAATATTGAGTTTTGTGTAGTAAAGGAAGGATGCGGGTTTATAAAGTTCTCATGGTCTTAAGGATGTAAATAAATTGAAAGTCAAGTCTACTGAAAGGAACACGTTGTTACTTCAGCCTTCTTATTGCATGCAGAAGAGATGGCCCCTGTTCAGGGTGACTATTGCTTTTTACTCCTCTCTTTCTCCCTAGTCTACCCTTTAAAATTACACACACACACACACACACACACACACACACACACGCGCGGGAGTGTTGTTCTGGCTTTGTTACTTTGTTATTTTGTCTTGGATTGGTGAAAACTGGAATTAAAACCCGTGATATTCTTTTATGACACTTTGTCAACATGTTTCTCAGAATCGAGCTTAACGGATTCAAATGAATCTGTGTGCAGAAGTGATTCCTGAGGGAAAAGACAAAATCCTTCGAAAGGATTGCTACACAGCTTCAGCCACAAGCATTGAGACCTCCTCATCCGGCCTAACCCTGCTAATGTATTTCAGAATTGAACCCCATCTTCTTCCTGACACAGCATCCCCCTGGTGATTTGAGCAAGCCTTGTTCACAGTTTCATCTAACAGGCTCAGCAGGTTCAACATTTGATTATCTTTCCCTCAGGTTCCCGATCAAGTCCTTTCCCTTCGTTATGCACTGACAGGAACACTGTGCTCAGGTTCTGTGTGTGGGTAGCTTCACAGACTGAACGTGCAGAAAATGCAGTATCGACAATCTGGGTAAATCTCGTATTCAAGGAATTTAATTGTATTATTGAAATTCAGGGCTGCGCCCCTGAGACATTGATCCGCTATTGTCAGTTTCAAATCCTGGGCGCACTGGCAGCGGGCCGACGTGCTCATGGAATTTGCAGTTGAGGTAATGAGGAATCAAAGCTTGCGACAGGATCTCTAACTGACAGAAAACAGGGGAACTAACGCCAGTCGATAAGGGTCGGCCCAATGGAGCCCACCTGGCAGCGTGCAATCCTGGCCAAGTTCCTGGGGTTCCAATTTAAGAACAGGCTCAGGACTTCGGAAAGGGGCACAGTTGGCGGTGCAGACTAGGGTGAAGCCTTTGCTTTCCAAGGCACAGAGAATGTTTGCTCATAAGCTTTTATTGCCAAAGGCAAGACACTCTGGTTTCAGCAGCCAAATAAAACAAAGGGGGATTAAAACAAAACAGTGGAATACAAAATATGAGGGGGAAAAAAAGGAAAAAAGACTTGTGACAAATGATTGCTTTTTTGCTCTGCAAGAAGTTAGATGTCACCTGCTCTGTTGGGGGATTCTTCAACAATTTCAAAGGAGGTGAAGGCCTACAGTATTATAAGGAGGATGTATTTTCATCATAAAGTTGGAATTTTCTAAACTTTTGTTTATTTTAGACCTAAGAGAAGCTCATTTTCATTTCAGAGTGATGGAGCTTAATGTGTTTCTTAGAATAAACCAAAACGGACTATTGTCCTCCATTTGCCCTTTTGTTCAGTAACCCACTTTCCCTCCTGGTATACAGATGCCCTGGGAAGGCTGAGCTCTAATTGTAAACATGGAGAAAAGGAATCCAGAGATAGATATTGCAAGAAAAATATTTTTATCTTGCTCCTGGACATTTACTTTCATGGGATAATTATTAAATTACATGGATGTTCCTCAGCCCAACAAAACATAGAGTGGGGTTACATCTCTAATTGTGGAAAGACCTTGATTTAAACTCGTTGTCCTTGCATAATTATGAAAAGCACTCTCTTTTATTTTCAGAATATCTTGATTTGGATAATAAAAATATGGTAATATGTGGTCACCTTGAAAAACTAAACGAGTTATCAATTCAAAAGGAGAGGGGTTTGCTTCTTACCAGACAGCATTCACTGCACCATATAATACATAAATGTTGTAGCTTGATACCTAGTTTGGAAAAAAATATAAATGTTATTGCCTCAGTTTCCTCTGAAGTTAAAGAATGAATGCTGTTGTAAAGACTTTAGGGGAAAAATTATTGTCGTTTAGCTGGATTTTACCAGTACTTAAATTACTCCTTAGATGCTTTATATGATTTAGAGGGTACAAGGATACACTTGTGAAAGAGTAAGATGTTTCATCACTGCCTGAGAAATTGCTGGACTGCTCTGTGGCTCTCAGAGTCACCTTTCTTTTACTATATTCCTATAACAGGAAAAACGCTGTTTTTGTGATTAAATACTAACAAATCCAGTCAAATAGACAAATCTATTTAAATTATTCAGAAGAAGATTTTAGATAAATAAGTGGGGAGGTATATTTATTTTAACCCTTTTGGATCAAAAAAAAATTCTCTGAGATATATGGAAACTTCCTAGACCTGATGATCAGAGCATCACTGCATAGTTTAAAGTTATCCAAATTATTAGAGAAGATCAGTACTCATACCAGGAAATAGCTTGGCTTTCCCATCCTGAAATTGATCTCATATCAGTTTGAAATTGTCACTTACATTTTTTTTCTATTAAAATGAGTAAAAACTATGAGAGATTGATTTTATTGGTACATGACAAAATTGCCATTGTATAAAATTGGCCATTCAATAATGGCTAAAGCAGGTTTATCTCAAAAGTTTCTTCTCTTTATAAAAATATTTACAGAGTTCTAACAAATGTCTTTAGGACTTTTTTTTTTTTTTTTTTTTTTTTTTTGCGATAAGCGGGCCTCTCACTGTTGTAACCTCTCCCGTTGCGGAGCACAGTCTTTGGACACGCAGGCTCAGCGGCCATGGCTCACGGGCCCAGCCGCTCTGCGGCATGTGGGATCTTCCCGGACCGGGGCACGAACCCGTGCCCCCTGCATCGGCAGGCAGACTCTCAACCACTGCACCACCAGGGAAGCCCTTTGGGACTATTTTTAAAGGAAGGCTCTCTTATTTCACTATCTTTAATTCCACCAATCTCTTCGAATCAGATTCAACTCACTCTCATAATCACTTCTACTAAATTCTACAGAGAAATATCACGTTTTGTAAAACTTTAAAGTATTTCTATGAGAGAACATTATGACCAATTTTCCCTTTAATATCTACCAAATAAAGATTCACTGTATCTTCCCTTCCACCTTAAAACAGTCAAATTTCATTCTTCTGGAGGAAGCAAATTAAAGTACTTTGAAATTTGATAACTTAGTTTAACATACTTATTAATCTTATGATTGGATACACGAAAAACTTAATTGTCCTTTGAACTGAGAGAAAAAATACAATAAATTTTAATTCAATGTAGCAATTAATTGACTCATTCATTTACTCATAAATAATTGCTCAGTACCCACTATCTGCTAAACACTTAGGAACACATCGGAGAACATGGCAGGAATAATATAAAGATTGTCCCTGCCCTTACTGGGAGGCAAAACAATGAAGGCAAAATAAAGGCAAAAAGATTCTAATTTCCCTGTTCTATTCCCCTGCCATGTCTCCCCTAGGTCATTAAAGCTTAAAAACCTTCTTATTCTTTATATATATTTCTAGAGGGTTCTGCTGAATATCATTCCCAAAAAGAAAGCACAGATGTAATGCAAAGTTTTCAAGCAGCTGATAAAATTAAAAAAAAATAATTTCCCTTCTTTTGCTTTTAGGTCTAGTTTTCCTTTAATTCCCTACTAATCATTGTTCAATATTCATTCTACTACGAAGAAATTATTATCCTACTGCACAAATTACTCTCACTCCAAAATGACATGATTAGAAATTTTCAGCTAATCAGTAAGTGGTCTGCAGTTTGATTCCCATTCATCAGTGATGTGAAAGGGGAAGAGATCATGGAAGGGGAGCAGTGCTTTATCAAGCATTCCCTATTAGGAAATGAAGACTGAAATTGATTAATAATTGAGAAAAGAATTAAAATTCTTTCCTTTCACCCATATTATAGAGAAGAGATTGCTATAGTTACTGGCAATTATGTGAAATATTCTGAGTAATGAAGCAACTTAAATAAACTTTGCAGTCCTCACTCATATTACAAATAGAAAAAAATGGCAATTTGAATGTAATATCATAATTTTCATTTAGTATTATGAGGAAACTCAGTGTTTGAACTAACTCAGCCTATTAGGCAATAACAGTTTCAGTAATTCTAAGCGTTATTATTATTACTATAATCATAATAACGCTCTCTGCTTAATTGCCTTTAGTTTGACTAGCATAGTTTACAAATATTTTTAAACAGGCTAAAAAGTGCAACCTAAAACCTATTCTTGATTTTTTTAAGGGGACGCAGACATCTTAGAGGTAGGAGTTAGGCTGTTAATACTTCAGAATGTATCCCTTTAACTATCATTTTATTTGTAATTTAATTTGTTTTGTATGTCATTTATTTATATAGTAATTAATTCATTGGATTTGTACTAAATGAGAATATAGTGGCTTGCATTTTATACATGCTATGGGTTTTATGATAGTGGAACATTTAACTCTCCTTTATCCCGTACATGTTTTCTGAATTCTCAGCTATTTAAATAATCAAACGCCTGCACTCTGGCATCCGGTGGTCTTTGGAAGAGTGGGCCAGGTGAGGAGTACCCACCGCTGGGGGCTCAGAAGAGACTCTCCAGGACCATTGATGGCATTATTTGTTCACGGATAATGTGAGCAATTTTGGATAATAATTTAGTTTAGTTAAGATATCCAATAACTCGATGCTCATTAAGTCAACATCAGTGTACCGGTTGTCGATTATTTTAGGTTTACTCTCTTCCCAGTGAACTAAAATAATCAAGTTTGCAAAAGAGGTTTTATTCATTACACATGATCATGAGGTACATGATCAGAGCTACGTGAAAATATACACACAGAAAAAAGAACAGGAAGAACTCAGAAATCTAAAGAGTTTCTTTTTCTCCAAATGACACAACTGTGTATTTCATGTGTTTTCCATAATAAATAGAAACCTTCAGTTGTCCCAGGATTTCTCAAGATATTTTGTTATTTTTGTGGTGTTTTGCGGAATCCATGATTCCTTTACAGCTAGTTTCCCTAGGGTTAATCTGAGAGGAGAAAAACAACAGCCTGAACTTATTTTGTCATCTTGATAGTCTATTTAAATAGAGGTTTTGTTTTTAGCATGGTGCTATTGATTTCCAACTAAATCTTTGCATCCACTCTTACTAACAATACTGTTCTCTGAGATTAGTAAAATGAGAATTGTTGAAGCTTTGTTGCCAAAAGGAATGAAAGTAAAAAATACACAGGAATTTATTTAATGTAGCTATGTAGGAGGTTAACTGAAAAGCTATTACATTATATATACATACAGTTTGATTTATGAGATTTATATATAGTATATTAATGTGTACTTTCTTTATTAAAGAAGGCCAGAATAGATCTGCAGAAATGTCCAAAAAATTAAATGTGTAAGCTCAAGTGTAAAGGACTTCTGACAGCTCTTAACCTGTAGATAAGCACATAAAAATAAAGAAAATTAAACATAATTCTAACTTTTTTGAAAGTCCTGAAATTAAGAGGTGTCCAAGATAAAATAAGTTACTGCCCATCCAAATTAACATATATAAGGGAGTTGATTCTACAGTAATTTTGAATAACTGTGCAGAAATTGTCACATCACCATTATCTTGTTGTATAATTCTATTTCCAAAACATAACTTGATCCAGTTCACTTCATTTCTCCTGCCTCCAGCTTTGTTCAAGTATCTACCTTTTCTCACCTGGCCCACTGCTGTGAGCTCCTCACAAATTTCCCTGCCCATCTACTGTATTTAACCTCTTCTCTCAATCAGCTCATTTTGTCCAGTACATAAAAATGTTCAAGTTCCATCCAATATATCATTCCTGACCCTCTATATCTCTTTCTCTCCATGTCTTCACAGTCAAGGTTCCCAAAACTTTGTACTTTTTGTCTGTCCTGCTTCAATGATTTTCTATTCTTAATTCATAGTGTAATTAATTAATTCATAATCCTACTGTAACAAGTAACTAAAACTCACTTCCTGGGGTCATTGAGAACCTCCTAATTGTCAGGTCCAATCTGACCTTTCTGCCATATTTGCCACTGTTGACCATTCTTGTCTTTTGGAAACTCTTTCACAATTGCCTTTTGTGACACATCTCTTCTTTCTGAATCTCTGCTTATGTGTTGGGCAGGGTCATGGCAGGAAACAGATGGTGAACATAAATTGGATGATTTGAGAAGATTTTAATATAAGGACTATTTACAAAAGTGTGAGCAAGCAAGATGGGTAGGAGAGTGTAGTTCCCTAGGTTTAATATCTGTGAGTGTCACTACTCTTAGGCATGTAGTGCAAACAGAGGAAGAGATTACCAGGAGTTGGGGACAGAGAGCTTTTGTTGAGCTATATAGGAAATGTGACCTTCAGTCATGGGATATGTCAGTGCTTTGAGAACTCAGTAAGATGGATGTGGGAAAATAAAAACTCTGAACTCACTCTTCTTTCTACCATTTTTTTTTTTGCAAGTGCCTCCTCTTCAGTTCCTCTCCTCTAAGAATACCTAAGGTTAGAGGGCAAGGACACCATTATATGTGGTCCAAACAAGTCAGCTCAGCATCTCAGGCACAGAGCAAGGTGGGGAAGATTAGAGAAGAGAGTGATCCTGCCCAGCCTCTATTTTTAAGTGGTGGTATTTCTCCCAGGGTTCCAATCTGGATCCCCCATATTCATATTCTTTAAACATCCTTCTAACCCTGGAAACTTCTTATCTTCAATCTTGACTTCTGTTATTATTTCTATGCTGGTCATTCCCTAATCTGTATCTCCTTTATAAATATATTTTCTAAGGTCAGTCTCATACATTCAAGTATAGTAATAGCATTTCTTTCTTGAACTCAACATCACAAAATCTGAACTCATTTTCTTTCCAAGTAATTTACTTTTTCTATATTATCTCTCTTTGAAACTGAGTTACATCCAAACCCACCCAATCACCAAAGCCTAAAACTCAGAATTATCCTTGACTGATTTTTACTCACTAGGTAGATATGACCAGTTGATTGCAAGGCATTATAGACTACTCCTAACAGATCTTTACTTCACCTGCTCCTGTGTACTGTCACCATCACTATCCTAGTGAGTGTGGCAAAAACAAACATACCAGGAGTTATGGAAACTGTGTACATGAAGAGTTTACCTAGTCTTCAGACTAAGTGCTTCCAAAGGAAAGTCTATGTTAGCTAAGTCCTGAAGGATGAGTAAAGGGTGCCTGGACAACTGGAAAAAGTGTTGGATGCAAAAGAAACAGCATGTGTAAAGATTCCTACAGGAAAGAAAAAAAATTAAACATTGGAAAGACTAAAATAAGGCAAGTATAGCTGGAGTGTGGAGAATTGAGATAGGAGAACATCTGAAAATATCTTCAGCTGAGGCTGAGGAAGTAGGAAGACAAGATTGAGTAGGCTTTGAGAGTTATCATGGATTGGGGACTTATGCATATGGTACTCAAGTTGATGAAATAAATAAAGAATTTAAGAAAAGACTCCAAAAGAATTGTTCTATTTAAGCCTGAAAAGTTCTTACAGTCTTAATCTGTAGACTAGAAGGATGTACCAGCCAGTTGAAAAAAGATGATCTTATCAAAGGTAAGAGGTAAAGAAATCTTTAGGAGCAGGACACTCGTTTACTACTCACTTAATTCTCCAACTGCAACTCATCTTTGTTCCCTGAACATCTGTGCATATTCAAGAATTTTCAGATTACCTTATGAGTCAGGAACGCTTCTTTGAAGGGAATTCCTTTGCATTTATAGTTTGCTCCAAAATTTTTGACATTTATTTTGAATATTTGTCACTTCTTTTTTACAAGAGGCAGGTTGGAAAGATCATTTATCTAAGAGTTAAAAATCTTAGACATCACCTTTTTGTTGTTATTATTATTATTTAATCATGACCTTACAGATTGCTGATAATTGGAGCAAGCCATTTAAGCTCCATGTCTTTATTTCTTGTCTTCTAAAATATGAGTTGAATGAGATAATTACCAAGACACTTTCAAGGTATGAAATTCTGTAAATCTAAATAAACCCAAATCATGAGAGAAGATTAAATGATCCTTTAAGATTAGTTCCAATCCTCTAAGCCCTAAAACAAATACCATAAAATAAATGAAATGGACAATCATGAGAACTCATCATTGCATGATTCCAAGTAGATCTGCATTCATTCATGTAATCCATAAAGCTTGGAATCTGATTTAAATCTTCCATCTACCATAGTAGTTATTCAACTGTTGAAATTCCACCTCCAGAAAGGTATTAGTAATTAGATATCAGATAAGTTCCAAGTTAATGCAGTAAGGAAATTCATCTGATTCTTGGAAGAAACTACATATCACAACATACACACACACACACACACACACACACAATTCTTGTTAGAGGCTAGACTATAGGTATTTTCACAGACAAAAGAGAATAGGAAGAGTGAAAATGATGAGAAAATGAATAATTAAGGAAAAATAAATTGTCCTTTCTCATTTTTACATCTTAAACTATTTTAAGTAATAACTTTTGACTTTACTCTTAATTTTCTTTTATCACCTCTTGACTTCAACTTGACACTGTCCAGTGGAGAATTTCAACTCCTAAAGGATCCTAAGGCTTAATTAATAGAGAAGCCAGCCAGAGGGATAGAGCTAGAGATATCAGAAGTAATTACAGTTTAATGAAACAAGAATGAACGAATTACCACAAAGCCCAGTAGCCTGGTAAGTGACCTGAAATGAAAATGTGGTCATCAAATTGATAACCTCTTTTATTTAACCTCTCTCCCTGAAATACAATTTCTCTTTACTCTTTCCCATTCCATCCCCTTTTCATTTGGGAGAATATTTGAAATGATCATAGTTATGATTGCAAATAAAAATAATTTAAAAATCGTCGTATATCGTGCCCTCAACATAAGCTCACATTTTTAAAAGATAACTGTGAGGCGTGGTTTGCAGGGCAAAATTAAAATTCAACTTTAATGACATAATTTAAGTCAAAATTAACTTAAAGAGCTGTTTGGATGAAAGTTTACTTTTATTTCAGATATACTATAATGTTTTCTGAATATTTAGAATATTTCCAGGCCTACATGCAACTCATTAATGTCTCTCAAACACAGTTTGAGAGGGTGGTACTCAGCATACAACTTCACCACAGTACATCTTAAATTCAGCTTCAGAAAATGCTTGGAATACAGGGGATGTTTACAGTCCCCGTGCTGTTTATTTTGACAAACACAATCTCTTTTCACACTGCAGGAGGGAAAGAAAAGGGGATCCAAAAAAAAAAAAAAAGAATCTTTGTTTTAATCTGTTGCTATCAAATGTTAGAACTGAAAAGGGGAAATTTAACTCTCATCCTTCTAGTGAGAAGCAGCAGCAGGTTGAACTGAACTGGGAGGACAATCACGGTCCTTCTCATGCTTCCACTGGGGCAAAAATGAAAGCCTGTTCCCGAGGACCCCCAGCCCCTCTCCCAGAGATGCAGAATCTCTCTAACACCAGTCAAGATGCCTGAATGTATTACATGATACAAAGTATTTCAGTTTGTGGGGAGAGGGATATGGGTGAACAAAATCTAGCTGATAGAAGAAAAATTATCCAGTGCAGACCATGGCACTCTTTATTACAAAGCTGGCTGTGAGTGAGGAAATGACTTCCACCTTTCAGCCAGCACTGAGACAATTTAATCTTGTATTTTCTTTTATCTAACCATTCACTGCCTCTGTGGACATGTTGGCTTTCACAAAAACGGAAACTGGGCAATTAAATGAGGGTTTAAAATTTACCCCATATCTCTGGACTGTGTAATGAATTGTAGTCTAAGAAACTAATTTGAGTCAATATTGCCAAATGAACAGTTATTTAGTTGTACACAATATTTTCTTCTGATGATAACTAGTTTTAGAAATACATTGAAAGTAGCCTTATCTAATCACATCCTTGAAGAATGATATTTACTACATAGAAAAATGATGCTAAATTCTGGCCGGTTTGATAACAGTTATAGGGGAGGATTAGCTTTAACTGAGTCAGAAATATGCTCAATAAATACAATAAATAAATGCAATAAATGAAACACAAAAATAACATAATGAAAACAAATCTGTTGTTAAAGCAATGTGATACAACTATGAAGGAAACTGCTGTGATACTGAGAAAAGAAAAGATAATGTATTAAAGTACTTTATTAATAACGTCTTTAAAAATCAGAAGATTATTTAAGGTTAAATATTAAATTCACCTAAAGAAGTGAGACATCAAGAAGAAAGTAATAGATACAGCTTCCACAGTAAATGAAAAGACATTAAAAAACATTTAAGACCCACTCTAAAGTATTATATATGTGTGTATGTGTATAGATATACATTATATGTGTATAAAAATGTAGCAAGGGTTTGTAATGAATAAACTGTTCTATCAATAGGGAATCCCTGTGCAAATACACGGTAATACATGTTTTCAAATTTTACGCAAAATCATCCTTCCTGTTCAGGCATAAGGCCAGATGGAAGCTTATGTCAATACCTACAGAACGCTGATGTCTTCTTAGATAGTCCAAATAGAACCATTCCATCTGCCATAAACACTGGACCCAAAGGCCACATTTATAGATTGTGCTAAAAATAGTTAAAATTATTCTTACAGTGAAGACATTTTTATAGGTTCTGGGAAAAAGGAAACTCACTGTGTATTCCAAAATACGTATTCTCTGGTAATTGTGAGTGCATTTTCACGTATGCATGTATAGAGAAATAATAAAATGACCTTAATAGGAGATTTTTCTGGAAGCCAGAGCTAAATTAACCATGCAATATCATTGTTTCCCTGGGAGTGAGATCTAGCTGATTTTCTTTAGCTTCTGCGTCTTCAGTCTTCTCAAGATGAGGATTGGTTTTATTCCTTTTTTAAAAAATTATAACCACCTGATGGTTTCCTTCTCCAGATGGAAGATGAAGAGTACATCTTTGTCAATCTACCAGGTCAAATTCAGTGAGCATTTTGTTTCCCTTCAAAATGAGAGTTTCACAGTGCTTGGAAAGGTTAAAACAATCTGCACCCAGGTTCTTATATCCTGCTAAGAACTCAAAGGTTCTGAAGGTAAAAGATGACCATAGGTCACTAACTGTCCCCAAACCTACTTTATAAGTTTGTAATAGTCAAAAAATATCAGACTTAAATTCATTTATTTTGGTTTCTGTAAAAGACAGATAACCATACATGACTGAAGTGAAGGGAAAAGAAGAAATAAAGAGGATTATTGGAGCCTCCTGTATTTTAAAAAGTCACCAGATACTAAATACTGTTTTTCTAGAGTCATGCCAGAGTCCACAAGAAGAGTAAGGAAGGAAAATCAACTCTGGCCTCTTCTTTCCCTCCATCTGTACTTTAGTGTGTTGGTCATTGATTCTGGGTTGGTTGATTTGTACAAATCAAATTCAGTAATCCTTTTTAAGGGATTTGAAAGTCTCAAATTCTATAAGTTGGATGGGGAACTAAATTAAATATTTTTAATGCCATATGAATGTTAGTTATTCATGAGTATTCCCACTATACTCAGTAGGAAATGGTGAAGAAGGGAGGGAAGGAAATTGCCTGGCCATGCAAGTCAGCTGAATCATTCTGGAGAGGAGTGAGTCAGTAGAAAAAAGATGTCAGACACTTGTCACACTGTGTGGTACACGTGGTGATTGACCTTCCAGCCCATTCCTGTTGTGGAAAGTCTATCAACAAAAGCTGCTAGAACAAACCGTCTAGGTATCAAGTGACCTCAAGGAGACTGACTAAAGCTGATTTGTGTGGACCTGTGGTCAAACTCAAAAAATCTCAGGGAGATTCTCTCTCCCAGAAATTTAGAATTAGGATACTGAAAAACTTGGTATATTGATAATGGTATATCCTTAACTGAAAGTTCTTGTAGTCAAAGTAAAGTTAGTGCCACGGTCAGCCAATGCCATATACAAGCTGAAATTCTAGAGAAGCAGTGAAGATGTAACTGCAAAGAGGCGGGATAGGGGAAAAGGAGATAATAGATAAGCAAAGATCATGGCCATGTGGCTCTAGAGAACAGGGAAGATAGAGCTTCATTTTCTGACTTTCTACTTTGAATCTTGTGGCAGCATGACTAAACATCTGCTTTGATGTTGACTTAAAACAAGTACCTTTTTCATAAGCCACTTTAAGATTTTTTGTACACAAATATGCATGTCTATAACATGTGCACATCCTCCTCTTAATGCTCTTTACACATATAGTCTACATCACACTACTGTGTGTCTGCAAAATACTGCATCCAGCACTGTCATGTCTGTTCACATTGGTTTCAAGATTTTTAAGAGGAGGAACTATGACTTTTATGTTTGCACATATACTACAGAGCCTAGCATTCTAGGCAAACCAGTGCCATTTTAAATACAGACATTTGATAGTCATCTTGGTCCAATTCTTCTCAGGCAATTGTGGTTGCCAACCATGAGGAAATCACTCTCTACCTAGGTTTTCCATAAAATGTAAATTATACCTGGGACTGGGTGTATTTGGAAGCCTATTAGTCACTACTTCTTTGCTCCACCTCAATGGCATCTTTACGCTTCCATTTAATAAACAAGAACTTCAGTAAGGAAGAACTTAATGTTACTTGAGGAAGCACCAAAGGAAGAAGCTGGCTTGATTAAATATAAACTTAGGACTAAAATAAATAAACTAAGAAAATAAATCTACAGATGTAGACAAGAACACTGAATTGGAATTTTTCTGAAATATTCTTAAGTTAGCTATATTTATTCTTAGCATTTCTTATTCTTTCTTTGTGGAAATTAAAGATCAAGTTCATAAAGGCAAACCAGCCCACATGTTTTTCTTTAAGGATAAAAAGGAAGAAGTAGGGACTTCCCTGGTGGCACAGTAGTTAAGAATCTGCCTGGCAATAACGGGACAGAGGATCAATCCCTGGTCCAGGAAGATCCCACATGCCGCAGAGCAACTAAGCCCATGGGCCACAGCTGCTGAGCCCGCATGCCACAGTCACTGAAGCCTGTGCGTGTAGATCCTGTGCTCTGCAACAAGAGAAACCACCACAATGAGAAGCCAACGCAACATGATGAAGAGTAGCCCCCGCTCACCACAACTAGAGAAAGCCCACATGCAGCAACGAAGACCCAATGCAGCTAAAAATCAATCAATAAATTAACTCATTAAAAAAAAAAGGAAGAAGAAATGTTGCCCCCCTCTTTTTTACATCTTTATTGGAGTATAATGGCTTTACAATGGTGTGTTAGTTTCTGCTGTATAACAAAGTGAATCAGCTATAAATAAACATATATCTCATATCTCCTCCCTCTTGCATTTCCCTCCCAACCCTCCCTATCCCACCCATCTAGGTTGACACAAAGCACCAAGCTCACCTACCTGTGCTATGCAGCTGCTTCCCACTAGCTATCTATTTTATATTTCATAGTGTATATATGTCCATGGCACTCTCTCACTTCGTCCCAGCTTACCCTGCCCCTTCCCTGTGTCCTCAAGTCCATTCTCTATGTCTACGTCTTGATTCCTGTCCTAGCCCTAAGTTCTCCACAACCTTTTTTTTTAGATTCCATGTATATGTGTTACCATATGGTATTTGTTTTCTCTTTCTGACTTACTTCACTCTGTATGACAGACTCTAGGTCCATCCACCTCACTACAAATAACTCAACTTTGTTTCTTTTTATGACAAATAATATTCCATTGTATATATGTGCCATATCTTCTTTATCCATTCATCTGTTGATGGACATTTAGGTTGCTTCCATGTCCTGGCTATTGTAAATAGTGCTGCAGAGAACATTGTGGTACATGACTCTTTTTGAATTATTGTATTCTCAGGGTACATGCCCAGTAGTGGGAGTGCTGGGTTGTATGGTAGTTCTATTTTTTTGTTTTTTAAGGAACCTCCATACTGTTTTCCATGGTGGCTGTATCAATTTACATTCCCAACAGAAGTGCAAGAGGGTTCCCTTTTCTCCACACCCTTTCCAGCGCTTATTGTTTGTAGATTTTTTGATTATGACCATTCTGACCAGTGTGAGGTGATATCACATTGTAGTTTTGATTTGCATTTCTCTAATGCTTAGTGATGTTGAGCATCCTTTCATGTGTTTGTTGGCAATCTGTATATCTTCTTTGGAGAAATCTCTATTTAGGTCTTCTGCCCATTTTTGGATTGGGTTTTTTGTTTTTTTGATATTGAGCTGCACGATCTGCTTGTATATTTTGGTGATTGATGCTTTGTCAGTTGCTTCATTTGCAAATATTTTATCCCTTTTTGAAGGTTGTCTTTTCATTTTGTTTATGGTTTCCTTTGTTGTGCAAAAGCTTTTAAGTTTCATTAGGTCTCATTTGTTTATTTTTGGGTTTATTTCCATTTCTGTAGGAGGTGGGTCAAAAAGGATCTTACTGTGATTTATGTCATAGAGTGTTCTCCCTATGTTTTCTTCTAAGAGTTTGATAGTGGCTGGTCTTATATTTAGGTCTTTAATGCATTTTGAGTTTATTTCTGTGCATGGTGTTAGGAAGTGTTCTAATTTCATTCTTTTACATGTAGCTGTCCAGTTTTCCCACCACCAGTTATTGAAGATGCTGTCTTTTCTCCACTGTATATTTTGCCTCCTTTATTGAAGATAAGGTGACCATATGTGTGTGGGTTTATCTCTGGGGTTTCTATCCTGTTCCACTGATCTATAATTCTGTTATTGTGCCAACACCATACTGCCTTGATTACTATAGCTTTTTAGTGTAGTCTGAAGTCAGGGAGCCTGATTCCACCAGCCTTGTTTTTTTTTTTTTTTTCTCAAGATTGCTTTGGCTATTCGGGGTCTTTTGTGTTTCCATACAAAATTGTGAATTTTTTTGTTTTGGTTCTGTGAAAAATGCCATTGGTAGTTTGATAAAGATTGCATTGAATGTGAAGACTGCTTTAGGTAGTATAGTCATTTTCACAATGTTGGTTCTTCCAATCCAAGAACATGGTATATTTCTCAATCTGTTTATATCATCTTTAATTTCTTTCATCAGTGTCTTATAGTTTTCTGCATATGGGTCTTTTGTCCCCTTAGGTAGGTTTATTCCTAGATATTTTATTCTTTTTGTTACAATAGTAAATGGGAGTGTTTCCTTAATTTCTCTTTCACATTTTTCATCATTAGTGTATAGGAATGCAAGAGATTTCTGTGCATTAATTTTGTATCCTGCTACTTTACCAAATTCATGGATTAGCTCTAGTAGTTTTCTGGTAGCATCTTTAGGATTCTGTATGTATACTATCATGTCATCTGCAAACAGTGACAGTTTTACTTCTTCTTTTCTGATTTTGATTCCTTTTATTTCTTTTCCTTCTCTGATTGCTGTGACTAAAACTTCCAAAACTAAGTTGAATAAGAGTGGTGAGAGTGGGTAGCCTTCTTTGTTCCTGATCTTAGTGGAAAATTTTCCAGGTTTTCCACCATGGTGAAAGATGTTGGCTGTTGGTTTGTTATATATGGCCTTTATTATGTTGAGCTAAGTTTCCTCTATACCTACATTTGGGAGAGTTTTTTTTTTTTTTTTTTTTTTTTTTTTTTTTTTTTGCGGTATGTGGGCCTCTCACTGTTGTGGCCTCTCCCGTTGCGGAGCACAGGCTCCGGACGCACAGGCCCAGCGGCCATGGCTCACGGGCCCAGCCGCTCCGCGGCATGTGGGATCTTCCCGGACCGGGGCACGAACCCGTGTCCCCTGCATCGGCAGGCGGACTCTCAACCACTGCGCCACCAGGGAAGCCCCTTGGGAGAGTTTTTATCATAAAAAAAAGCTATGCATCTATGTTCATCAGTGATATTGGCCTATAGTTGTTTTTTGTGACATGTTTTTCTGGTTTTCGTATCAGGGTGATGGTGGCCTCATAGAATGGGTTTGGGAGTGTTCCTCCCCCTGTTATAGTTTGGAAGAGTTTGAGAAGGATAGGTGTTAGCTCTTCTCTAAATGTCTGATAGAATTCACCTGTGAATCCATCTGGTCCTGGGCTTTTGTTTGTTGGAAGATTTTTAACCACAGTTTCAATTTCAGTACTTGCTCTTGGTCTGTTTACATTTTCTCTTTCTTCCTGGTTCACTCTTTGGAGGTTGTGCTTTTCTCAGAATTTGTCCATTTCTTCCAGGTTGTTCATTTTATTGTCATATAGTTGGTTGTAGCAATCTCTCATGATCCTTTGTATTTCTGCCGTGTCAGCTGTTAATTCTCCTTTTGCATTTCTAATTCTATCAGTCTGAATCTTCTTCCTTTTTTTCTTGATGAGCCTGGCTAATAGTTTATCAATGTTGTGTATCTTCTCAAAGAATCAGCTTTTAGTTTTATTGATCTGAGCTATTGTTTCCTTCATTTCTTTTTCATTTATTTCTGATCTAATTTTTATGAATTCTTTCCATCTGCTAACTTTGGGCTTTTTTTTGTTCTTCTTTGTCTAATTGCTTAAGTTGTAAGGTTAGGTTGGTTATTTGAGATGTTTCTTGTTTCTTGTGGTAGGATTGTACTGCTATAAACTTCCCTCTTAGAACTGCTTTTGCTGCATCCCATAGGTTTCGGGTTGCCATGTTTGTGTTGTCATTTTTTTCTAGGTATTTTTTGATGTCCTCTTTGATTTCTTCAGTGACCTCTTAGTTATTTAATAGTGCATTGTTTAGCCTCCGTGTGTTTGTATTTTTTACACATTTTTTCCTGTAATTGATATCTAGTCTCATAGTGTTGTGGTGAGAAAACGTACTTGTTGCAATTTCAATTTTCTTAAATTTAGCAAGGCTTGATTTGTGACACAAGTTATGATCTATCCTGGAGAATGTTACATGAGCACTTGAGACAAAAGTGTATTCTGTTGTTTTTGAATGGAATGTCCTGTAAATATCAATTAAGTCCATCTTGTTTAATGTATTATTTAAAGCTTGTGTTTTCTTATTTATTTTCATTTTGGATGATCTGTCCATTGGTGAAAGTGTGGTGTTAAAGTACCCTACTATGATTGTGTTACTGTCAATTTCCCCTTTAATGGCAGTTAGCATTTGCCTTATGTATTGAGGTGGTCCTATGTTGGGTGCATAAATATTTAGAATTGTTATAACTTTTTCTTGAATTGATCCCTTGATCATCATGTAGTGTCTTTCTTTGTTTCTCGTAATAGTCTGTTTTAAAGTCTGCTTGTCTCATATGAGAAGTGCTATTCCAGCCTTCTTTTGACTTCCATTTTCATGGAATATCTTTTTACATCCCGTCACTTTCACTCTGTATGTCTATGTGTCCCTAGGTCTGAACTGTGTCTCTTTTAGACAGCATATATATGGGTCTTGTTTTTGTATCCACTCAGCCAGTCTGTCTTTTGGTTGGATCATTAATTATCTACCTTACTTTACATTTAAGGTAGTTATTGATATGTGTGTTATTATTACCATTTTCTTAATTGTTTTTGGTTTGTTATTGTAGGTGTTTTCCTTCTCTTGTGTTTCCTGCTTAGAAAGTTCCTTTAGCATTTGTTGTAAAGCTGGTTTAGTGGTGCTGAATTCTCTTAGATTTTGCATGTCTGTAAAGGTTGTAATTTCTCCATTGAATCTGATGAGATCCTTGCTGCGTAGAGTAATCTTGGTTGTAGGTTTTTCCCTTTCATCACTTTAAATATGTCCTGCCACTCCCTTCTGGCTTACAGAGTTTCTGCTGAAAGATCAGCTGTTAACCTTATAGGGATTCCCTTGTATGTTATTTGTTGCTTTTCCCTTGCTGCTTTTAATATTTTCCCTTTGTATTTAACTTTTGATAGTTTGATTAATATGTGTCTTGGCATGTTTTCCTTGGATTTATCCTGTATGGGACTCTCTGTGCTTCTTGGACCTGAGTGACTATTTCCTTTCCCATATTAGGGAAGTTTTCAACTATAATCTCTTCAAATATTTTCTCAGTCCCTTTCTTTTTCTCTTCTTCTTCTTCTGGGATCCCTATAATTCCAATATAGGTGCGTTTAATGTTGTCCCAGAAGTCTCTGAGACTGTCCTAAATTATTTTCATTGTTTTTTCTTTATTCTGCTCTGTGATAGTTATTTCCACTATTTTATCTTCCAGGTCACTTTTCCATTCTCTGCCTTAGTTATTTTGTTATTGATTCCTTCTAGAAAAATTTTTAATTTCATTTATTGTGTTGTTCATAATTGTTTGCTTGCTCTTTAGTTCTTCTAGGCCCTTATTAAACATTTCTTGTATTTTCTCCATTCTATTTCCGAGATTTGGGATCATCTTTACTATCATCACTTTGAATTCTTTTTCAGATAGACTGCCTATTTCCTCTTTATTTGTTTAGTCTGCTGGGTTTTTACCTTGCTCCCTCATCTACTGTGTATTTCTGTCTTCTTATTTTGCTTAACTTACTGTGTTTGGGGTCTCCTTTTCTCAGGCTGCAGGTTCATAGTTCCCGTTGTTTTTGGTGTCTGCCCCCTGTGGGTAAGGTTCATTCAGTGAGTTGTGTAGGCTTCCTGATGGAGGGGGCTGGTGCCTGTGTTCTGGTGGATGAGGCTGCATCTTTTCTTTCTGTTGGGCAGGACCGCTTCCGGTGGTGTGTTTTGGGATGCCTGTGAACTTATTATAATTTTAGGCAGCCTCTCTGCTAATGGGTGGCATTGTGTTCCTGTCTTGGTAGTTGTTTGGCATGAGGTTTCCAGCACTGTAGCTTGCTGGTCTTTGAGTTGAACTGGGTATTCGCATTGTGATGGAGATCTCTGACAGAGCTTTTGCTGTTTGATATTATGTGGGCCCAGGAGGTCTCTGGTGGACCAATGTCCTGAACTTTGCTCTCCCACCTCAGTGACTCTGGCATGCCACCTGGCCAGAACATCAAGATGCTGTCAGCCACAGAGCTCAGAAGAAAATGGGGAATAAAAAAGAAAGAAAAATATAATAAAATAAAATTATTAAAATAAAAATATATTATTAAAAATAAAAAGGTAACAAAAAAAGAAAGAAGAGAGCAACCAAGATGAAAAACAAATCCACCAATGATAACAAGTGCTAAAATCTCTACAAAACAAACAAACAAACAAACAAAAATAAACATACAGGCAGAACTTAGGACGAATGATAAAAGAAAACCTATACAGACAAAATCACACAAAGAAGCATGCACGTACACATTCACAAAAGGAGAAAAAGGATATATATATATATATATATATATATATATATATATAAAAGAAGAGAGCAACCAAATCAATAAACAAATCTACCAAAGACAATGAACTCTAAATACTAGACTAAGATAAACATAAAACCAGAAACCAGTCAGTCACATACAGCAAACCCCAAGTCTACAGTTGTTCCCAAAATCCACCACCTCAATTTTTGGATGATTTGTTTTCTATTCAGGTATTCCACAGATGCAGGGCTCATCAAATTGATTGCGGAGATTTAATCCACTGCTCCTGAAGCTGTATGGTGAGATTTTCCTTCCTCTTCTTTGTTCACACAGATCCTGCGGTTCAGCTTTGGATTTGGCCTTGCCTCTGTGTGTAGGTCTCCTGAGGGCATCTCTTCCCTGCCCAGAGAGTACGGGGTTAAAGTAGCAGCTGAGTAGGGGGCTCTAGCTCACTCAGGCTGAGAGTGAGGGAGGGGTCCAGAATGCAGGGTGAACCTGTGGTGGTAGAGGCTGGAGTGACGTTGCAATAGCCTGGGGCTCGCCGTATATTCTCCTGGGGAAGTTGTCCCTGAATCATGGGACCCTGGCAGTGGCAGGCTGCACAGGCTCCCGGGAGGGGATTTGTGGATAGTGACTTGTGCTTGCACACAAGCTTCTTGGTGGCTGCAGTAGCAGCCTTAGCATTTTACGCATATCTCTGGTGTCTACATTGATAGCCATGGCTCGCTCCCATCTCTGGAGCTCGTTGACACAGTGCTCTGGATCCCCTCTCTTCATGCACCCTGAAACAATGGTCTCTTGCCTCTTATCTGGTTTCAGACATTTCCCTGGACTCCCTTCCGGCTAGCTGTGGCACACTAGCCCCCTTCAGGCTGTGTTCATGCAGCCAACCGTAGTCCTCTCTCTGGCATCTGACCTCTGAAGCCCAAGCCTCAGCTCCCAGCTCCCACCTGCCCCAGCGAGTGAGCATATAAGCCTCTCAGGCTGCTGAGAGCTGGTCGGCACTTATCCTCTGTGCAGGAATCTCTCTGTTTGCCCTCTGCACCCCTGTTGCTGCCCTCTCCACCCCTGTTGCTGTCCTCTCCTCCATGGCTCTGAAGCTTCCTCCCACTACCCACCCACCGTCTCTGCCAGTGAAGGGGCTTCCTAGTGTGTGGAAGCTTTTCTTCCTTCACAGCTCCCTCCTAGAGGTGCATATTCCGTACCTATTCTTTTGTCTCTGTTTTTTTCTTTTTTCTTTTGTCCTACCCAGGTACATGGGGAGTTTCTTGCCTTTTGGGAAGTCTGAAGTCTTCTTCCAGCATTCAGTAAATGTTCTGTAGGAGCTGTTCCCCATGTAGTTGTACTTTTGATGTATTTGTGGGGAGGAAGGTGACCTCCATGTCTTACTCCTCTGCCATCTTGAAGCTGAGATTCTGGGCACCTTTTTGAAGTCAGATTTGACAGAAAAAGGATCTCCAAGACACAGATGATGTGGTGTCTGATATATGAGATAGAGATAGAAAAAGACACAGAGACAGAGACAGAGTGATTGAGACGGGTTGAGACAGAGGCAGTGGGTGGGGGAGGGAGAAGGAGAGAGACCCTCTGAGACCTCTGTCACTCCAGGTTCCATCAAGATTATCAAGATCACTTGAAGCTCCAGGAATCTTCAGGATGTTCAGGTGAGACTCTGCTCCTTGTTTTCCCAAGAGACAGGTTCATTTCTTAATTGTTAGTGAAATTTCAGACACTTAGCCTTCAAACCCTGATTAAGAGGGAGTGTTGTGGCAGATTCATCCATTTCTTTCTGAAACTACCTAAGTGTAATATATATATAAAAGTTTGAAATACATGAGTTTCCATTTTCAAGCCTATCGATGATCGATTCATACGTTTGAAAATATTCCTGAAGAAAAAATATATATATGTTTTAAGTTGTGACTTATAAAGCCTTGAGTTGTGCCTGATAAAGCTTGGATGTACATATTTACATAAATTGCAGGTCATTTTTGTGCTGCCATGTTGATAACAATGGAGTTCAAAAAAAAAAAAAAAGGCAAGGATCAGTGGTTCCACTATGGGTAGAAACAATCTTGACTTCACAGAAAGTCAAATTTGTAGAGAATTTATTAGCTTTCCCCAAAGATAATCCATTGAAAACATTCACACATGAGAGAAATATTTTATATTCTACCCTTACTATATAATGCAACATTGTTTCAGTAAAATTTTTACAAAACAAGTCTTTGTTAGAGGGAAATGCTTCACTAAACTTATTTTGTTTCCTTGAGGTATGATACTCCTTAACCACTCCTGGCTTCCAACCCTGTATCTTGATCCTCCAGTGGAGGCTGAGTGAAAGGTCAGTTGGTTGGAGGTGATAACTATTAGTCCATGTTTCTCTTCTGAGAGAGATTAAGCTGTCAAAAATTCTAAGCACAGAGATTTCCTTTTTTTCTCTTCCTCTCCACTTGGTCCAACAAGGAGCAATGATGTGAATTGGTGTTGCTGCTCTGAAAACTCAAATTTTGTCTTTGGGAGGACTATGCCAATTTGGACAGTTGGGAGAAATGGAGGTTGAAGCCATGCTCATGGAAGCACTCTCCCTAATTCCTGCAATTTACCCTTCACTGGCTGTTGAGGTGATGTTTGGGTAATTCACTTGCTGATGTGTTTTTCTCATTTCCAAAATTTTCCAAAAGTTCATCAGGAAAGAGGTCATTTCATTTGACTCTGTAGACAGTCTATAGTATAATGCAAGGTGTATTTTTATACAAATATGAAAATGTAATTTTGGATTACTAATTAAATTCTGTAAAATAAATTCAGCAACATATAGGAATAAATTACTGATTATCCATAAAGAACATTAACTAGTTAATATAATATACTGTCAAAATTATTTTTAAAAATAACAGAAATTTATACATAATTCTTTGAGATGAAGAAATAGATACTCCATAACATTTGGTGCAGTCAAACACAAAGCCATATTTAAGTCCCAAATTATGAATTCAATTATCAATTAAAGGATTATGCTCATAGGGAAGGGTATATATAAAAGAGAAAATAGCTTTTTCAGGTGATTAAGCATCTCACACCAAAGGAAAAAGAAAGTTTATTATGATACTATTCCTTAGCTTGAATAATATTCCTCCAACATAATAAGAAAATAATTTAGTGAAACTAAAATAGCAGGAGAGTGAAGTTCCTTCGGAGCTTCTGCATGGCTGGCCTGACTGTTTTCTTCAAGTTACCAGGGATATCACGGCAACTGCAAGCAAGAGGTGAGCAGAATGAAGTGAGAGCAGGTATGAAAATGGGATAATTATGTGAACCTGGATTAAATAAATGAATAATTTTCACTTGATCTGTATAGAAAGGCAGTGATATAATTAGATATTTTAAAGCCAATAAGAATATCAGGGTCATTTTGTGAGTGGGAGAATGTATGAATTTTCTAAGCTAACCTTGCCTCTATCCTTCTCTTGACATACTGTAGCAATTATTCTCCCATAAGCCTTCACAGGATACAAATTGGACAGTGTACAAGTAATTACTGATGAATGTGAATGCACTGCTCAGTGATGAAATGTTTTCATAGAAACAGAATGAAGTAGATGGAAAAGGTATTCTCATCAATGTTGAATAGATCTAGTCAAAGATAATGTGCCTACCACAAAAGATTTGAAAAGAGGTGTTTCAGTAATGTGCTCATAAAGGGTCATTTATAGTAGACTTTTTTAAAAAGCTCTTCCTATTGAAACACAGAAAGGCAATTGTATAGAAAAAAAATGATAAATATACATTACAGCTATTTAAGGAAGGATGGATGCTACATAACTGCATTCTATTCATTTTAAGACTTGGATTTTTTAAAATTTATCTGATTGGAAATATATAGTTTACATCATAAAGATCCTGTTATATCTTATGGAAATTAAACACTGAATTTCTTTCAGTGTCAATAATAGTCTTTTTTAAAGGTGTGCATAATTGCATTATAAGTTCCTTGAAAAACATCTATATATTCTCAGAAAAATTAATACAGATATACATATAGTTTTAGAAACATTGTTATGTGGGCACATTTGGTCTACCATCCTTGCTTTACCATTGCTTCTTAATCCTTTGTGTATTCTCTTCTCACAGACAGCTGAACCTGTAATTTCACAATTCTCATGTGAGGTGGCTCCAAGGAGTACCTCCACACTCAGCCCAAGAAAGCATCCTGCATTTTGAACCATTTCTGCTGGAAGGACAGGACATGTTCGAGAATTAAAATGAGTTTTCTGCATTGGCCTAAACCCTGTGCACTCTTCAAAGAAATACAAATAAAACTCACAGTCCAGAAGACTGAACATTTTCTACATTTATGGTCTATGTCACAAAATACTTAAATTATTTATTCTTTGTAAGCCACTTTAATTATGCATGGTACCAACTGCAGAAATATGTCTGGGGCTCAGGCTCTCTCTTTCTCAGAGCTTTTCTTGTTATCTCCATGAGAGAACAACATTATGAGTCAAAAAGGAGTGAAACCTCCAGAAATATTGGCAATACATGAAAAGGCTTATAGGATAGCCCAGTAGGGAAGAGCCTGGTCTCTCCAATCAGATATAGCTCTTACAGTTCTTGCCTCTATCATTTTCATAATGAACTACCTTGGGGAATTTAATCTATCTTGGCCTGTGGGAGTTGTGGTGGGAATTAAATAAGATGTCGATAATACTTAACCAAATTCACCGTTACTCCCCTTGGCTTCCACAGCTCTACTAGGAGTTGTGAGGATGCTAAGCTCACTATTAAGAGTGGTTAATCTCTTGTTATGGTTGTGTTCACAACACTTGTCTCTTATTCTGTAGTCAGGTGTGGTTTGTGCAATTTGATTCTAAGGATGATGCATCAAAGCTTGTAAATTATTTTATTTTTAATAACAAAATGGAGAGGTCTCAAGGTATAGGCATAAGAGAGTCACTTTCAAGATGCTGCTTTCAATGAGAATGAAAAGGGTTTAGTGACAATTACTGCCCTGGGAGCTGCCCAAGGTCCTGTCCCCTCCAAGGGAGAGGACTCACAATGGATATAAATATCATTTGTCCACGTATATTGGATTCAAAAGATTGAAAACGCTTCAGAAAAAAGGATTGCCCTTAAATTTCCAAGTTATTAAAGATATGGAAAACATGAGAAGAATATTTCAGCAGAGGAAGTGAAACAGAGAAAATCCAAGGTAAGCTTAAGAACAATCATTTGGAAGTCCATAAAGTTAACCCACTTCATTAGTTGCCTTTAATACCTTTCATGTGAACCTGTATTTGGAAATATTCTGGGGCATATGAGGAAGTTTAGGGAATTGAATATATCAGGTTATATGGCATCCTATACAAGCAGCACATGTTCATTCAACTAATAGTTATTCAACATCTTCTATAAGTCAGACACTGCTCTGTCCTGGATGATAGTAATAAAGCATTAAAAAAAATTCCTCTCGGGCTTCCCTGGTGGTGCAGTGGTTGAGAGTCCGCCTGCCGATGCAGGGGACATGGGTTCATGCCCTGGTCCAGGAGGATCCCACATGCCGTGGAGCGGTTGGGCCCGTGAGCCATGGCTACTGGGCCTGCGCATCCGGAGCCTGTGCTCCGCAACGGGAAAGGCCACAGCAGTGAGAGGCCCGTGTACCGCAAAAAAAAAAAAAAAAAAAAAAAAAAAATTCCTCTCTTCTTGAAGCATATATTCACATGTGTATGTGCATGCTCTTGTGGGATGAAAGAGATGGTCTCTCAAATAAGTGGGGGAAAGAGAAATTATTTAATAACAGCACTAAAAAAGCTGAGTCACAATTTAACATAAAATAAACTTGAATTGAAACCTCACATCTTACACACACACACACACACACACAAATCCAGATGGATCAAAGATCCATCAAACAAAGGAATTCACACAGAAAATGAAATAAAATATGTCATGAAATTAACAAAAAAAAGAATCCGTCAAAGATGCAAAAGTCATAAAGTTAAATACTACATAAAAATAAAAACACTTTGCATTGGAATGTGCATCATAATCAAAGTCAAAAGACAAAGCAAACATCTTTTTTTCTTAATATGTAAAAATCGCCTTGACATCAACAGGAATAAGACCAACAACTCAGAGAAAAATATGAGTGGACAGATTCTCTGTAGTTTATTGATATATATATATATATATAAATTATCTGAATAGCTGGAGTGGAAACTATCAGTATAAAGATGAAAACAAACACTGAAAAATATTTTTTCTCTTTATACTTGAATTCTGATTGGCTTATGTTGCCTTTTGCTCTTTGATAAAAGAAAGTATTTTTGAAAAGGGAATATTGATTATATCATTTTGAGGATTTTGGATTCTGTAGAAATAATTTATGTTTAATGAACATCATAAATTTTTCTTTGATTTGCTTCTTCATTATAATTATAAGCAATGTGTCTTTGAACACTTGAACTTAAATTAAGATCTAATGTGGCTTTAGTTTTTATAAAAAACTGCTTTTTTAAAAAAAACAATCTTTTTATTCCAGCAAACTATTGGATAAAATAACTAAGCAATAGTCATAAGTGAGGAAAATCTTTAATGTTAAAACATATTAACAACTTTCTCTTCAATACAAATTCTAACCATAGCCCCTATTGATTTTTTTATATATTAAAATATAAGGCAAACACGGAGATTACAGAAAGTCATTTCAAGCAGTCTCCTGGCTTTTAGTCAAATACAATATACAGATTTTACTTGGTTGCACCACATTTAAATAATTCTGATGGCTAGGGCACCTCTTTATCCACAAAGACAACAAAATAACATTACCAGTTAGTATTTCTCAGTTCAGTTTTTGAATATACATTCTATTTACCTAATTAATAAAAACATTAAGTGATAATTCCAGTTATTCTCATCATCATTAAATTTAGGATGCTTTGTATGAATGCAGAGCTGTAAAAATCATAGACTACAGTCCCTTGACCAAAAATTTTATAATTGAAACTTATATAATGTATTAAGCAAGGCCTCAATCACCAAGGGTATAGGCAATTCTTGGGAGAAACTTCAGTTGAGATTTTATAAACCTTTAAGCAAAATTCAAAAGAAATAATGTGTACTGCAATATTTCAAAAGTGAAAACCCTAAGACTTGTCAAAATCTTAAATTATAGATTGGTGTCCTACATTTTATTAAATTCTCCATAATGCTTTACTTAAGCAGCTTTGGAAATAAAGTCCACAGACCTCATGGAATATTCAGGATTCCTGCTATTGCGAATGACAAAAGCCCAATTCAAACTACCTTCAGAAAACAGAACAAGAAAAGGAATATTCGGAGCATTATGGCTTCAGAAAACTTTAGATCCAGGAGCTAAAAAACTGTCACCAGTACTCAATCTAGTTCTTCGCACATTACAGTCTGTCAGACATTGTTACATCATAGCCTCCAGCAGCCCCACCTTTTATATTACCAGCTTTCAGCTTATAGACCAAGAGTAAGAGAAAGAAAATTCTTGGAATTGAGTATTTCTGGACCAACCCAGGCAGAGGTCCACCTGAGTTTAACTCATGATATATTAGATCTAAGTCATAATCTGAGCCCTGGAGCCAAACCAAACCTGTCTACCAGGACAGGAGAAGGAGTGTTTTCTCATCAGTAATTTGAGCTGGTGTTTTCTGAACAATTGGATGTGGGACACGCAGAAGTTTTCCCTTCATATCTGCATAATCCTTATTACCATTTGGCTTTATACTTCCTCTTCTTTTTTTGTCTGCACTTTCTCCTAAAAGTCATCTATTCTTTCTGCAATTCGTAGTTAGTTAATGTCATCACTCTTCTCTTCTAGGTTATTAAGTAAGGTACTTAATTGCTCTTCTGGACTCTAATCTTCCTTCCTTTTACACACAACCTCCCCTTTGTACCCAAAGTACCCATTTAAAGCCTAACCTAACCATGTCACTATTGATAATTCAAACTCAATAAATATCCATTACCAAATATCAAATCTTTGACACATTTATTCTACCCCTTACTTCAATACTCAGTCTCAGAAGATAATCTTGCCTCGTGACATAAGGAAAAATAGAAAGAAAAAGTTACTGGGGAAATTATCCTTTTCTCTAAAAATTATTAAATAAGTATCTGATATGGGGCTGAATCATTTTTGTCCTTCTGATAATGTATTTCCAGTACAACTAAATTGAGTATTTACACAAAGATTAATTCACAGATATGTTAGAATAATAAAATACTTTATAGGACTCATAATAAACCAAATTCTCCCAAGAATAGCTTCAAATATTGATTTTTTTGCTCTGATTTTTTGCTCCGTAGTGTGGAAGCACCTCAAAGTTTGAAGGTTTTTGTTGCTGTTATAATTAAGTTTAAATGATTATAAACCTCTATATCCACCTCCATGTTTTCTATTCATACAAAGAAATCTGTGCTACCATTGTTTAATAATGTTGGCTTATAGGCTTATGAACCCTTTTGCACATAATAAACCACAGTATTATTGAATTCTACTGGACAGTTGTCAAAGTGCTTAAAGCATTATAATCATATTTTCCTCTCTTCTCAATGACCTGGCAGCACAAAAACAACATCTATACTCACCCTGTAATAAGTTTATTTTGTTTAAATGAGCTTTGTTAATGCCTGGTGATGTTGGGCAATGTTAATTTTGTTATTAAGATGGTTCAGTGTGTGCCTAGTGTATCAGCACACACTAAAGAGATCAAAAATGCAAAACTATGGTCAATAAGATTATGTAAAGCTACATCATCACATCACAGTTTAGCATAATTTAATTTTACTTTATAAAACAATTTATGAAATAGCCATAAAACCTAGTAAGTCTTGAGCTAGGAGCAATTGATTATATAAAGAAAAAAGATATACTTGGGCAACTGGTGAAACAGATTCTTTAGTGCTTGCACCTCACTGACATATTGATAATAATCAATAATCATTGTTTTTTCTTGTCATCTTGACTTTGCATATAGTTTATGTGTTAACTGAGAGCATGAGTTCTGAAGTACACGTTTTCAAAAACTGGCTTTACCAATAGCTTCCCATTTTTTGAAAATTATTGAAACTTTATGTGCCACCATTTCTTCATTGATAGAATGGGGATAATAGTACCTATTTCATAGGGTTGTTGGCAAGTTTATATGGCATCATACCAGGAAGATGCTTAGACGAATTGCACACACAGTATATACTATTATATGTTCTAAATACCATTGTTTATGCATCTTACCTGATATGGGAAGGGACTTCTCAGACTCCAGTGACAATGTCAACCAGAACTAACAAATAAAGGCAGAGATCCAGGCTCCATATAAGCTGGTACACTGCATTAAGTGCAGTATTGTCTTGAATACAGTAGTATGTTGAATACAGTAATATGCATTGAAGGTAATAATACATAATATCAGTGTGTATTATCTGTATGAGAGATGATGCATTTTTTGAAGTGTGAATTCATAGAACCCCTTGGATACACATATTCCAATATGTATTCTTCTACTGTGTTCTGTATCATATCTCCAGTTTTCAGAGCAGAGGTGAAGGGATTGACTTTAGGTCAGAGGTTACACAAGTGCGTTCTTATAGCATGAGGCAGAGAGCAGGTGTGTGGGCAGGTATGTGAAACCCTGAGGTCTAGTAATAGGAAATTAGTGTTTTATCTGGTGGCTCAGTTCAGTGGTGAACTTCTCAAGAAAGGGTAATATGTTGGCTATTTCTTTAATACTATTCTCCTTTCCAAACAATGGCACTTATTAAACTCTGCACACTTTGAAAACTCAACAAATAAGCTGTGGTTTTCAGAAGTTTTCATTACTCTGGTCATAAAATAAAAAAATCAATAATTATAAATTAATAAATCATTCCTATAGTTTATAAGCATCTTCCATTCTGATAGAATTTCTGGAAAGGATGGGATAGAATTTATTCCTCTTACTCATTACCTACATAGGAGCAGTCAACTGAACTTTGGGATGAAAACAATACTACAAAATTCACTTTTAGGTAGAAGTCATTAACAAATATTATTTTTGTTTTTAGACTGTGAAGATCTGTATATCGTCAAAAACTAAAATAACATTTGAATGTTATTTGAATTCAATATCAATTCGTTTGAATCAATTCTTGATTTTCATTTTGCTTCTATTTTTAAGAACAGTGTTCTGAAATGTACACATAATCTCTGAAGTACTTTGTTTACCTTAAGAAGGTACAGAAGCTTTTAAAATAAAACACAACTAGCTTGGCAGAGTTCACAAGAATATTTACTGTTAAAAGATCTATCTTCAGAAAATATATCAGCTTTGTCATTTACTTCAGATTAGAATAAAATATAATCATGTAAGGTAGAATGTGTCATCCCTTAAAAATTAATTTCTTTTTGTTCCTTATTGACTCTCATTCTTCTTCTTATATCCTCTTTTTATTTCAACTTCACCAAGGAACATTAGTATCCTTCATTAGGCCATGATGCACTCACCAGATAATCCCTCAACATAAGCCTGTTGTACACACTGTCAATGTAAATTTGAGCGTACACACAAGAAGTTAAAAATTTTAAGAAAGACATTTTTTCTCTCTCCTCTCCATTAGCCAAACCAGCAGGAAGGTGGTAAAATAAGGCAAGACCTGTGGCTCAGATAAAGGCCAGAAAGGTAGAAGGGAAGTCACCTGGATACTCCAAACGTGTTCTTCTGTAAGGTGAGAGGTGGGGAAAATTTGTATGCTGTTTAGGATGATTCTTGTGAGAAAGAGGATTTCAGTGATCCATGGAGTATAGGCCAAAGCACTAGTGATAGTGTTAATAACATATAGCACTGTAAGTGCAAGATATTTTGACCAAATATTACCAGGTGACTCTGGGTCTCCCAAGCTCACTGAACCTAGGTTTTCTTATCTTTAAATTAGAGGTGAGAATGCCTACCTGTGGCAGATTATATTTTCCAAAATAGATACAGCAATATTTCTGGTCCCACATGCTCTTCTAGAATTTTGTCGTAGCCAATAAAGAGGCAATCTCTTTATCCTTCTCTTAAACTTGAACAGAACTTTCCAACTGCCCTTCAGATAGAGTGGTGCAGGTAATACCATGTTACTCCGAGGTCAGAGGTCAGGTGATACAGCTGTCACCTGGCTCTCTCCTTCAGGACATGAACTTGTGGTTCCCTGGGCCATCGTGTACAAAGTCTAGCTCTCTTGAGTCCACCATGAGAGAGAAACCATGTGGAGAGGCCATCTAGAGGAGCTATTGAATCTTCCCTAGCAAGGCACCAGGTATGAGAATGGAGAATGTCTTCAGACAGTGTCCTCATGAGACAGGCCAGAACCTCCCAGCCAAGCTGTTCTTGAATTCTTAACCCACAGAGACCATGAGAGGTAATAAAATATTCTCATTGTTTTAAACCACTAAATTGTGTGGTGATTTTTAATGTAGCAATAGATAACTAATACATCACAATTAATCAACTTGTGAGGATTAGAAAGCATGTTTTAAAACTTTGTCAGAGTAGATGCTCAATAAAAAGATGTTTATTAACATATTTACATGAACTACATGCACTTATATACCATCCTTCCATTCTCTGTCCCCAATAATTTCTAATAGAAATAATAATAAAAGAAGAAAAAGAGGAAAAATATTATCACCTTCTGTAATAAATGTCTCTGTTTTATGAAATTCTCTTTCAAGCATAATTTTTGTAAAGAGTAATAAAACATTTGGTGAGGAAAGACGCAAACTTTTCCTGGTGCCCTTTCTTTTTAATATACCTGGAAAACTGAACTGAATGAATAAATTATATCTCTATTGACAATATTATTTTCCCATCTATTATTCCTCATATTCTAAAGCTACAAAGAAAGTTATTTTGTTAGGGGGAGGAATGTTATAAGTATGGTAGCATACCACATACAATTATTAGAATATTTTAATAATAAAATGATATAGCATTCTGTAATTAAATTGGTAGTCATTTCTTGGCATAAAATACGATATACTGTTGACAAAAAAAAAAAAAAAAACAGAAGATCATGTAACCAGTGTAATTAAATTGCCTCTGAGTAGACACCAGTGCATACTTCCACATCCTAGGGCTTGGTTGGGCCTTTAAAGGGAAGGCAGACCTTCATGTTTTGGCCATGCTAAACAGGGCTGAAGCCAGCTGAAACTGTTCCATATAAGACATGGAAGAAATGAGGGGTTTTGCTTCTGAGAGTGAGGAAACTGAGAACTTTGGGGAAGGGGAAGGAGTGGAGGGGCATAATCCAAAGCAAAATAACAAAATGTCCCCAAACATAAAAATAATAAAAAGGCTAATGTCTAAAATTCAACATCAGATTGTTTGCATATGTGCTATACTATCTCCTTCCATCTCTACAAGCACAGAGTAAAGTCTGTTGTATATTTCAAACGCCATCCAGGTAATTTATCAATTTTGGATACTGAAACTGATGCTGAAACTAACCCTAAAAGCGATGCTCTCTCAGGAATAGAGGTGGGCAAGTGAGAATGACACTCACTGTTTTTAGATATAAGACAACTCCCCATATCTTGCAAATGCCATTTAGTTGCTTAGTATTCAGAGAACTTTCCTTGTTTACTCTTTGGAGATAGTTCAACTATGTTGAACATTATGGCATTCTGATGATTTTTGTTAGTAATTTTCCCAGCTACCTAAAAGCATGCATACTTCACCTTAACTTAAAGTCTTCTTCCAAATAAAATTTGAATGGTGTTGTTCCCCACAAACATGGCTACTTCTGTTTCAAATTAAAAATTGACAACCTTGAGGTGAATTAGTACATACACTCAACAGTTGCTACATAGTCAAATGATTTGTGTAGAGTTAGTAGCCATATTGACTAATTCTGTATTAAAGTACAGTGTTAGCAGTACAATCTGTCTCAGGAGCATTAAAATCCATGTTTTAATTAAGTTATCATAGTTTATTTTTTAAATGTTGTCAGGATTTTATAGTTTTACATTCTGATTGTTACTTTATATTATACTTGGAGCTACAATTCTAAATAGCATGCAGAGCTAAAATCTTTGCACTGAAATTGGATATACCTGAAACCAAGTGCTAGCTCAGCCATAAACTAGTTGTGTGACCATGATCAAGTTACTTAACCTCTCTGAGCCTTGACTTTTGTCCTCTTCAAAGGTAGACAATAATAGTATCTATCCAATGGGTTGTGGTGCAGGTTAAGTGAGATGATTCATGCTCTTGACCCAAAGAAATATTACCTTTTAATCCTATATTTTTAAAGTTACTATATATGTCCTCAATAATATAATATCCGTATGTAGAGCCAATATCTTCTAATGACTAATACGAACAGCTGCCACTACTTTGAGCACTTTACACTTTACAAGTATTTTCACATGCTTTATCATATTAACCTTCACCTTAAACCTAGCTGCTGGATATTCTTGTTATCTTAAGTTCAGAGATGAAAACATTGAAGCTCAAGGAACTGAAGTAACTTTTCCAAGGTGACTCATGTCGCTACTAGCAGAATCAGAACAGGAACGAAGCTGCCACTATTGCCATAATAACGAATCTCAAAACAGGAAAAACAGAAAGAGAAATGTGTCTCAAACATTTCAGTTTCTTTTTTTTTTTATAGGAAGTCAAGTTTATTCAACTTAAAGGGTTGTGTTTTTTTTTAATTGAAGTATAGTTGATTTACAATGTTTTGTTAGTTTCAGGTGTACAGCAAAGTGATTCAGTTTTAGATACATAGATAGATAGATATTCTTTATATATCTATATAGATATTCTTATATATATATATTCTTTTTCATTATAGGTTATTACAAGACACTGAATATAGTTCCCTGTGCTATAGAGTAGGTCCTTGTTATTTATCTATTTTATAGCAAACATTTCAGTTTAAAGCATCACATGCTTATTTACAGTCCTGATATCTTGATATTCTTCTCAGGGATGCATCAATATAATCTCACTCACATTATTTTTTTTCCTGCCCTTCTTTGTGATGGCTGTGCTTTCATTCACACATCTATGGTACACAGTGCTTGTTCCCTTGTCTTTCCCCTATAATCAGCTCAGCCCACTGGAGTTCTACAACCTTGCTTTGGGCATAATGACTGCACTCCAAGGATTTGCTGAAGCTGGCTCTGTATAGGCCTTGAAGACAACAGGGGGCACATAGTGTGTCAAGTAAGACACTGATTCACAAAGTGCAGTCTTTAAAATTTTCTGTATCACTGTCTCACTCACATACTTTGCAGAATTTGAGCTGGAGTACTAGACTGAAATATTGGGTGGGCAAGAGATAGAGCAACAGCTAGAGGAAAGATTTACAAACCTAACTGGGTTGAAAACAAAAAGAAAACTAAACTTTCACAGCTCCATTCTGATCACAGTTCAAGCTTACTTTTATCAGCTAGATGTCTTGTTTTTCTTGAGATTGTATTATGGTGGGGTCAACTCATTTGCTGACTTCTGTCTTATTCACCCTGAATATTTCATCTCAAATGCTGGACTGATTTTCAAAATGATCCATAACACAGAGCAGAGTTTAAAAGGTGAAGAGATAGGGTCCTTGAGGAATTTTGAGTGGGACAGTCAAGTAACAAGGACACTGGAAACTACAATTAAGTAGCCTTGAGGAACTGTAAATAGCTGTGAACAGCAGCCTGAGGGGGCCCTCAGTCTTGGAATCATGGCTACAAAGCACTGAACATTTTTCCACAAACAGATGGTTTTCTATCTCATAAAATTATGTGGTACATGCATCTTATGCTTTCTTATAAATTTATCCTATAATATCCTTGGCTTTCACTACATCCAGAAGGATATAGATAGCAATTCTAAACAGAAAGGGAGGCTCCCATTGTATGGCAGCAATACCTTAAGTGACTAATAGCATATTTCTTATCTCTGATTTATTCTTTGGTTTATTCATCAATTCTTTACCATTTATGGAGCCAAGCAACAAAAAGTAGAATATCTTCATAATCTGATTGTGCCAAGCTAGTGATATCATATGATTCATTGCCAATATCATCTCTCATAGATATGCATTCCAAGAACCTCCCACACAATGCTCTACATAAAGAGTGAATCACTAGCAACGATGTCAAAATCTTCAAAATCATGAACAAGGACAACTGTAGTCACTGAAAACCTTTTAATAATACTCTAGAGCTGTTATACCAAAAAATAATTGGACTTATTAGTCCTTGTCAAAAAAATTTTAATTATAAAAGAAGGCTTCACCATCTTAACAAATGGCATTAGCTTCCACCAAGTCATCCTAGCCAAAAAGTTAAGTCCATCTTGATTCCTGTCATATGATCCATCAAATTCTTAAAGCCCTGTCAGTTATAACTTCTGAATCTTGGTCATGCCATCTACACTGCTGCCAGGAGTACCCAAAGCACTACCACTGCTGGCCTGGATGGCCTTCGTCTGGTCTCTTTGTTGATTACTGCTTCACTACTATCCACCCTCTGCACAGCACTAATGTGAAAATCCATGCTCTTTATCATGGCTTTCCTGCTTTTTGAGGTCTGGTCCCAACTTCACTGTCTATCTAGTACTTTTCCCTGACAATACTGGCCTTTTTCATCTTCTTTGAATATTTGAAACTTGTTCTTACCAAGTAGTTCTCACCATTCCTACATCTTTGCATGGCTGGCTTCTCTGCTCAGGTAAGTCTCCTCTCAAAGGTATTTTCCTAGAGACCTATCCTAGAATTCTTTTCTAAGTCATTCATCTCTAAGTCATTATCTGCCACTCTTTTTTGCTTTTGCCATTAAGTTTATTATCTGGCATGATTTTGCCTCTTTTACTTGGTTATTGTCTGTCTCTACCACTTAATGTATAAGCTCCTTGAGCACAAGGAACCTATTGTGTTGTTTTCTTGCTATGACTAGTGCTTGGGACTATTCATAGTGTGCAATAATAATCAATGAGTACTTTTTTTGAATGGGTGAATGAATGAAAGGGACCTGTAAGAAAAGATATAATAAGAAACAATAAGAAGAAAAATCTATGTCATAAACTTTTTTATCATAAATCCAAAGGTTAAAATATAAAGTTTTATTATATATCACCTATATGTTTTAAAATAGGTTAATAGATTATTTTCTCATACTGTTTTATGTAGACATGTGGAATAAAGTTTTACTCATTGTACTTTTCTTAATTCTTATTTACATTTACTTATGAATGCTTATTAAGGAAGTAAACTAGAATTGCAAGCATGACCAACAGACAGCGTTCACGGGGCCTGGTTTCTTGATGAGACTTGTGAAATGCAAACATATTTGAACATATAAATATATTTTTAATAATGAATGATTATTAATGTCTTCTAAGCAAGGCAGAATGTGTTACGTAAATAATTATCTTTCAGAATTGAAAAGAGAATAAGAAGATAATTTATATATTTTTTTCCTCTATTGTGTTTTCAAGCAGGTAGCATATGCTCCACATATGAGAGTGAGCAAGCTTGTAAAGACTTGAGCCTATCTACCAATGAGCTAAATTACCTCATAAAAGGTCAGGAGACATGGAGGTGCTGGCCACCACAGGGGGGCTGTTCCCCCAGAATTCAAAGGAACCCAAATGATATCAAACTCTGTTCTCTTTCTTTCTTTTCTTAGTTCACAGAAGCTATTTCTTAACCTGAAATTTCAGAAGTACTGTCTCAATGGCGACAACTTCACATTTATCTCTGTTTTTCATCACCTTGGATCTCCTACTTAGTTTTGAGTAGCCCTTAACGCATGTTCCATATTTGGGCAAAGCCACTAAGCCAAGTGCTGTGAATCTGAGAGGCAGCCTGTTGCCCTGGGAATATTATGATTCACAGGGTCAAACAGACTCATTCCTCCTAAGTCTGCCACTTACTAGCTTGGTGTCTAGGCTCTTTCACTTCTGCGAGCCTCAGTTTTTCACCTATGGAACAGTAAGTAAACTCACAAGGCTCTTGTAACAGTTGAATGAGATGGTGGGGACAGACATGCTTAACCCAATATCTGGCATACAGTGTCCCCTCTATCCTTCCTCTAGTCTCACTTCTGACACTTCCTAGCAATGGTATCTTGTCAATTTACTCATCAGGTCTGGGTTTAATTTTCCCCTTTCAAATGATAGCATAATAGCCTACATGTTCTTAAAAGGATTATTAGATACAAAAGTCTAAGATTCTTACCTGTAAGAATCATCAGCTTGACCATGCACATGGGAATGATATATTCAATGTCTTGGTAATCTCTTCCACATTAATTTCTGTGTTTTATTTCACCTCTACTTTATCATGTATATGTGCTAAAAGTAAATCTGATTTCCTCGAGAAAGACACCACTGTCTTTCAGATGTATCAAGTGCCAAGTTTGTATAAAGTTCAGCACCCACAGTGCATTAAAATATAGGATGTGATGGTTGTCCTCTGGGTAATGTTCTTAAAGTCACACATACCATTAATTTTATTCTCAAAAGAAAATATCTTTTAAGTTGCTTTGACTCTAATATAGATTGCCTGTTTTTTTTTTTTAAAGACAATTTGGGAAATAGGATACTTCAACCTAAAAAATTTCACCTTCAATGGTTCAGCCAATACAACCACATCTAGACCCAGTGCTGTGAGCCAGATGGTGGCAAAAGATCTTCCCTCCCCACCTGAAAATCCTCTCAGCTTCAGTTTCTCTTTTGCAATATACTAGAGCCCAACTTTACCTGATTCTTTTCATATTTTGTCATGTAAGAATAAAACACAGATAAAGAAATATGCAGTTGAAAATGCATTTGTATTTTAATCAAGAACTGTGTGTTCAGGAATTATCACTCATGCAAACGGAGATAGTCATCAATCATAAGTGCTCCTTTGTATCTGTGGCAACTTATTACAGAGAAAATAAGTATTTCTGGATTCTGAGAAATTTGCTGTCAGAAATACTACTCAGAATGCTTTTCTTTTTTTTTAATTTCCTGCAAGCCTCTGAAGGCAGCAATGAAGTAGGAGGGATGCTTTTTTCCTTTGCTGTGACCTGAAAATAGAAACAGATAATCTGTAACATTGCCATTTAAATCAAAACTCTGGAAATGACATTAGTCATTATTTTATTTAGTATTATAACCATAGTAAGATGAGCATAGTAATTTATAGTATATAAATGTGTATCTATATATATATAAGTATACGTTTGTGTATTATATGATTTGATTTATACAAAAACTCTATGGACATATATACACTACCAAACGTAAGGTAGATAGCTAGTGGGAAGCAGCCGCATAGCACAGGGAGATCAGCTCAGTGCTTTGTGACCGCCTGGAGGGGTGGGAGAGGGAGGGTGAGAGGGAGACGCAAAAGGGAGGGGATATGGGAATATATGTATATGTATAACTGATTAAATTTGTTATAAAGCAGAAAAAAATAAAATTAAAAATAAAATTTAAAAAAAGCCCTCTATTATATTTTAATTGAGATTCAGAAGACAGCAAGGGACTTGGGACAGGAACTCAGGGCTTCTGTCTATATGTCCTAAGTTATTTCCATATTGTACTTTCCTATTTAATTTACAGTAAAAAAAAATCAGAGATTCACTTGAAGTAATAAGAATTTTAGAGAGTGGAATAACACTTTGTATGTATGTATATATACATGCATACATAATCAAACTAATTTTTTTTTCTAATTTATTTATTTATTTATTTTTGGCATCATTGGGTCTTCGTTGTTGCACGCAGGCTTTCTCTAGTTACAGCAAGCGGGGGCTACTCTTCATTGTGGTGTGGGGGCTTCTCATTGCAGTGGCTTCTCTTCTTGCAGAGCATGGGCTCTAGGTGTGCAGGCTTCAGTAGTTGCAGTGCACGGGCTCAGTAGTTGTGGTTTATGGGCTCTAGAGTACAGCCTTGGTAGCTGCCATGCACGGCCTTAGTTGCTCCAGAGCATGTGGGATCTTCTCGGACCAGGGATTGAACACGTGTCCCTGCACTGGCAGGTGGATTCTTAACCACTGAGCCACCAGGGAAGTCCAAACTAATTGTTTTCATATCTAATAGTTAAGATTTTGGTTTATCTTTATGTAATTAAAACATATATTTTTAGAATTCAATATACACATACTTTCAACCTCTATTTTCCATATTTAATTTGTCAACTTTGAGAAATGTACAATTTCAAACCCCAATCAGCATAAACCAGATAGGAGACTGAAACTCATCTGCAAGGTGCTTTGTAAGTGTTCTGAAGTCTTTTCTGCATCCTTCATTCTGTATTCCTAATATTGTGTAAACAGCTTCATGATGCAGACCATGTTTTTTTGTGATACCTCATGATATAAGTATTGAGAGATGCAAACAGTGAGATCTTAGTGAAATATGGCTTCCTGAATCTAATTGTGTAGGTTTTTAACATCTCACAGACACTTCAGTTGGTTGTCTTCATGTTCGCCTCATACTTTAAACTGTGAAGTCAAGAGCTAAGCAGAAGAGCCTTTTAGTCGTGGTCTGGTATTAAATAGGAATCATGTCTACATTTGTACCATCCAGAACATGCCCAGCTTCAATCATGAGTGCTGAGTAGATTTGCATCGTTCAGTATTTGTATGGGAGATTTCATGCAAAAACCAAGTCCTATAGGCCTTTAAGATAAACAGTGTTTTCCGATGGTTAAGAATACAATATTTAAAGTTATGGAAACCTGGTTCATATTCAAACTTTCCTATGTGAACTTAAGCAATTTACTTCAATAATTTAGTTCTCAGTCTCTTCTACCCATAGAATGGGAACAAAAGAGCACCTACCTTATTGGATATGTTTGATAAGGATTAAACATTAATGCATATACAACACTTTGCCCAGTGTCTGCACATGGTTACTTGTCATTCAATAGTACTTAGCAATAGTACCCAGAGTTTTATGGTATTATTAATGCTCCCTTTGATAGTTTACTATTCACTCATTTAACAGATATTTATTGGTACCAGCTATGTAAGAAGCACTGTCCTAGGTGCTAGTTGTACAAAAGCATACATCTCTATTCTCATGGATTTTACAGTTACTCTATTTCTATCGTTACTCCTAATTCTGAATTATGCATTCTTTATTGTATTTCTATTCTATACAGTTCTATCGTATTACTGTATTAATTTCATTATGCAAATATACTCACAAATAAGTGTACAATTTTGACTGATAGATGATTCAAAGAAAAGCTGGTTAATGCTATGGACTTCATTGTTTTTTCACAGTGAGGAATAGACCTGATACATAGCTATCATCCACAGGATCTCAAGGTCAGAGAGAACTGAAAAGATACCCAATTAAACAAGTATGTATTTGTATGATGTTTAGTCTCTTCAATGATTGCCCCCTATACATTTTCCATCATTTAGTCCAAAGTTCAGTCTCTTGATTTCTTGTCATTTTCTCAACTTGCTATGATGTAAGGTAAATAATTATGGCTAAACAATAAGGCTAGGATATAAATGAGAAAGCAATATAGTAAAATCTTGTTAATCCAATGCTACTTCATTCAAAATAACATTCAAATTGAATCAACAGTTATTCCCCAGTCAAATAGATATGGTTTTCTCATTAAAATTGTTCATTTAATACAAAGCATGCATTATGAATTATTTAAGGCAGAAATTAGGTCCCAGGAGTACCTTGCATTATTAAAGAGGTAAAATAATTCTAAAGGATGCAGGAAACATCTGTATATAAGCTACAGTGAAACTGTATTTGTGGACCACTATGATTACTTGAGGCTGCAGGACTTGGTATGTATAACCATTCTTGGTACGATAACCATTGGTACGTATAACCATTCTTGGTACGATAATCATTCTCTCACCTCTTCTCTTTAAAACAGATATGCAGGCCCATTTCTATAACTTTACAATTTTCCAGGGGAAGGGCTCCCCTGCTTCTTCCTATGGTATTCAGTATCTGGTACAGAATTACTTAATTTTAATAATTAAAAATAATTGAAGATGTTTTACTCCCAACTATGAGCTAAGTTTTCAATGATAAACTGGTTTTTATGACCTCCTTGAATTTCTAGAAACTGAAAACTTTCCATTGTGAATGGATGGAGAGCTAAAAGAAACTCACTGTTATTAAAAGGTACTAAGTGTATTTTCGGGAAACAATTGGAAGATACAAAGCACCATTTTTAGAGACAAATTTCCTCAGCTTTGCTGTCTTTTTTTTTTTTTTTTTTTTTTTTGCGGTACGCGGGCCTCTCACTGTTGGAGCCTCTCCCGTTGCGGAACACAGGCTCCGGACACGCAGGCTCAGTGGCCACGGCTCACGGGCCTAGCCGCTCCGCGGCACGTGGGATCTTCCCGGACCGGGGCACGAACCCGTGTCCGCTGCATCAGCAGGCGGACTCTCAACCACTGCGCCACCAGGGAAGCCCCTGGCTTTGCTGTCTTTGAAATGGAGCTACTGTGATTTGATGCTCATCAGAGGGTCCAGACAATATAATTTTAATGTTTAAGAACCTGAGGATCATCAGATTAGAAGTGTTTTGAAAGTCCAAATTAGGATTGTTTAAAATGTATAAACTGTATCATCTAATTATAAAGGAAAATCTTACTTCAGAATCCCTGGGGGTATGGATGTTATTTCTCTTTTAAAACTAATAAACATGGCTTCCCTGGTGGTGCAGTGGTTAAGAGTCCGCCTGCCGATGCAAGGGACACAGGTTCGTGCCCCGGTCCGGGAAGATCCCACATGTCGCGGAGCGGCTGGGCCCGTGAGCCATGGCCGCTGAGCCTGCATGTCCGGAGCCTGTGATCTGCAACGGGAGAGGCCACAACAGTGAGAGGCCCGCGTACCGCAAAAAAACAAACAAACGAACAAAAACTATTAAACAATCTAAGAGCTGACAGTAGAGTTAGTGTGGTTTGAGCTTTCAGGCATAATTTTAGTGTAAGATTTCACCTCTGTTCTAGGGGACACATAACTGTTGAGAACAAATACTCTCTGCTGCGGCCCTAGTTGTGTCAATATGACAGTTCATTTGGGAGATTTGCAAATCATTAGAAAAGGTTTACAATATTGTATGCCCCTAATGACCACAATGGGCTATGTCACATGGTGATTTATGACTCCTCATGAATTTCCTTGGGATAAACCATGTGGAGTTTAATATCCTATACTCTTGAAATTAAGCAGCATTACTATCTACGTGATCTATTTGCAACACAGAGAGGAGTAGATTTGACGGTTAAATCACAAAGACATGTAAAGAGCAGGATATGTGTTTTATAGTAATAATTCATAAAATAAAACTACAGTTTTAAGGAAAGCCAATTCAATTCATAAAAGAGTCATGATAGCATTAACTTTGCCATTATAATAATAACAGGCATCCATTCAACAAATATTTTTGTTGATTATTTTGTGCGTCATTTGTCAGGTGCAACAGGAAACATAAAGGTATCTAAGATATCGCTCCTATCCTCAAAATATGTAGATGAAAAATCTTTACAAATTTCATCTACTCTCTCCCCTGGGCTCCATCAAACCAGAGTCAAAAAAAAAAAAAAAAAAAAAAAACTAACAAATATACCAGAAGTCTCTCCCTGCCTTCTTCCTAGACTTTTTCTTAGAGCAGAGATAATGTTAAACTGATTTAATAAACCTCATTTTATGCCACACAGCCAACTGTAACTGCTATACTTTAAATATATTTCAAAAGCCAAAAGAAGTGTAGAGTCTGAAGTCCCCCTGGGAAAACTGTGCAGCTGACAGCATTAGTGTCTTTAAGAAGAGATCCCGGAACTGTTTTTCTGTTCCTGCTCAAGAAGAGGGGCGTTTCTCCTTCTCTCTCCCTCCCAACCCCAGATATTTAAACTCTCCATTCTTACTCCTGCTGCACTCCTGCTTTTTCTCCAAGGAAAAGACTGTGATTCCCTGTCACGTGTGAACCATCTTAGTCTCACCCTTCTCTATGTCCTCCAAGCACTTCCTATGGACTCACCTGTGCTTATTGGCAGCAGTGTATTCAGTGATGTGAATACATCCCTGTCTCCAGAGCAAGAGTACACATTGCATGAGAACCAAGGCTCCATCTTAACTTGTCCATGTATTTCCAGACTTTAGAAAAGTACTTGGCATTTCTGAGGTACTTTATGAGTTAAATGATGGACCATGAGCCCTCTTTTCAATTATTTAAAATACTTCTACATGATGGAGTGATGGGGCTTACTTTCCAGAGTTCCAGAATCAGAAGAGAGTTCCATAAGTAGAAGCTCTGCAGAGGCCACATTGGAATACACAAAGGAAACAACCAGAAATACTATATAGACATCACCAATAACTGCAAAGGAGCTGGTCACTGGATGCATCTAAGCAGAAAAGGAAGAACAATTTGGGAGCAATGTTATAGAGAGAAATCCAAAAATCAGATTGGTTTGTACTACATGGAATTTCCTTTTTTGTTGTTTCCTATTTCCTACACATGCAGCAAGCATGCAATGATGAGTGTTTTGCTTTGTTTTTAATTAATTATTTATTTATGTATTTATTTGTGGTACGCGGGCCTCTCACTGCTGTGGCCTCTCCCGTTGCGGAGCACAGGCTCCGGACGCACAGGCTCAGCGGCCATGGCTCACGGGCCCAGCCGCTCCGCAGCGTGTGGGATCCTCCCGAACCGGGGCACGAACCTGTGTCCCCTGCATCGGCAGGCGGACTCTCAACCACTGCGCCACCAGGGAAGCCCTGCTTTGTTTTAAAATAAATGAATGATGAGCCTGCTTTCAGTGTGACAGGGGTGGGCAAAAGGAGACCATGCACTGTGATAGTATCAGTCTCTAATGTTGTTTCTTTCTACTTCACCCTTTAGTTTTCGAGTTTCCTCATCCAGGTTCAAACCAACCACGATGCATGGGTTCTTAACTCACGTTCCTGGCTCCTTGTGATCTGAAACCTCAGCTTGGCTCTAGCTCTCTTGGTTACTAGACTGGATCATGTCCCCTGGTTATGTTTTGAAGTTCCAGGTCTGTATCCTCTGCTTCCTTCCTCCTCTTTTCCACTTTTTCTTATTTGACAGCACAGCCATCTATTCCTCTCTCTTTTTCTTCCACATCACTCCAAGCCCCAGCCTCAAACCAGCTCATCTGTGTAGCCCAAGACCCCATGTGCTGGAGTCAATGACTTTGGCAGCTGACACTGTGGAGAATGTTCCGGCTCCTGTTCACTCCAGTCATGGAAAAGGGCGCAACTAAGGTATCAATTAGAGAAATGACTCAATTTGAGAAACTAGGAAAGCAGTGATAGCAGAAACATACACTCCACAGCTTTTCACAACCACAGTCATAATCTCAGGTCCAGCTTTTGGTCATGCAACCATGGCAGGCAGAGGCAGAGGAGACTGCTTTGACTTTTCTTTTTTATTGCAGAAGAAATTCTCCACTACCAGTGGTTGCATATACCTGCCCAAAGGTTTCACTGATACACTCAAAGCTTTGCCATCTGAACTCAGAAGGCAGGACAACCCATGTCAAGGACAGAAGTCAGTATTGTATAACAATCCCCAGATTATGGGTCAGACAGGTGGGACTGCGTGTTGACAGCAGTGCTGGTGGCCCCTCGTCACCCCATGTTTGCAGGATCACACATAAATGTAATTAAGGGGCTGTGCCAGTGTGCCTCTGGTCTCAAGGTTAATTAACCACAGGAAAGTGACACCTTCAGGTGTCCTGTATCATCACAGCACTCACAGAGAGAAGCAGGATTTTAAATTGACAACACTGACACCGCCAGACAGCAGAGTTGAAACCAGCAGAGGTGAAAACAAAGACTGACATAGGTTGCTGCACTGCTGACAAGAGGGAAAAAGAACACATTCTTCCAGGCTTTGGTAGAAATAACACTGAAACTGGAAAAATCGCACCCATGATGGCTCACTCCTGAGTGTGATTAAGGATACATGTGCAGTCCTGCTCCCTTCATATCCCATCCCAGGGATGCTTAGTGTTCCAGAGCTCTGCACCCCCGACTCCAACATGTGTGCACACACACCACGCATATACACACACACACACACACTCTCCGCCACTGCCCCTCAGGATTCTCCAACTCCTTCCCAGGTAAGTCCAGCATGGAGGAGGGTGTAAGCTCCCCAACCCTCACTGAATGCTGAGAACTTTCCTCAGGTCTCTTACCTTCTCGGAGGTTTATTTTCTTCCCATTTAATGACCCTTCCTGATTCTGTATCTTTTCTTTTTCCAGTTTGCAAGCTCTGTCCAGAATGTCTGCTCAGGCATCTGCCATCTCCATGTCACCTGGAAGAGATAAACTTGTGAGGAAGAGAGACGTCCTGGCCCTCAACACTGGAGATGCTTGGGTTTCTCATCAGGTGTGTTTGCCTGCATGGAGAACTGGGTCTCTGCTACCTGCTCAGGATGTGTGTTGAGGGGTGGAGGGAGGGGCTTTTTTTTCTACAGGGAATGGCACCAAACCCACCAGCACAGAACCCTGCTCAGGTGTCTCGAGCCCTGAATGCAGTGAGCTCAGCTCTCTCTCCAACCAAATCCCCTCTGCTCTCAATTTGTAAACAACTCAACTCTGTCTGCAAAATGTGTGAGGCAGTGATGCCAGTGCCTCACTGTGCCCTTCCCTGCTCCCAGCCTAGTACACCTGCTGCCCAGGGCTCTGGCTGCTACTGCTGTCATTGTGCTCTGCCAGCGCCTGCCCTGCTGCTCGCTGAGCTGGAGGCGCATCCTTGGTGTGGGGAGGAATGTTTATTAGTTCTAATTGGTGGACACGGCTGGACAGTGACAGTTGGGGAGTATTGTGTGTCATTCACCCTGCACCAGGTGCCAGCTGTGATGGCAGATGTAGGTGGATCAGCTTAGAATCCAACCTACAGAAGAGTGCCTTTCCAGAATAAGGCAGCTGCTGTGTTTCTCCCCTACTTATGGGAACACGCACTCTTCCCTTTCTTTTACCACCTCTTGTGTTTTCTTAAGCAGAAAGGTTTTATTAGTCTGGAATACAATAGTCTCATTCAAAGAAAAAAAGGAAAGAAAGAAAAGAAACCTATTCTTTCTCCAAAATACATAAATACATAGTCTATGAATACAAGTACCTTCTTTTTTATGTGACCCAAGCATCTCCCTGAACTAACTGGTAATATTCCATATGTTGCAAGAATTCATATATATCCTGGGTAATATCCTGAACATCAACTTAGCAAATCTTTTTATAGACAAATAAAATGTTTCCCGATCGGATTCTACTCCTATTCAACTCTATAACTAACCTCTCCCTATCAAGAAGCCTCGAAGCTGACTGCTTTTCAGTCTAACAGATTGAGGTTTTATGTGTTTAGCTCCCCTTCCAAAAGGAGTCAAGCAATAATACCCATAGCAGAGTTGGGTGGAAGCACCATTGGTCCTTCCAGAAGCAGTGGATCTGGGAGCTGCCAGTTGTCTCCCTTGGACACACTAGTCCTGGACAGTGGTACAAAATCACACACACACACACACACACACACACACACACACACACAGCCAAACCTCAGCAAACAGTCATTCTCTCAGGATTCCTTCCTTTACTTCAGCCCTTCAGCAAAGCCTTGCCTTCACCAGACCAACAGAAGCCAAGAACATGGCTTGGCGTCGTTGCTTTATGCTTTAATAAACGTGGTGAGTGTCACATATAGCTTCTGCTTGTTTATACATTTATATCAGCCTCAGCTGCTGCAGGAATGAGCCGAGAGGGGACTTAGTGGCTTCGGAGCGCAGAGCGAGAAACGGTAAAACGCTTCTGCCACCTAGTGGTGCAGCCAAAGCTGCACTCATCGGAAGATGTAAATGTGTCTATAGGGCCAGGGAAAATCAACTTGTTCGACTTTAGCTTCAGTTTCAAAGGAGACGAAGCATATACCCCACGTCCTCAAGTGCAGTAATTAAAAGTGACCTAAAAGTAATGTTTTAATGATGCCAGATCTTTCAGCAATAAACGACTAAACAAAATACCCTATGCTGGTAACTAATTACAGTGTTCCCAATTGTTGATTTATAAAACAAAGTGACCCAAGCAAATGAAATCATTGTACTGAATTTCTTCTCTGGAGTTTCAGTGGGTTTTTTTGTTTGTTTTTTTTGTTTGTTTTTTGTTTTATTTTGTCATCTTTTGTTTAGCTATATACTGTTCCAAAATGCAGGGAAGGATTGTAGTGTTGTTATTAGTGACGAGGAGATTATTAACTTGGAAAAAAAATAGCTCATGTCTTAGTACAGAGTATGTACAGCCACAGAAGATGTCACTCATCCTAAAACAATGGAAAAGAGGGAACATTCAGGATGTATGTAACTCATGATTGAATACAGTCATTTTTGAATCCTATCTTCACATGGCTTTAAACAACACAACATATAAATACTGCAAAATAAACCAATTATTAAATCATTTCCAAATTGCTGCTGAGTGGGTCTCTGTCACTGTTTTAACAGAAGTCAGTGTCATGTGTAATGAAATCGTTCTATAAGTACTGAGGGGTTGATTCCTTTTCAAAAGACAACAAGGTTTGAGAAAGAATGAGTAATCTGAAAGGATTTTAGGAGAACAGTCCAAACAGCAGATGGTATGTCTCCTTATGGATACTCAGCATTCAACAGTGAGAGAGATTTAGATAATGCTAAAGGTGTAGAAACTGCAAAATCAAGTATCTTTCTCCCCTCTAAAAATGTAAAATAAGAAAACAAAACCTATGCATAATTTATGGGTGCCCCAGGTTAGTCTTAAATTATGCAATCCACACATCCACGAAAAGTTGCTTTCTATATTCCTTAGTTACTTCATGACACTGATGGCATTCCCCTCCCCTCAATGCACACACACTTTATTTCTGAGACAAGTCTTTTAGAAAGAGATGTCTGTATCTACCAAGTGAGTAGCACTCATTTCTAAAGCCAATATATCGGTGAGCAGGGAAGCACAAAGGCATTTGCTAACTAAATGCTTCTTTTATCAACTCAGTGGTCTTCCCTGCATAGAAAGCTTCTCAAATGTGCATTATGGGATTTAAAGCACTCTCAATAAAGTTCATTACCTTCGTGGTCCTTCTCATCTTCGTGTGAAATTAACTGTATCTTCTATATGTACATCTACTTAAGGTAGTAATTTAATGGCAATAACATCTATATCAAAGAGGGTTATTTTTCCCTTGGGTCTGCTTCACACTCAGAGATTTCTTCATGGTGTTTAGAATAAAAACCAGAAATGCCGCTTTCCTTCTGTTTTAGAGAAATGAGGAAGAAAAAGACAAAGGAGAACAATCAAATAAATTTTAAAGCAATAATCCTAGAAAATAGTAATGCCACAAATATGAGAGTTCAGTGGGGAAGGAAGATTAATAAAGCATAGGTATATTTAATTTGCATTAAATAATCTCCAAAATTTTTAGTTTTTCATCTTATACTCTCTTTTCATCTCCTCCTCTCTGCAACACCCCCCCAATATGCATACGAAATCTTGCTCCATCTTTTTATTTAGGAAAATCATGTTTACTTCCCCTATTTTCATATACATTCAAGGTAGGTTTTTTGTTTGTTTGTTTGTTTGCGATACGCGGGCCTCTCACTGTTGTGGCCTCTCCCGTTGCAGATCACAGGCTCCGGACACGCAGGCTCAGCGGCCATGGCTCACGGGCCCAGCCGCTCCGCGGCACGTGGGATCTTCCTGGACCGGGGCCCGAACCCACGTCCCCTGCATCGGCAGGCGGACTCTCAACCACTGCGCCACCAGGGAAGCCCCAAGGTAGGTATTCTTAAGCCACACTAGATAAGTGTTGTGTCATAATGTTAATTTCCCCTCCTTTTATGGGCAGAGCTCTGATTTTGTTCCCTTTCTCTACTTGACTCAGAGAGACTGAGCCTTTACCTAGCACTAAACACCAATTTGCAAAACCAATCATCATCACCTCATTATATGAGTTGGTGAGCATGTGACCTAGGTCTTCCCAATATCATGGGAAGTGTACTGAGGAATTCAGAGGATGACTCTGAATTCCTACAACAACAATCCCAGAAATAGTCTTCTTTTGTACCTCTGGACATGGCTCTTTTTAACTGTTTCTCTTGAAATGGTCGTATCCACCTTACATCTCTGAAGGAAAGCAGCCTTTAGGATGACTGTAGAGGATGAATGGAATTTGAGTCTGTGATGACTTTGGCCCCTGGATCCACTAATACCAAAGCCTCTGACCTGTAAATAAAAGTTAGTGTACTTTGGCCAAATGGACCCCCATTTATTCCTTTGCCCAATGGCTAGCAACTGTAAAGACTACAGATGGCTCCAGAATATGTTCTCTTTCAATACTTTCGATTCTAAAACGTTGACCTTGTCTGCATTACTACTGAAAATTACCCTGAATATTCTAATTATCCATTCTTTCCTCCTTCACATACAGTTTCCTATTGAATCCTATAGGTTTCATTTTGTAAATATCTCTTGAATCGACCTTTCTTAATCTAGTCCACATTTGCTATTTTAGTTCACTCCCACATAACTTTTCTTTTGGAGTCTTGGTACAGCCTCATAACTCCTCGATTCAAATGAATCCTTTGTTCTGTCTAGTATGATATTATAAATTTCAAATACAGTAGGTCGTTCTCTATGCTTCAATGCATGTCAAAATGTCTCTCTGTATTCAGGTTCAAAGCAAAACCGTTTTCTGTGATCAATAAGCACTTTATTTTGCTTGCTTTTCCTGCTTGCCCTATGTTAGATTTTTAAAAAAATTTTCATTGAAGTATAGTTGATTTACAATGGTATGTTAGTTTCAGGTGTACAGCAAAGTCAATCTGTTATACATATACATATATCCATTCTTTTTCAGATTCTTTTCCTATGTAGGTTATTACAGAATATTGAGTAGAGTTCTTTGTGCAATACAGTAGGTCCTTATTAGTTATCTACTAAACAGAAATAGACTCACAGATCTCGAAATCAAACTTATGGATACCCAAGGGGAAACATAGGAGGAAAGGATAAATTAGGAGTTTGGGATTAACAAGTAAGCACTTCTTGATGATCGTTGGAAATTGAGCTTTCCTACTCTTCTCCCCTTTATCCTCTACCTCCCAGCAGTACTGAAATAATTATGCATCTAAAATCTTGCTATTTCTTGCCCCTGGACCTTTGCACTGGCTCCCTCTGCCTGTGATACCTTCCTCATCAATCAACCCCAACTCTAGTTTGCTTCAGCTGGTTACTTTGTTGTCAAATCTCTGAGAAGCCAGCTCTCCCATCCTGACTTCTGTTTTGTGTGTCCCTCTTCCGCTTCCCATCTCACACTGTCCTCACCTGTTACATAGTGCTGAACACACTGTTATGTCATTGTTTTTGTTTATGAATTTCTCTACTAGTAAATGAACTCTTTCAGAACTCAGCGCATAACTTTACCAAAACTTCATACCATGCCTGGTCTAGAAAAAAAACTCTCAGTAAAAAATGTCTGATAAATGACAATATCTAATGGCTTCCCAAGTTACAAAGTAACAATTCTAAAAGACACAGGGCTAGATAGTGTTGCAAATGCAAATAGAATTGAGAGGTCTTTTTATTTCAATATACTGTTTCAGATTTAGTTTGCTCTGGACCCTAGCGGTTAAAACTTAGAACTGTCATTTAAGACAAATAGCTTCTTCAAAGGGCTTTACCAGAGCTTTATAGTTAGAATTGCTTGAGGCAGATCTTTTAGCCTTCCTATGATCCTCTTTCTTATTTACAAAACAGGGGCAATAGTATTGCTCATCTCTTTTTGCCAAGGAATGATTAATGTAAGGGTCAGTGAAACCAATACCCATGGAAATGATTAAAGGCAAGGCTAGGACTCAAAAAGAATAGCCTTGTACTCTTTTTTGGTTCGTTATATCCTTCTGTGTATTTACTGAATACGAGAAATTCAACCACAATACAACACGGAGTACATTTTTCCTATCGTATCTGAGAAAGGAATATGAGACAAACAAAAGAACCACAGTGCATCCTCTGTACATACCTTTCTGCATTACAAAGTGGAGTTCAACATCTCTCTATTTCACTACGTGTTTATGTATCAGGCAGCAAGCCCTTGACCCTGTAACATGTTATATTTCAATGCATTTAATCAATTCTATGTTTAAACCCTGAAATGCTGTGCATTTTGATTCTACTCAGTATGTGGCAGTATAAATACAATGGTTCTATGGGGAAAAATTCATAATAGTTGTAATGAAGTGAAATCTGAGTTGTGTTTCTGAATATTTTAAGAATGATCAGAGTTATGTTGCTACATAGATAAAAAGGGTCTCTAGACAGACTCGTTTCTCATCTTCCTTAGTTATCTCCTCAAATGTTAGTATCTGGGAGCCTCTCTCAACTGTTCTATTTAAAATGGCACCGCACCCCACCCCTGTGCCCTCCAACACACACACATTCTCTCTCTCTCTCCCTCCTTCCCTCTCTCCATATTTTCTTTCCTGGCTTGCTTTCCTGCTGCTTTTTCATCCCTGTATCACAACACTAGAAGACACACCATTTATTTTACTTTGACACATCCTTTACTTGTTTTTTGACTTCATGCCTGTTTCTTCCCACCAGGGAAGAAACCTTACCTTACCATGAAGGTAAGTCTCATGAGGGCAGAAGCAGGTCTCTTCATGCCCCATTACCAGTGCCCAGAACAGCATCTAGCAAGTAGGAGGCACTCAATAAATAAGTGTTGGGATAATAAGTATCTTATGCTGAAGAAATCATTTCACTTTTGAGATTCTCTCATAAAAAGACCTTTTCTCCACAAAAATATTTTTACTGTTTTAATTTTTTTATTGGAGTATAATTGATTCACAATATTATATTAGTTTCAGGGGTACATCATAGTGATTCAGTATTTTTATACATTATACTCCATTTAACGTTTTTACAAAATAATGACTATGTTTATGCTGTTCAGTACAATATATCCATGTAGCTTATATATTTTATACATAGTAGTTTGTACCTCCTGATCCCCTACCCCTATCTTTCCCGCCCCCGTTCCCTCTCCCCACTGATAACCACTAGTTTGTTCTCTATATCAGTGAGTCTGCTTCTGTTTTGTTATATACAGTTGTTTGTTTTATTTTTGAGATTCCACATATAAGCGACAACATAGAGTATTTTTCTTTCCCTGTCTGATTTATTAACCACAATGAGATATCACCACACACCTGTCAGAATGGCTATCATCAAAAAGAACACAAATAACAAATGTTGGCCAAGCTGTGGAGAAATGGGAACCCTCCTACACTCTTGAAGGGAATGTAAATTGGTGCAGCCACTGTGGAAAACAGTATGGAGGTTTCTCAGAAAAGGACCTTTTCATCCTGTGACCTGCGACCTGCTTTGTTCTCTTGACCTTTTTTTTTTTTTTAACATATCATGAGATCCTAGTATCAATGGTATTATTCAGAAGTCTTCTCAAGTGTGCCCTTTGCAATCTACAATTTCCAATGCAGGATCTCATGGGTGGGGATACACAGTTGATAAAAGCTAAAAGAAAATTAATAATTCCACATTTTATCTCACTGCTTTAAAAAAATTATTTATCCTCTGAGATACAAAGCATGATGATAGAAGTTAAAAGAATAGAATGTTCTCGTAGCTTACAAAGTGATCTCCCAGCACCATGCAAATGCTATATGTAACCGGCAGCCCGTGTGCCACTATAGGAAGGTACTAAAGGAAAGTCTGTTTCTAAGACAACAGCATTTTCTTTTATGTCTTATGCTGTAATAATAGTTCCTATGACTTTGAGGATCGTCTGGAATTTTGCCAGGAATAAAACAGTGTAAATTAACCAACAGTTAAATACTCCTTCAAAGGATCAAAATAAACAAAGAGAGAGAATTTTATTTTGTTGTTTGAAAACAAGTATTACAGTAACTTTATAGCAATTTATACTGAGCTCCCATGACAAAGAGGTAGGATTCAAATATCTAAAAATACACTACATTTCAATTAAAGTGGCTATTGATGGAGAAACACACCTACTAATTCTGCAGGATTACATTACTGACAATATCAGAAAATTAAAGACTATCATACATTAATTTCAGACCTTATTTTACTATCTTTCTCAGTACTTGATGCACTTACTCATCCTGACCATGCCCTCATTTTCTCTATTAAATGGAAAGAATAACACTGATACATTTAAATGAAATAAAAAAAATTATAGATTGAAAACAGCTATGAGTCTTCTGTGTAAAAATTATTTTAGGAAAACATACAATACATTAACACCATGAATAATTCAACCCTGATTCCTAAAATACTCCACATAGACTTTATTCTACATAAATGATAAGACCTTCATTGTATTAACAATTATATTTCAGTCTTATGAATGTTATTACCAGAACATGTGGTCTTAACAATTGTTTCAAGCATTTTTTTCTTATAATGTATCCAAAAAGAGGAGAGAATATTAGTAATACATATTTAGGTTGAAGGATTTTTTTTAATGAAAAAATTACCTTTCCATATTTTAAAATTAAGTTTTATACAGCATGTTCATGTAATAAATTAAGACAGATTCCTTACTCCTCCCCCCACCAATTTTTCCACTAAAAAACATGCTCAAGATTATAAGACAATTTGGTAAGTTTTTTCTGGGTTTTTTTTGTTTGTTTGTTTTTTATTTATTTATTTTTTGAGGTTACTTGTAAGTTCAAGTCAAGAAAAGGTACAAATGAGGGAAGAAAAGAGTTGTGATAAATTTAAAGAATAACTAATAAGTACCTGCCATGAATAAGGGGAAAAATACAGAGATAAGACAATGATAAAACATTGTCTTAAGATTATGATATATGCAAAAAGATAGACACAAACTATGTCCTAAATGCCTCAAAAATGTGAATGAAAAATCCTTTTATTTTTCTTTTAGCTTTTTTTTTTAAGTTAAAGTATAGTTGATTTATAATATTGTGTTAGTTTCTGGTGTACAGTGAAGTGATTCAGTTAATCAGATTAGTTTCCATTATCATTTATCACAGGATATTAAATATAGTTCCCTATGCTATACAGTAGGACCTTGTTGTTTATTTTATATACAATGCTGTGTATATGCTAATGCTAAACTCCTAATTTATTCTTCCCCTAACCCCTTCCCCTTTGGTAACCATAAGTTTGTTATGCAAGCTCTCATTACAGTCTGAATTACAACACAGGTGAAAGGATATTAATATAAATGTTAAAGAAAAAAATATTAGATCAGAACTTTGTATTATTTTTAATTCATTCTGTATACCAATGAGCCAAATGTTCACTTTTATTTCTGGAAGGTTTTCCAAAATTGGTTCCTCCATTCTCCTTTGTTTCCTTCCAGGGCCTCACAGTAAAACTTCTGAAATTGTAGTTTACAAACAGGTAGACATTTCATACCACCTTTTGTTCATGTTCCTTCAGCCAGTATTCAACATATGTGATTGCTCATTATTTGGGGAATAAGATTCCATTAAACACTATAACAAATGCCTCACTAAAATCAATACTCATGGCACCTGTTATGTGGCCTTTATTCATTTAGGCTGTGGTTCTATCAGGACCTAGAAACAAATAGGTGCTCTATATAGGATACCTATGAGTCATGCTTGTCTGTCTTTTGAGAGTTTATGCATATGTTTTTATTAAAAATTTGTTATTTTACTTTACTAAGGAGAGTTTTAAACATATTTGAGTAAAATATTCAAACTGGATCTTCTTGCCTACTTTCAAAATCACAGGTGAATGACACATTTTATCTATAACGTTTTATATTTTTCAGGTTCTGTGACTTCTGAAAAGTCAATCATTCTTTATTTGATAATGTGTTCATTCACTTAAACAAGTTCTATCCATTATGTTGTCAGTTTTCCATGATTAAAATACATTTTCTAATTGAATTACTTTGGTTCTGTATACCCAATCATCTAGTTATTAGAAAAAGTTTTAGAGTTAAATGTGAAATGTTTTGGCTAAATTGAAAAACCTGCCTTCAAAAGACACAAATACATGCCACTTTCAATATTCTGAATAATTTATAACGTTGGCATCAATGAACTTACATAACACTAAATATCAAGGCAGACTCACTAAATGGATAGTCCTAAAACCAAACTCTTTGTGTTGAGCCATTGGCAACAAGGGATCATGGAGTAAATGGGGGCTCTGGTTACTCTGGCTGTGCTAACCCTGGCTTCCCTAGCTGAGAGAGAGGATCAGGAAGGGTAATTCAATGTAAATATTGAAATGATAAACAACCACAGATTGCAGCTTGATTAATTTTGGGTCTAAAATTGTTGTTAATTTCTACATATCTCTAGTTTGCTTTTTAAAGCACAACCTCTGAGCTCATCAGATCTGCTTCCATCTCTTAATGTCAAGAGTGTCACGAGAATGAAATTAAAGAAAGGCAAATTACTCATTGATCCATAGATACTTAGACTTTTAGAATGTTTGAGCAGCAAGGATGCCTATAGAACATTCGCTTTAACCGCCTTATTTTATAGATGGGGAGAAGGATTCCACTGACATTAGGCAAATTTCTCAGAGTAGCACAGCCAGTTAGAAGTAGGACGAGTAGACAATTTGAACTGATTTCCAGTCTGAGATTCTATGCATAATACCACGCTATTTCCTCATTCTTCAATAAGAGGAGAATAATTTTGTTGTAGAGTTTACAGGATTCAAAATTTCTATGAAAAAAATGTTATAATATCTAGAATTCCTTACAGAAATTCTAGAATTCCCAGGAGTACTGAAGTATGTAGACATGAACTATATTGATGACTTGTTTAAAATTCATTGCTATATTCTATATTTAAAATAAATGTTTTGCTCATTATATTCAATTTTAATAAAGAGAAAGACCTGGAATAAATCAAGAGAAGCAACTATCTCTCCTTATAACATCTCATTCCGTCACATGTTTTCCACTCCCATCCACATGGTGATTATTGAAAACTGAATCTCCAACTCTCGCTTCTGTACCCCAGCCCCTACTATTTAATGATCAACACTACTTAATGACCGTGAACACATCAAACTCGAAATGTCAAAAACAGAACTCGTCATGTTTCTCCCACGCCTACACTTCACAACAAAACTGAATGAGTAAAAATTTTTGCAGGTTTCTCTTCCTTATTCTCTGTTATCAGAGAATATAAGCAGCATCCATCCATCTAGCAGCCCCAAACTCCACCCATTCAGCAACTCTTCCATCTGTTTCACTTCCCACATGGAATTATTCATCAGAGCTTGTCTGTTACATACCTCTTAAATACCTCCCACCTCCTCAAAAGCTCTACCTGGACTCCCATCCTTTCTTCATCTTCTTGTCCCCAGATCAATCAAATCTTGGACTCTCACATTGTTCTCCTGGAATAATAGAACAGCAGCTGAACTGCCACATTGTTGTTTTCTCCTCAGATCCTAAATTTAGAACCTGCATTCCTTCTCATAGTCCTACTGGCATATGAGAACTGTCATGACCTAACCCTAGGTTGCCTCTATAACCTCAGTCTTTCTACTTATGCTTCACTACTTAATGTTCCTCTGAATTTAACTTTGCACTTCTCAGAAAGATATGTGTTTTCTTTCACATTCATGCCTTTACAAAGTGTATTCCCTCTGTGGAGAATAATTAACCTCTAGGATTCACCAACTGACCCTAATTTTTTTTGACTAAGCAAAGATGATCTTCCTTCAAAACCAACTAAGCCATTGCCTCTTTAAGGAAGCTTTCTCTGACTGCCACAGATGTATTAGATGCTGCTCGTAGCCATTGCCATACAAAATTAAATACATCTCAGTTAGTAAGTAGCACACAGCATTGTGATTTTTCCATTCTGAAGTTTTTAAATTTCTTTTAAATTTTCTGGGGTCCTACAGTCTCCAGTTCAGCAAAACAAAGGAGCTAGATTGAATGAAACCTTAAAATACCTTCCAAATGTAAATATGTTATATTTCTTATAGCATACTAAGTACTGATTTTAATGAAGAGGATTTCATAAACACTTATTATGTATAGATTATTTAACATTCATTTTCTCATTGAATTTGTTATTGGTGGGATACCTTATGTTACAGTAACAGAAACAGTTTAAACTACTTTAAATACAAATAGTAATTTTATTACCTCGCAAAACAAAACAAAACACAAATCCCAAAACAAGAATTAGCTCCTGGTACAATTGAATCCAGGGCTCAAACAGTATCTTCAGCACTTGGTCTCTTCTTCATTTTTGTCTCTTTATTCCTCAGAGTTAGTCTGTTTCTCATGTAAGCCCTCTTAGAAGCAGTGGTCCTGAAAAAGCTCAAGTTTTTAATTATCATTCATCTAATACCTCCAGAAGAAATATAGCTTTTCTTTCCCAAAAATTATTGCAAAATCCCATGTTTGGATCTTACTGGACCTACTTGAGCTGTGTGAATAATTTTTTTTTTTTTTTTTTTTTTTTTTTTGTGATCAGAGACATTCAAAAGCAAGACTAACTAGTCCTAAGTACACAACACTAAACTAAGACTAATGGAGTCAGGCTCACCCTACCTCATCTTGAGTAGGTTTGTTGATACCTGAGATCAGGGTAAGGTTTGTTGCCAAAAGATAATCTCTTATTAGAAGAAAAGAGATTTAGGCTGGCCAGGAAAATATAGCACATAACCTGCAACAGATTCCAACAGTTTGGGAGGTTGCTGTTATTATCACCATATATTTTCTCACCAGACTAGGGATCGAGAAATTTCTTTGATAAAGGACCAGAAAATCAACATTTTATGCTTTTGTGAGTCGTATATGGTCTCTGCAACATATGCTACTTATTTTTTTTATAACCCCTCATAAATATGAAAAACTTCTTTAGCTTGAAGCCTGTACAGAAACCAGCTGTGGGCTGGATTTGACTCATGGGTCATAGTTTACTGGTCCCTGCACTAGACAGTAAGTTGAATGCAGAATCTGTGTCTTTGGGGTATTAGTATCCCTAGTGCACATAGTGAGTGCTCAAGGTTTGTTTGCTGAATAGATGCAGAATTGGATCAATTAAATTGAGGATTAGAATGAGGAAATGAATTTCAAACTCATTTCATACATAACATTCAAATAACCAGAGATGGAAACTCTTTCTCAAACACTTGATAAATTTCATCTGACCTCAGCCTTTTGGGGAAAACAAAGTTGGGGGAGAAGTGGAGGAGAAGAGAGGAAGAGAGAAAAGAGCTGTGATTCTAAATAATAATTCTTCATGCAGTTGTTAAAGATCACATAGAGAATGCAGTGGACTTTTCTGTTGGGACTGCAGAGGGAAAAAACCAAAGGATCTGGGAAAACACACTCTCTTGAGGCATCACCCAAACTGCTTAACCATCACTGCCTAAAGGACAAGTTTATTGAGAAACTATTGAGAGACAGGTGGGAATGCCTCTAGTTGTATCTTTAAACTATGCTATCTAACTTATGCCTCCAAGCTCCTAAAGGCTAAAGCCCTTGGCTCCCTATGACCACAGTTGCTAAGATGTATAGCTGCAGTAACATCAAGGAAAACGGAGCTTCTGTGACGGCTGGAATGAAATAGTACAGGAAGAGAAATCACTACTTTATATTAGGGAGTGTTCTTTAATTTATGCTATATAGTATTTTCTTATTTACCTTTATTTAATAAACATGTGTCACAATTTCATATATGTCTTTCTACCACTTCAGTCATTCTGTGTCATTTTTTTTTCTAGTACTATGATTCTGACAGTCCTTCAACTTCACCTAAATGCCAACTCCTTTGATCCCAACATCTTTTTCACATGTCATACCCCATGAAGCCCTCTTTTCCTTTTCAGGAAGTTTAAAATACACAATCAAGGGAGTTATTATATCCAATCTAAGTTCCTTGCTCCTCATTATGGCTGAATGGTGGTCCCCAAAATGATATGTCCATGTCCTCATTCTAAGAACCATGAATGTTTTCTTACTTAGAAAAAAGGGTCTCTGCAAATGTAATTATGTCAAAGATTTTGAGATGAGGAGATCATCCTGGATTATCCAGGATGTCATTAAATCCAATGACAAGTGTTCTTAGAAATGACACACAGAAGACACACAGAGAAGGTGATACAAAGACAGAGATAGCAATTCGAGTGATGTGGCCACAAGCCAGAGAGAAGAGAAGGAGAAAATGTGACCAGAGGAGCAGAGATTGGTGTGATGCATCCACAAGTCAAGAAATGCCAACAGCAGCCAGAAATTGGAAGAAGCCAAAAAAACAGATTCTCCCCTAGAGTCTTTGGAGAGAGTTCAGATGTGCTGACTCCTTGATTTCAGACTCTGACCTCTAGAACTATGAGAAAATAAATTTGTGTTATTTTAAACCACCTGGTCTATGGTGATTTGTTACAGCAGCCACAGGAAATTTCTTCGAGTGCTCTGGGTAAACCTCTACCTCCTCTGGAGCTCATCCCATGCACTGAACATAGTTGGAGAAAACTCACAACTGGTACCATTCTAAATCCATAACCACAAACTTCCCTGGTCTATGTGTGCTCTTTCTTGCTCTCCTTAAGAATGATTTCTTATCCTCACTCTTGGTTGTTACTGTCACTTTATCTTTCCCTGAAAATAAATAGAAGAAATCAAAGAAGTTTTATAGACTCTTATCATTCAGTAGGTACCCATTTATCCTGGATATGTAGATCAGGTATTCATATTTCTCTCTAAACATCTAAAGACAATCCCACTCCATGAGCAGATCCACTCCTTCTTGCATAACAAAGATTTTCTCATCTCTTCTACATCAGTTTTCTCTCTACTGAATTACCTTCAGCGTATAAAAAATGTTCCTCTTTACACCATCTACTATCATATTCCTTTACTCACTGATGCAGCAAAACTCCATTAAGTTGTTTGAACTGATTCCCCCCAATTCCTATCCTCTGGGTTAAACCCACCCTATCAAGCTTTTGCCTGTACTACTCCATCAACAGTACTTTTAGCAAGGTGAGTCATTACCTGTATGTTGCTAAATTTAGTGATCAATTTCTATTTCCCCCATTACTTGACTGGTCAGTGATACTCAGTACAGTCATGATGTCTTCCTCCTTGTTATACTCTCTTTACTTGGGTTTCAGAACCCCATACTCTCTTGTTTTTATGTCTACCTCACTGACCATTCTCTAGTTTTCTTTACTAGTTTCTCCTTTTTTCCCTACCACTTAATGTTGGTGTATCCCAGTGATGTTCTTTGTCCTCTTTACTACCTAGACTCAAATATTTTTGGGATCTCACTGTCTCATGAATTTAAATACCATCTGTTAGCAGACTAATCCTAAATTTATGTCCCTAGTTAAGACTCTTCTCCAAACCCCATACCTCTATATTCACCTTTTTCCTTCATTTACCCATTCATTTGCACTTGGAAAGTAGACATCTTAAACTTAACACATCCAAAACAGAACCTCTGAATTCCATCCCAAAAAATTATCTTTCCATACTCTACCCATTAATTACTCAAGGCAAAAACTTTTGACACTCTATCAGAGACATCTATACATTTCTTACATCCCACATTTCAATCATCAGGAAATCTTGTTTCTATTTTCAGAAAATATTGAGAATAAGACAAGTACTTTCCACCTTCACTGTAGACACCTGGTCCAATCCACCATTATCTCTCATCTGATCTCCTAACAGTCTCCCTATTTTCATCCCTTTTACCTTGTGATCTATTCTCAGCAAGTTGCTAGAATTTTCTTGTTAAGAACGTAACTCAGATTTTATCACTTCTCAAATAAAATATTCCCAGTGGTTTCCCTACTACATTCAGAAGGGAAGTTATTCAATAAAAAACTGAGAATAGCGTATATCTGTTTATATATCTCACCTTATCTTCCATGTTTCCCCACCCACTTCTCTACCACTACATGGGCACCTTTGCTGTTTCTACAAAACACCTGACACTGTCCTGTTAAAGCATTTACACTGTATGTTCCCTCAGATTGGAATACCCATTCCCCAGATATCTTCAGTTATAACTCCTTCACATCCTTTAAATCTCTGCTCAAATTTCATATTCTCTAAATTCTACATTGACCACACTATTTGAGAATTACCCTGTCCCAACTACCACACTCCCTGTTTGCCTTCCTTGCTAAGGCAAATATTCTCCATGGCTCTTATTGCTTTCTGGCATACTATATAATTTCTTTAACCCTTTGGTTTGCTGGTTAATTTCTGTCCCTTCCCACTAGAATAATTTCCCCAAGGCAGAGGTTTTTGTCTATTTTTTTCCACTGATAGATCTGAAATTCTTAGGGTACTACCTGGCACTTTGTAGGCACTCATCAAAATCCATTTGAATAAATAATGTACTCTAGTAACCTTGCATTCTAATTCCCACTTTGTCTCACACAAACAATAGGTCTTTGAGTATTCCCATTTAATTCCAAATCCTCTCATTCAAATGATTTGAATGTCAGTAAATTGAACATTCAGGGAAAAATATAATCATAAAGGCCACTTTTAGATGCCAACATTTCATAATTTCAAAATCTTAGAAGTTACCAATTTTTGATAAGAAGAAAAGGAATTGACATTTATCAGGCACTAACATTGTGCTACTATTTTAATCCATCAACTCACTGACTAAAAATTCCATGAAGTAAGGTATTCTTTTTTCATTTTATAAGTGAAGGACCTGTGGGGAACTTAAGTCATCTAATAAGCAGAAGAACTGAAATTTTAGCACACCTTTCTCTAACTACAAACATACACAATATACACAATGGTCTGTTTAACTGACCTGTTTAGTTAAAAGACAGGTTACTGCTTTGGTTCCTGTCATGCAACTGCTTGGTATTTCCTGCCTAGCACTTTTCCATTCTCTTGGTAACTTGGAAGGAATTGGGATCTTTACAAACACCTTATGATTGGGCTGCAATCAGCTCTGGAAGTGCACAGCTTATCTCAATTCATCCAGTCATTCCCCTTCTTTGGAAATCGTATGGAGTCATAGCATCACAAGCTCTGAAGGAACTCGTGCTGAAGTTGGTTTCCCACTATATGGAAGGAATCATTCTGAAAAAAGAGAATGAATCCCTTACACAGAAAAATGCAAAGAAGGGAGACCGCCTGGAGGGGTGGGATAGGGAGGGTGGGAGGGAGGGAGACGCAAGAGGGAAGGGATGTGGGAACAGATGTATATGTATGACTGATTCACTTTGTTATAAAGCAGAAACTAATAAAAAATTTTTTTAAAAAAGGAAAAGAGGGAGAGAGGGAAGGAGGGAGATAGGGAGAGAGAGATGGAGAGGGGGAGGTGAGGAGATATTGGGGCAGGGAGGGTGCTGACATTTAGTTCTTAGAGTACCACCTAATCTAGTTTCAGATATTCCCAAAGTGGGACTGCAACCCTGTTACTCAGAGATTAGTCAACATTTTCTTGGATTTGTAAAACAATCAATTCTCCTCTCAGACTGTTTTGTCATATTATATGGTCAAAACTGTATCTTTTTTTATTTTGGAAACTCTGTATTTATTAAATATAGAATTACAACCCAACAGGGCACCATCATTACCTAAGATACTTGGAATTCCAAATGCTAGTCCTATAAGGTATAAAGAAGTGCAAGTGGCCATGTCTTAGAAAATGAAGCTGAGTTAATTAGACAAACCTTAGAGCAAATATATGAAATAAAATGTTCCATCCTTAGGAAATATATCTAAAAAATAAGAATGAAAATCTGAAATAAAAATCAGGCATACCTGCAGGTCCAAGAGCCCTTGTTTTCTCCACATGCTTTAAGTCAAGGTTTATAATTTCAAGAAAGTAGAAGAAGCCAGGGCAAATAAAGAAAATGAGTGTCCTGAGCTAGATGTTAACAAATTTATTAATAAAAAATTAATTCATAATTAATTCAAAGAAAGTGTAGTAGTGACTACAGAAAATGGAGGAATTTTTCCTTACTTTCAAGGGACAGGTCCTACTCAGCTCTAGCCATTCATTATCATTTCTGTACACTTTCTGAAGAAATGTACAGACATTTGAGTTTTTATGTGAAACCTCTATATTTATAAATATTGGTTCAAAGTTTTATAACACTGTGAAGTCCAAACAGAACACATCTGCAGACCAAACTCAGGTCCCAGCATCAGCTTTCAACTCTCATTTGTTATCTGGGCCCAGTAATGATGAGGCAAAGTATGAACAAAGAATCAGGCACATGTGTAGTGGTCTCCCAGAAAAGCCATTGAAATAGTTTTATTATCTTTCACATTTGATAAGACTGACTTCTTAAATTTCACATTGACTAAGCTGGATTTTTTTTTTTTTTTTTTTTTTTTTTTTTTTGCGTTACGCGGACCTCTCACTGTTGTGGCCTCTCCCGTTGCGGAGCACAGGCTCTGGACGCGCAGGCTCAGCGACCATGGCTCACGGGCCTAGCCGCTCCACGGCATGTGGGATCTTCCCAGGCCGGGGCACGAACCCGTGTCCCCTGCATCGGCAGGTGGACTCTCAAACACTGCGCCACCAGGGAAGCCCTAAGCTGGATATTTTTAAGTAGTGTGTTCATGAATTACTCCCACATACTCCAATGTGTAAGAAAAAGGTAATGCTGTTTTAAATTTATTTACTACATTTATGGTGTGAACTTTCCTCACAGAAGCACATTCAACTAGATAGTATAGGAAAAAATGAAGACTTCCAATCTAACAAAGCAAACACTTCAGACAGTTCCTCCTTGGGGGATGAGTGCTGTCTTAGAGATTACCTCTTCTTCCCCATGTCTTTGCTAGGATGGTATCTGAGTATATACTGGGAGAAGCTTATGTGGAGAGCAGTTGGCTCCTTCCTAATACTCTTCACTAGCACTTTGGTCACCTGCTGTGATGCCATTTACCAGTGTGGTTAACTGGACACCCCGCAGGCATTCATTCTGCCTGGTGAAATAATGATGCGCCTTTTGTCTCTGGCAGTGCCCAAGGGAAGCTATTTCATCTCTGTGCTGACAGGAGATAGCTCGTCCTTACCTCCCCCTGACGCCATGGACTCCTGACCTCTAACAATAACTCCCATGTGGTCCCTCACCAGTTGGGCCATAGGGCAGCTCTTGACTTCAGGTCCTTTCCATTCAGCTAATCTAACTCCTCAGCCCTCCATCATGCTAATCAGCCAGCACACTAAGCTTCCTTCTGTTCCTTCCATCTGGATGTGTTTATCAACCCAGGAGCTGAGGTGGACTTTCTGGGGCAAAGCCTACTCTCTTGTACCCACTGCCTTCCCAGAATGAACTGCCTCTTCTACCCAAGGCAGCCACCTCACAGACTGTGCAGGGACTTCTCCTCTTAGGGTCCCCAAAGGAAATGAGATCAAAGCCCCTCTGGTCTACATTGTTCCCTCTACCTCACCAAATATCATAAAAGTCCCTTAACTCCAACAAGGCAGAAGCCTTCACAGAGGTTAAACAAGCCCCCCCGCCTTCCTCACTCCACCTCATCCTCTCTCCACACCAAGTTGAACTGGGACAAGCAGGTCTGGATGGTTATTTTCTCCTCCTTTAATAAAGGGTGAACATTCTATGATTAAAACCAGGCTCTTGATAATGTTATAGAAGGAAATGAAGAAATTTAGAAAATACAGTTCCCTCTAGGTAAAACCAACTCCCAAGCATATTGCCTTACTGAGGACTTTAAAATGGTATTTTGGGTGTCAGAGCTACATACAGCTTTTCTTCTTTTCTCTTTGCATTCATGCCATAACATTCTTCATGCTCTTGGAGGCAGATGGATGCATCAGGATGAACACGGAGGAGATCGTGTACAAGAAAATAAGTAAAAAGCACAGTAAAAAAGAAATAACTCACTACACTTATGTAGATAGTAAACTAGAGGAGGAAGCTCAAGCCTATTTCATGTGGATGTTCTACTAAACAAAACTGAGGAGTCGGCACAGGCACCTGTTTGTGTACTGCAGTCCTAAGCTTGAAACTTGACCAATATTCCAACACTTATGAGACCTGGAGAAAAAAGATCCTTTTCACTACAATCAGCTTTAGGATATGTCTCTTGCTCTACTTATGCAGTCCTGCAACCTCCTCTGATGTTTAGGGAACAGCAACTAATAACTTACTATTGATAATAAGTTTCTTCCTGTATTTTCTTCCTCAACCCTGCATCATTTTCATCTTGCTCTTAAATTTCTTCTTTTAGTCAAAAAATTTTTATCATTATAGGATCAAAGAGACTTTTTCCATGGCAACCTATCCGTGTTATTCTCTCATTCATTAAATCATATTTATTTTAGTGCAGTTATTAAAATTTTAAAATAAAATGACTGATAAAAGCCATTTTTCATTTTAATACATAGTTTTCTTTTTTGAACTTTGAAAGTTTACTTTTGATTGATTTTTAATGACAAAGTCATCTTTCTCCCATGTTAAACTGATTCTTGAGCACTCTATTTTTCTCATAGGTGATGTACCAGAATTAACCTGAACATTTTTTTTGAAGTTTTAATATAAGTATTAATTCTCAAAATCTGTTGCAAATTATGATCTTTGCTCCATAGCAAACATGCTACATTTATGGACATATATAAATCAAAACAGTCTTTTTTAAAACTCCTCTTTGAAAGGTAATTAATCTCATTAAATTAGGAATAAGCGTTAAGCTAGCAAACCAAATTTTTAATTTAATTATGAGTTTCACAATATCTAAGTGACCCTAAAGAACATACCATAACCCTGGGACATATTATTTAAACAGTTAACAGAAAATAGATATATCCTCACCTACTGAATTATATTTTAGGGTGCATGAAACAAATTAGGCAAATTATTCTCATTTTTATTATTTTGGGAATATGTTTATATGAATTCTCAGAAGAAAGGGAACCATAGTGTTGATTTTACAAATGTCATTGCTTTGTTAAGCATAAATGTCTGTAAAGCCATGGAAGCACTTATTCCCGTGGAGCCACATAGACCCCAATACACACCATGCCTGACACATACTAACTTCTTTTTTCTAAATTAATTTATTTTTTATTGAAGTATAGTTGATTTACAATGTCATGTTAGAAACAATATTCTTTTTCAAATTCTTTTCCCTTATAGATTATTACAAAATATTGAGTATAGTTCCCTGTGCTATACTGTAGGTCCTTGTTGGTTATCTATTTTATATATAGTAGTGTGTCCCTTGCTCATCTGCCCTGGAGGAGGATATATCCCCATCCCATTGGTGTTGGACTTGTCCACGTGATGTGCACTGACCAATGGAATAGGGGTGAAAGTAAAGGAGTGTCAATTTCCAGTGACATCTTTAAGAGTCAGTAAAAGTGTCTGACAGCCCTCCTGCCCTCTTTGCTCTGGCATGACAACAGCGTACTTATATTAGAGCTGCTCCATCAAAGGAGTCTTTTGATGGAGAGGTCATGTGGTGCAATCCAGAACCTGACCATGGGGTCAGCCTGGCGTGGAGCTGCTGCAGCCAATCCACAGATTTGTGAATGAGGAATCAATACATATTCTTTTAAACCACTGAGATTTGGAGAGTAATGGGTTCATAGCATCATTATAACAGTAGCGTATAAACATAGTCATTGATACCTAGAAGATGTGTTTTGGCGAAGCCAAAATCTGAAATATGTGTCACATGGCTTTGGAGCCTGAGTGGAAGGCAGTATGGAAACTGTTAATTTTGTCTAGACAAATGGGGAAATATTTATGGCCAAACAGTTGGCAAAATGGTCACCTGAAGGAACTTAGAAGGCAGAAAATATACCTAATGAATCTGTAGGTTTGGGCAAGGAGATATTGAGGCAGAATATTACTAGCATGAGTTGTTTGTTAGAAGCCATGGTTGATAAATATCATGAGTGAGAGATGAGCTCAGGAAAGAATTGGCCTTTCTACAAGAAGAGGTAAAAGTGGAAGAGAGAATCCAAACATGCCTAGACTTTAAAAGTTTCAAGATGTAACTGATTCTCATCTCCCAGCCTCTTCAGCCTGGAAATGATTGTCAGATTAAGAGAGAGCTGGGGAGAAAGACCAGCCTAAGGCAACACTCTCACACCTTTTGTTAAGACCTCTGATTGGATTAAGCTGCCCTCCAGTAATTTTTTTTCAATAAAATGGCTCAGTGAAAAGAGGCTAAAGACACAATCTACAGAGGTCTAATAATCTCAAAATATCTGTAAGTCTATAGATATACTGCACATGGTAGTGACTGAAATCATATCTATTAAAAACATGTTTTTGAGACAGTCATATTGCCAAAATGCTGTAAAACTAGACCAAAAAGACTGTGACTGTTAAAGAAGTTAAACAATCACAGGTCCCCCAAATTTCTAGGGACAAGGGGCAGGCTGAGAATGTAGTTCAGCCAGCAAGGAGTGGCTTTCTTCAATGCCTCCCTCAGATGTTATGAAATGCCATAGAGCAGGAGAGCACACAAAGAAGGTAGAGTCAAAGCCTTGGAGAACAATGAACTTGAGAGCTACTCACAGGACCAGAAGTGGAGCCTATCAGGGAAGATCCCCAGTGGGTTACTGTGTGATTCCCTTTGTTCTAGTCATTGAATAGGAGTGATTACAGCAGTTGTCTTGTTTCTTGCCTACCCTGTGTGCTGGAAATGTAGGGGGAAGAGAACTTTTTTAGTCTCAGTTTTTAGATTTCCATAATAAGTTGTATCCAGCCATAACATAGAGACTATCACAAGATGTATAACTCAATAATATATATTGCCTACATGAAAAAAAAGTAAAAGTTGAAGTGGTATGTGTACTATATATATTGGTCAGGATATTTTACTGTACACAATCTAATCATTGAATACTTTCATTCAACAAATATTTATCAATGCAATAATAGACTCAGAATCCTCTAATTGTTCTCCTTCTCTTCCATCTAGATGAGTAAAATCCATCATCCACAGAGCTATCACATTGATTCATCTAAAAAGCAGAGTTGACCACATGGGACACACCCTTGATTATACCCAAGTCATGTCTTCTATCATCTACTGGATAAAGTTCACACTCCTTGATATGTTTTACAGGATTCTCCATGAAATGGTTTCTGCTTTCATTTTTAGTCACATGTTTTCCTTTTGTCCTCAAAATTTACACTTATAAATATTAAATGGAGAGGAACAAACATCAATTGTTAACTGATTCTCAAATTAACCAATTTTAATAGATGTATCCATGCACTACAGCAGAAGTAGCCTGACCAAACCAAACTGACCTCTGAGCTATTTCAACAGGCAGTCCAAACAAGGAGTAATGAATTGACAAGGACAGCTGTATGTTACATTTGTTTTGTTTTGTTTCATGAGTCCTATGACTCACCATCCCCTGACCTGGAATCATCTCACTAAAAGCCCCTTTCAACCAAACAAAAGTGAATTGTACACTCAGAAACTTCAGCCTGTAGCATTATTTGCTGATTAAAATAATAATAATAATAATGATGTTAGGGCAGGAATCACATAAGGGGATGTTTTTCTTTCAGTTATCTTTCAAACTGCCATTATAGAGAAAGAAAATATTTACAGAGGGAAATAAGTAAACATGGCAACTCCCAAATCTAGATGATTTCGACTCAAAAGAATGTTGAGATGGTTGTATAGATTATGTAATCATTAAAAATACATCAAGACTCACATATTTTTTTAAATGTCATTTTATTTTTACCTGAATTTTCTTGGTTGTCCATACTAGGTTTTATTTCAACATCAGCACTATTTATAGTTCATACCAAATAGTTCTTTGTTTTGTGTGCGTGTGTGTGTGTGTGTGTGTGTGTGTGTGGTGGTGGTGGTGGTGGTGGTGGTGTGCTGTCCTATGCATTGTAGGGTATTTAACAGCATCCTGGTCTTTCACTACCAGTTGCACCTACCCTCCCAGTTGTGACAATCAAAAATATTACAGATTTTGCTGATTATTCGTGGGGGAAGAAAGACAAAAGTTCCTGGGCAAGAACTACTAGTCTACACTGATCACATTTCTTGAAAATTTTGTATAATTTTCCCCATTTTACTTGCCTATGTATATCTTTGTGTAGTTAGAGCCACAACACTAGCAGGCCATTCAGATGACCACCTCAACAAGCCTTTCTTACAAATGACTCTTCAATCTCTTCAGAGAGGGTGGAAAAGTCTTTGTGAACTAAATTCCTCACTGGATTGCATGACAGCATGATTACTTCTGTTGCATCATTGTACAGTTAGAAAGAACATTTTATTTTTCTCTTAAATATCTTGTGTCCAAAGTGTGGTTTCCAAATAGTCAACCAGTAGAAAGCTCTTGGAAAATCATTAAAACATCTCAGCCTCAATTTCTTGATATGCAAAATAAAAATTATATATGTCCAATCAACTTTGATGGTTTGCCCCAGGATCCAATACATTAATAAATGTGAAAGTATATTATAAATAGCATTCAAAAGAGGCACACTATTATTTTAATAATGCTACTTCTCTAAACCCAGTTTGAATATGAAAATTAAGATACTCAGTTTGAGTGATATCACATTTATTCTAATCTCAAGCCTCTAAATTAAGGCACTTCTATAAGAAGACCAAGAAGGGATATGGTAACAGTTAACTTTTTGAAGTGAAATGATGTAGCAAATATTCTCTGAACCAGTTAAATTTTAATTGCTTGTACATGGATGATTCTATAGTGCTTTGCTCAGATAAGTGCTTAATAAATACTTGTGGAATTGAATTCACTGAACCAAAAGACATATTTCCTTCTAATAGATCTAGCACTGTGACAGTTCTTAGTTTCATCATGTGGAACTAAATTATGATGCCTTTAATTAGCAGCTTCAGATGGAATTGATAAAATAAGTTAAGAATAAACACCCCCATATCCATTCATTACAGCTTCTTTGTTGCCTTTGTGTTCACACCAATACCATAAGAATTAATAATGTTTCTTGTAATTTACCTTGAAGTTGATAGTTTTATTTATTTATTTATTTTTAAATTTAATATCTTTATTGGAGTATAATTGCTTTACAATGTTGTGCTAATTTCTGCTGTATAACAAAGTGAATCAGCTATATGTATACATATATGTCTGTATCCCTTCTCTCTTGTGTCTCCCTCCCACCCTCCTTATCCCACTCCTCTAAGTGGTCACAAAGCACCAACTGATCTCCCTGTGCTATGTGACTCCTTCCCACTAGCTATGTATTTTATATTTGGTAGGGTATATATGTCATTTCTACTCTCTCACTTCATCCCAGCTTACCATTCCCCCTCCCCATGTTCTCAAGTCCATTCTCTACATCTGCATCTCTATTCCTGTCCTGTCCCTAGGTTTATTAGAACAATGTATTTTTTTTTTACATTCCATATATATGTGTTAGCATTGGTAATTTTTTTTTCTCTTTCTGACTTACTTCACTCTATATGACAAACTCTAGGTCCATACACCTCACTACAAATAACTCAATTTCTTTTCTTTTTATGGATAATATTCCATTGTATGTATGTGCCTCATCTTCTTTATCCATTCATCTGTCGATGGACACTTAGGTTACTTCCATGTCCTGTCTATTTTAAATAGTGCTGCAATGAACATTGTGGTACATTACTCTTTTTGAATGATAGTTTTCTCAGGGTACATGCCCAGTAGTGGGATTGCTGGGTCATACGGTGGTTCTATTTTTAGTTTTTTAAGGAACCTCCATACTGTTCTCCATAGTGGCTGTATCAATTTACATTCCCACCAACAGTGCAAGAGGGTTCCCTTTTCTCTGCACCCTCTCCAGCATTTATTGTTTGTAGATTTTTAATGATGGCCATTCTGACCAGTGTGAGGTGATACCTCATTGTAGTTTTGATCTGCATTTCTCTAATGATTAGTGATGTTGAGCATCCTTTCATGTGTTAGTTGGCAATCTGTATATCATCTTTGGAGAAATGTCAATTAAGGTCTTCTACCCATTTTTTGTTGTTTGTTTTTTTTTGATATTGAGCTGCATGATCTGCTTGTATATTTTGGAGATTAATCCTTTGTCAGTTGCTTCATTTGCAAATAGTTTCTCCCATTCTGAGGGTTGTCTTTTCATCTTGTTTATGGTTTGCTTTGCTGTGCAAAAGCTTTTAAGTTTCATTAGGTCTCATTTGTTTATTTTTGTGTTTATTTCCATTTCTCTAAGAGGTGGGTCAAAAAGGATCTTGCTGTGATTTATGTCATAGACTGTTCTGCCTATATTTTCCTCTAAGAGTTTGATAGTATCTGGCCTTACATTTAGGTCCCTAATCCATTTTGAGTTTATTTTTGTGTATGGTGTAAGAGAGTGTTCTAATTTCATTTTTTCACATGTAGCTGTCAAGTTTTCCCAGCACCACTTATTGAAGAGGCTGTCTTTTCTCCATTGTATATATTGGCTCCTTTATCAAAAATAAGGTGACCATATGTTCGTGGGTTTATCTCTGTGCTTTCTATCTTGTTCTATTGATCTATATTTCTGTTTTTGTGCCAGTACCATACTGTCTCAATTACTGTAGCTTTGTAGTATAGTCTGAAGTCAGGGAGCCTGATTCCTCCAGCTCCATTTTTCTTTCTCAAGATTGCTTTGGCTATTCAGAGTCTTTTGTGTTTCCTTACAAATTGTGAATTTTTTTGTTCTAGTTCCTTGAAAAATGTCATTAGTAGTTTGATAGGGATTGCATTGAATCTGTAGACTGCTTTGGATAGTATAGTCATTTTCACAATGTTGATTCTTCCAGTCCAAGAGCATGGTATATCTCTCCATCAGTTTGCATTAACTTTAATTTCTTTCATCAGTGTCTTATAGTTTTCTACATACAGGTCTTTTGTCTCCTTAGGTAGTTTTATTCCTAGGTATTTTATTTTTTTTGTTGCAATGGTGAATGTGATTGTTTCCTTAATCTCTCTTTCAGATTTTTCACCATTAATGTATAGGAAGGCAAGAGATTTCTGTGCATTAATTTTGTATCCTGTTACTTTAGCAAATTCAGTGATTCGGTCTAGTAGTTTTTTGTTAGCATCTTTAGGATTCTCTATGTATAGTATCGTGTCATCTGCAAACAGTGATGGTTTTATCTCTTCTTTTCCAGTTTGGATTGCTTTTATTTCTTTTTCTTCTTTGATTGCTGTTATTAATACTTCCAAACATGTTGAATTATAGTGGTGAGAGAGGGCAACCTCATCTTGTTCCTGATATTATAGGAAACTATTTCAGTTTTTCACCACTGAGAGCAATGTTGGCTGTGGGTATGTTATATATGGCCTTTATTATGTTAAGGTAAGTTCCCTCTACATCTACTTTCTGGAGGGTTTCTGTCACAAATGGGTGTTGAATTTTCTCAAAAGATTTTTCTGCATTTATTGAGATTTTCATATGGTTTTTATCCTTCAGTTTGTTAATATGGTGTATCGCATTGATTATTTGTGTATATTGAAGACTCCTTGCATTCCTGGGGTAAACCCCACTGTTCATGGTGTGTGACCCTTTTACTGTGTGGTGGGATTCTGTTTACTAGTATTTTTTGAGGATTTTTGTGTCTATGTTCATCAGTGATATTGGACTGTAGTTTTCTTTTTTTGTGACATCTTTGTCTGATTTTTGTATCAAGGTAATGATGGCCTCATAGAATGAGTTTGGGAGTGCTCCTTCCTCTGTAATTTTTTGGAAGAGTTTAAGAAGGTTGGGTGGTAGCTATTCTCTAAATGTTTGACAGAATTCCCCTGTGAAGCCATCTGTTCCTGGGCTTTTGTTTGTTGGAAGAGTTTTAATCACAGTTTCAATTTCAGTGCTTGCTATTGGTCTGTTTATATTTTCTATTTCTTCCTGGTTCAGTCTCGGAAGGTTGTGCTTTTCTACGAATTTGTTGATTTCTTCCAGTTTGTCCATTTTATTGGCATATAGTTGCTTGTAGTAATCTCTCATGACCCTTTGTATTTGCTCAGTGTCATTTATTACTTCTCCTTTTTAACCTCTAATTCTGTTGATTTGAGTCTTCTCCCTTTTTTTCTTGATGAGTCTGGCTAATGTTTTATCAATTTTGTTTATCTCCTCAAAGAACCAGCTTTTAGTTTAATTGATCTTTGCTATTGTGCCCTTCATATTTTTTTTCATTTATTTCTGATCTGATTTTTATGATTTCTTTCCTTCTGCTAACTTTGGGAGTTTTTTGTTCTTTCTCTGATTGTTTTAGGTGTAAGGTTAGGTTGTTTATTTATGATATTTCTTGTTTCTTGAAGTGGGATTGTATTGTTATAAACTTCCTTCTTAGAACTCCTTTTGCTGCATCCCATAGGTTTTGGGGCATTGTGTTTTCATTGTCATTTGCTTCTAGGTATTTTTTTGATTTCCTCTTTGATTTCTTCAGTAATCTCTTGGTTAGTTAATAGTGTGTTGTTTAGCATCCATGTGTTTGTATTTTGTACAGCTTTTTTTTCCTGCAATTGATATCTAGTGTCATAGTGTTGTGGGCAGAAAAGATCCGTGAGACGAATGCAGTTTTCTTAAATTTACCAAGTCTTGATTTGTGACCCAAGATATGATCTCTCCTGGAGAATGTTCCATGAGGACTTGAGAAGAAAGTGTATTCTGTTGTTTTTGGGTGGAATGTCCTGTAAATATCAATTAAGTCCATATTGTTTAATGTGTCAGTTAAAGCTTCTGTTTCCTTATTTATTTTCATTTTGGATGACCTCTCCATTGGTGAAAGTGTGTTGTTAAAGTCCCCTCCTATGATTGTGTTACTGTCAATTTCCCCTTTTATGACTGTTAGCATTTGTCTTATGTACTGAGGTGCTCCTATGTTGATGCATAAATATTTACAATTGTTATATCATCTTCTTGGATTGATCCCTTGATCACTATGTATTGTCATTCTTTATATCTTGTAGTACTGTTTATTTTAAAGTCTATTTTGTCTGATATGAGAATTGCTACTCCTACATTCTTTTGATTTCCATTTCCATGGAATATTTTTTCCATCCCTTCACTTTCAGTCTGTATGTGTCCCTAGGTCCTAAGTGGGTCTCTTGAAGACTGTGTATATATGGCTCTTGTTTTTGTATCCATTCAGCCAGTCTATGTCTTTGATTGAAAGATTTAATCCATTTACATTTAGTGTAATAATTGATATGTATGTTCCTATTACCTTTCTCTTAATTATTTTGTGTTTGTTTTTGTAGGTCTTTTCCTTCTCCTGTGTTTCCTGCCTTGAGAAGTTCCTTTAGCATATGTTGTAAAGTTGGTTTGTTGGTGCTGAATTCTTAGCTTTTGCTTGTCTGTAAAGTTTTTAATTTCTCCATCGAATCTGAATGAGAACCTTTCTGGGTAGAGTAATCTTGGTTGTAGGTTTTTTCCTTTCACCACTTTAATTATGTCCTGCCACTCCCTTCTGGCTTGCAGAGTTTCTGCTGAAAGATCAGCTGTTAATCTTATGGGGAATCCCTTGTATCTTATTTGTTCCTTTTCTCTTGTGGCTTTTAATATTGATCCTTTGTATTTAATTTTTGATAGTTTGATTAATATGTGTCTTGGTGTGTTTTTCCTTGGATTTATCCTTTATGTGACTCTCTGCACTTCCTGGACTTGACTATTTCCTTTCTCATGTTTGGGAAGTTTTCAAGTATAATCTCTTCAAATATTTTCTCAGACCCTTTATTTTTTTCTTCTTCTGGGACCCCTATTATTTGAATATTGGTGCAATTAATGTTGTCCCAGAGGTTTCTTATAGTGTCCTCAATTCTTTTCATTCTTTTTTCTTTACTCTGCTCCATGAGAGTTATTTGTCCTATTTTATCTTCCAGATCACTTTTCCATTCTCTGCCTCAGTTATTCTGCTATTGATTCCTCCTAGAGAATTTTTAATTTCATTTATTGTGTTGTTCATCATTGTTTGTTTGCTCTTTAGTTGTTCTAGGTCCTTGTTAAGTGTTTCTTGTATTTTCTCCATTCTATTTCCAAGATTTTGGATCATCTTTACTATTATTACTATGAATTATATTTCAGGTAGACTGCATATTTCCTCTTCATTTGTTTGGTGTGATGGGTTTTACCTTGCTCCTGCATCTGCTGTATTTTTATCTGTCTTCTCCTTTTGCTCAACTTACTGAGTTTGGGGTGTCCTTTTTGCAGGCTGTGGGTTCGTACTCCCCGTTGTATTTGATATCTACCCCAAGTTGATGAGTTTGGTTCAGTGGATTGTGTAGGCTTCCTGGTGGAGTGTACTGGTGCCTGTGTTCTTCTATATGGGACTGTATCTTGTCTTTCTGGTGGGTAGAACCACATCCAGTGGTGTGTTTTGGGGTGTCTTTGAAGTTGGTATGATTTTAGGCAGCTCTCTGCTAATGGGTGGGGTTGTGTTCCTGTCTTGCCAGTTGTTTGGCATGGGGCATCCAGCACTGGATTTTGCTGGCTATTGGGTGGAGCTGTGTCTTAGCACTGAGACAGAGATCTCTGGGAGAGTTCTTTCCATTTGATATTATGTGGGGCTGGAGAGCACTGAATTCAGCTCTCCCACCTCAGAGGCTCAAGCCTGACACCAGGCCAGAACACCAAGTCCCTGTCAGCTACATGGCTCAGAAGAAAAGGGAGGGAAAAAAATAAATAAATAAAAAATAAAAATATAAAATTATTATAATGGAAAAATGAAAAAATTATTAAAATAAAAAAGATTTTAAAACTAATATTAATTAAAAAAAGAGAGCAACCAAACCAATATACAAATCCACCAATGATATCAAGTGCTAAAAACTATACTAATATAAACATAAAAATCCTAAACAAGTCAGTCGCAGACAGCAAACCCCAAGTCTACAATTGCTCCCAAAGTCCACTGCCTCAATTTTAGGATTATTCATTGTCTATTCAGGTATTCCACAGATGCAGGGTACATCAGGTTGATTGCGGGAATTTCATCCACTGCTCCTGAGACTGCACAGAGTAAGTTCTCTTTTCTGCTTTGTTCCCACAGCTCCTGGTGCTCAGCTTTGGTTTTGGCCACACCTCTGAATGTAGATCGCCCTCTGGCAACCCTTGGGAAACCTGATGTCTTCTGCCAGCATTCAATAGGTATTCTGTAGGAGTTGTTCTATATGTAGATGTATTTTTGATGTGATTGTGGGGAGGAAGGTGAACTCCATGTCTTAGTACTCCATCATCTTGAAGGTCCCCCCCAAAACTGATAGTTTTAAAACAGCATTTTCTCTATGTTTTCTCATTCCACCTTTCTGAAATTTCTCCATTCTTCAAAGGCCGAATCAATGTCTCCTCCACCATTGTTTCCTCCTGTATAGTCTTCTATACACACTAAGAATCACATGGATTTTTTAAAATTCTTTTTGTTGACTCTACAAAATTACAACATATACTATTTTATTACATGACTGTCACCTAACATTTCATGTGTTTTCCATTTTATAAATATTAGTCAGTAAATGGATGCTTGTTATTTGAGTCTGTCCCTGAAAAGTGGAAGTTCTATAAATGCAAGGACTATGTCTTCCACCAATTTTGCATTCCATGAATTCTTCTTTCAACAAATATTTGATGAATATCTTCTATATGCAAGTCACTGTTCTCAGTGATTTGGGGGATACAAAGGTGTGTGAGCTGCTTCAATCCCTTACCTCCAATGTAAGTATATAATTGATAAGTGGGCTGAAGCCTACCTTATAACTATATGAATTCAGTGAATTTAGGATATTTAATATTTTTATTTAATTTCCACTACCACCCATCTGTTTGTTTGTTTTGCTGTTGCTGATAGTTTTTAAATTCAACATCTAAGTGGGAATGCAAATGAATACCTTGAGTATCAAATTTGTTGATGTGTAATGGCATTCTTGCTTTTACTTTCCCATTATATTTCTTTCCTGTCAAAAGAACTTCAGCATATACATTTAAATCAGAATACACCATCTCATATAGTTTTATATTTTTCCCTCAAGTTGGTCCTTTGAAAATTAATCTATTCAATCTTTAGTCCTTCATATTCTTTACTTTTAAATTCATAACATCGTTGTTCTGTTCAGAAGATTTTCTTCTTCCCTTTCCAAGTTTGTTTGCTATGCTTTTCTTCAAGTTACCACTCTAAAACACAGTCAACAGCTGCCCTTAAATAAATAAAGCCTGAATAAATACATTTTTACTTTTTCAATAGCTTATCCTTAAAGCTCTATAACTTTCATTGCAAATGTTATTCATGCTGGAAACTAATACGTTCAAAGTCCAGAAAGTACATTTTGATAATATGATCAACAATCAATTCTAGACAATATTTTAACCATTTATAATGACAACTAACACTTCTTAAAAATCAATGTTATGGATGTATGTCATTATATATTTGTCCTCACTCATAGAAAATACAACAGCAAGAGTGAACCCTAAGATAAACTATGAATTTTGGGTGATTATGATGTGTCAATGTAGTTCCATCAACTGTAACAAATGTACCACTCTGGTGGGAGGGTGTTTATAATGGGGAAGGCTATGGGGCATATGTGGGGACAAGGGGTATATGGGAAATCCCTGTAACTTCCTCTCAATTTTTCTGTGAATGTAAAACTGCTTTAAAAATATAATAAAGTCTTAAAATTTTTAAAAATTAAGGTTCTGTTCACTTTATTTGGGTTCAATAATCAAACTATCTGTTGATCATGTTTCAAGTTTTTTAAATTACTATATTAATCCAGCTCTTTAAATCATGACTTGATCATAGATTAACTTAGGGTAATAACATATGCTACATACTTCCTACTTATCATCTGTTTGTGTGTATCACTGCTCCAATATATCTGATATTTACATTGATAATAATATGAACATTGACTAACGTTATTTGCCAGCTACTTTACTAAGTACTTCACACGTATTAACTCATTTATCCTCACATAAAACTGTGAGGTATAAACTATTAATGTTTCCATTATAATAATAATTAGACCCAGAGAAATTTTATAATTTACTATTGCTCACCCAGTCATTAAATGTCAGAGTCCATGATTTTAATTATTGTGCTTACTTCCATATATAATTTTTCATATATAATTTATTGCATCATTCTTCTTTTTTAATATTGTTCTGGTATGTCTCATTAAAAATTGAGATATAGGGCAGGTTCATTAATAAAAAAAATTTAAATATATATTTTTTAAAAATAGGCTTACCCCATACAGACATTTGAATAAGTAACTTAGACTTGACCAATAATATGTGTTGCCTATAGACTGAACTCTACCAAGTGGCTTCCTTTATTAGAGAATGATTTGTAATTTACATTTTTATATAAATAGGAATTTCAAAATTTACTGAAGGCACTTGAAACTTTTCTAACATATACAAGCAAATATAAAACTCCAAACACTATTTTTCACTAAAAAAATTACAAACATAGAATTTGTGGAGTATAAAGCTTAGCAAGATATTATTTATAAATTGCAAGCAAAATCATGCATAACCACCACAAAAACATGACACCGAAAAGCATGCATGAAGGCATCTAATGAACGGAGCTAGCAAGATCTCAATGTGTAATTTTCTTAAAGAGTAAACTATCCATAATGAAAGATGGGGTGCATTAATTTCTAGTACCTAGCATAATTCTCAACATATAGTAAGAACTAAATGAATACAGATTGGTTGGCTCTATGATGTGAGTTAATATCAGTGGCAGAACCATGGATCATTCTCACTGGATTCCTTTCTTTTCCCTATCTCTATTTTAGTTTACATAAAAATGACATGTGAGCCAGCTCAGCTCTCTAGAACTATACTTCATCACACATGACAAGGCTTCAATATAGGCTCCTATAGTATAGTCTGAAAACAGCTGAGCTATAGACATAATAAGCACCTTGCCATGGCTGGGCAGTGTGACATTACTAGTGCTCTAGAGAGAGGTAATTCCAAGAGTTGCCTTGATTCTTCCCATTGTCAAGACCTCTATTGATCAGTTTCCTAGAGCTACAAGATTCATACTATCATCAAGTCCAGGCTGCTGGGCACCATTTTAGATTCCTTGAGATACCATAATCCCCTGACAACAATGCTTTCTTTTGCTTAAGCCTACCAGAGTTGGCTTCTTTTACTTTCAGCAAAAACAACAAACTGCCAATAAAATCTTTACTATCAAACCTCAACTGAAAAAGACGTGTACTTACAATCAGCTCAAAAAACCTCTAACCATTATCAAGGGAGCTTCCCTTTCACTGTAGTCGCCTAAATACTTGGTATAATGATTTTTAATATCATTGACAATTTAGAAAATCATTATCATGACATCTCATTGTTATTTTCGTTTTATTTCTTTGAATGCTAGGGAGATTGAATGTATTTTCACATATTCTTTGGCCATTTACATTTCTTCTCTATAAAATGTCAGTTAAAGTTCTATGCTCATATTTCTATTGGGGTGTTCACTTTTTCATATTGATTTGTAGAAGTTATTAAAAGTATTAACTCTGTATGTGCTAAGTATAATATGAATTTCCCAACTTTATAATATGACTTCTAATTATTTTGGTCCTTTCTCTGACAAATGGAATGCTCCTCATATATAAAGCAATAAATTCTTCCAATTTTCTTTCTTTCTTATTTTTCCTTGATTTTTACTTTATTTGGGTGCATTTCCTTACCCTGATTTTTTTTTAATTTAGTTTGAATGCTTCACTCTTTATTTCCTCTGGAATGCCTATTGGTGGAAAGTAGAATTCTAACTGTTCTGATTTATTACATGATTTTTTTCCCAAAGATCCCTCAATAATATGTTAAATAACCATTCTTTTCTTCTCTGATTCAAAATGTCCCTCATTGTAGACACGTGATATTTGCTTTTATTCCTCCTTTTTCTGGTCACACCATTACATTAAGTACATTTTGGTGGGCAAATGTCAGTCATGCACCCAATTGTTGGGTGTAGGTCTGGCCCAGCCAAAGGATCCAATGAATTGGGTATTCTTTCTCTGAGATTTAAACTCTTGAGGAGGCAGACAACAAACTGAAAATCATTGGAGTTCACTTATTTCAGCTGTGACCCCATGAGAGGCTCAACTTTGTGCCACTTCTTGCACTGATGGAGCAATCAGCTTCCTTTCCCTAGTGAACTCACTCTTCACCATACAGTTTCCCTCTGGGATCTCCAAATTCTTAAAAAAATTCTTCTTTCCTGCATTTACCCAGAGCCAGTTTATATTTGTGAAGCCAAACACCTAAGGATTAATATTTGCATATTAATAGAGGAAGTCCTAAAGGAAATATAGAATATGTTCTTATGAGAAAGTAAAATATTGTGTATGGAGTTTTATTATTGTCTTAATGCAGGAAAGGCCAGAATGCCACCCAATGTATTGTCATACTGGTTATTGTCAGGAACTAAGGCTGTGGCTGCCCACATGGCTTTCAGATTTCTCGTTGCTGTGGCTAGGGTCGGCACAGAACTTTCAGGAGAAACACTTACATGATATAAGAATCTGTGACCAGAGAGCAGACCCTCTTTCGAAGCCTGTCTCTGCAGCCAGAACAAGGCCTCCCCAGAGAAGGCAGTTCAGCAGCCATTCATAAAAGGGTCTTAGAGCATATTAAGGACTCACTGAGGCTCACTTTCCTGGGACGCTACGGAATGACTCTAAAGAAAGTCTTCTCACATCAGAGCAGCTGGAGATAAATGGATATGAAAAGACGTCTCCCTAAATACCTCCAGGTCATTTCCAGGAACTGATCTGATGTTCTGGTGAGTCTTCTAGTTCACTTTTTGATGACTCTGCTTAGACCCACATTCTAACTGGAACCAACAAAAGTCTACAGAATAGGATTCTCATCTGGATTCCAAACTACCCACTAAATTGCAGTTAGGCTATGGTTTGAATACAGTAACTCTTGAAATTTTCCCTCAAACCAGTAAATTATTAGTCTTCGCTATCTCAGTTGACATAATTTTTTTCTATTTGCTTTGGCCAAAACACATGATAATTCCTTTGAAACTTCTCTTTTTCTCAACAAGTTTACGTGGTTTGGCTTTCTAAATACACCCACATTCTAACCATGTGTCACTGACCCTACACTTGCCCAAACCATCATCATCTCTCTCCTGGATTAAAGCAATAGGTTTCACATCACCCTTCCTGCTACTTACCTTGCCTTCCTGGAGTCTTATCTAAATGTGACTGCTTGGTTGATATCACTAAAAATAGGCTAGATTATGTTTTTTTCAAATCCTCCAATGATCTCCCTTCTCACTCAGAGTAAAAGACAAATTTTTTGTGTGTGTATTACATAGAAGGCCCAATGTTATCTGACTCCCCATGACCTACTTTACTTTTTTTCTCCTTAGTGCATCTCATTACCTACCACACTATTATTTACTTGTCTAATTATTTTATTTTGCATCTCCTACACACATGGAATGTAAGCTACATCCATGAGGACAGAGATTCCCCCCCACCATTGTTATATCTTCAGCACCTAGAAGTGTGCCTGACACAAGGTAGACACTCAAAAAAGACACGTGTTGAATAACAAATGAATGAATGAATGGTTCTTTTCCTAGTCAAAAAAGACAATTTTAGATTCTCTACCATAGTCTGCAATTGAGAGCTTCTAGAATGCAAAAACCATAGCCAGTTAGTTTCTTGATTAAATAGATTGAAAATATAAACTGTTTATAATATGTTAATAGCATTAATCATGAGAGGTTTAGAAAATAAAACCAAAAGTATAGTCCTTACACAAAAGACCTAATGTACCTGTTGCAGAAGTGTTTTAACAAGGAAGCACATGATTTAGAAAAATTTACAGACTAGAACACTAAAATAGCCAAAGAGATACAGTAGCTTCCATTTCTAAAAAAATTTCTTCTATCCGGAAATTGTCTGAAAAGGTTGTGTCAATATCTATGACATCATTAGAGTGAGATAAAAGTGGACACAAACCTGCCCAATTATCCAGGATGTTTACAGAAAGAATATACTTTGAAGCTAAAGAAAACAAAATAGGATAAAAATCAAGTCCTATTATTTTATAGAGCAGCTAATAAAAATACAGAATTCACTAAGAACACAGAACAGATGATCTAAGAAATAGAACAAATTAAGAGGGATTTGAAAAATATGTGAGTAAAATTAACCCATAACTAGCACCTAACAAAGAATAGGGTTCAAGATCTATCCTGTAACTTTAGAGGTTCATGTCATGAAGTATAACTACCAACTAATCCAATGTAACCTTCCTGATGTCCCTGTCAAATACAGGAAATTAAGATGCACCTTTGGTCTGACAAACTGTAATATTTTTATGTTCTTAAGTTTAAATATCACAGCTCCATCTGGTTCAGCTGCACTTAATCTAAACCTTGCTTCATTGTTTTAAATAATAAAAGTATTTTACTAGGGGAATAAAAATAACAAATGCTGATCACTGGTTATGGGTTGTGATAAAAGACATTGCTTGTAAAGATAGATATATAATTTTGGAGTTTATGATTGCTTACAAAACTAAATTAATCTCATGATGTGTCACAGTAAAACAAATCAATGTATGGAATGACATACCTTGTAATCAAGCAATGCAAATACATCAGATAATCAACATAAAATCAATATGCAAGTAAAAATGAAATATCAAGTTGTCACTAAATATCTAAATATGAGTAGTGATACAAATCATTTAACCTCTTTTTATTTTCAAATATGCCTAATGACTAGAACCATCTAGGGAGATTTTTTAAGATACATATTTCCAGGCTATACCCCCTTGAGATTATAATTCAGAGATTTGGAGTAGATTTGAGAACATTATAAACTATTCATATAAACATTTGGAAAATTAGTAGTTATGATGCAGTGCTGTTTTAACACTTAGTCAAAGTTGCCATTGACCAGTTAAAATAAAATGAGATTAATATAAAGAGAAATTATGTATGATATGGAATGCTTGTCAAATACTTTAAAAAATTATTACTATAATGATTTTACTTGGACAAAGTAGTGATACAAGTTTGAATAAATCAGAAATATCAGAGCTTTGCACATGTGGGACATAACATATAACCTATTTAGGAGGAATCTTTTTGGACTTTAACAAAACATTAGACTACAAGGGTTAATCCTTCAATTCACAAAACAAGCAAATGTCAAATTTCAAACACACAAGGAAAAGAGGTTAATGTATTAATTTCCATTTTTTTATCTAATCGATGAGCTAAGATTTTAATGAGTTTTCTCAGAATTGCAAAACTTGACTCATTCTTGCATTTCCATTTAAGAAAAGTTTAGAGATCTCCATTTGGGACCCATCTTCAAAGAAGCTACTCTGCCTGATATTAAGTGCCTTCAAGATCTCAATATTCAGTCTTAGATATTCTGTATTTCCCAATCGCAAATTTAAATCTCTGATTTTCAACTGGTAAGTGACAATAATAGCAGTACCTGCGTGTATAAGTTGGCATTCTTTAGGTTACAACTGACAAACCAAAAATGCATCATTGCCCTCATGGTTAGGGCTGGCTTTTGGATGCAGAAGTTCAAATGATGTCATCCAGATCAGATTCTCTGTTTTTAATTTTTAATTAATGAAAACATATTTACACATTAAAATAAAAGCCTAGCTTAAGAAATAAAACATTTCAATTATAATTGAAGATCACTCTATATACATATACTTGATGTATATCCTATCCCCTTACCTGCCTCTTCCCACCTTCCAGATAATAATCACTAACTTGTTTGCTTTTACTGTTTGTACACTTAATCTGTAAATAAATAAACACACACAAAATTTAATTACATGCCTCAAATGTTTTATAAAAGTCTCAGAATATATATGCTTCTGCAACTTGTTTTTTGTGCTCAACATATGTGAGATTTGTGAGATTTATCCACGTAAATACATGTAGATCTAGTTCATTATGTTGTTAGTATATGTGATGTCTGTAGAATATTCTAATTTGACTGTTGGACATTCATGTCGTTTCCAAATTGTTACTACTACAACACAGCTGAAATAAACATTCTTATACATATCTACTTTGGTAAATATTCTAGAGTCTTTATTCAGGATTTCTTGTCATTTTCTTTCTACTTGACAGGAGTTATTTAGATAATATCTATTATAATCTGTAGTTTAATAACAGAAATTATCTTGCCAATTTCTTCTTGTAGTTTATAGCTTGTCAAAAACACAAAAGATTTATATTTTACTGTCATAAAGTATTTCAATATTCTCTTTGATGGTTTGTGATTTTGGAATATACTTTAAAAAAATTTTACTACCTCAAGATCATGAAATGATTTTACTTTAGATCAATAGTTTTTAGATACTTTTTTCATATTTAGTGGTTTGATCCATCTGAAATATATTTTTGTATATAATATAAATTAATTAAAAATTTTTCCTTATGGATAAATACTTGCTTATTCTAGAAAGAATCATGTGGCCAAGTAAATGGGATGAATTAATTCCCTCAACTCTGGGTCACATGCTTTACTCCAGGACCTAAGGAGAAATAGATCTCTACCCAGAGCACATGAAGTGAGAATGGAGAGAATTTGGATCCTTCATCTCCTCATTAGAAGTTGTTTGATTAAACTATTAAAAGAGAGCAGCAAAAGTTTGTTTTGTTTTGTTTTATTTTTTAGGTTTTCTTCTACATTGCTCAAACCAACTCATATCAGGGAAACAAGAATTCATACAATATAGGAATCTTCCTCAGGAATAAAGAGTGTGCAGATTGCTGGATGTTTCAAGCACTTTCTATTGTAAATCTAAGTTTAGAAGTGGCCAAATTGGAAGCAAACAATAAGAGATAATCCCCTGTATAAATTTTCAGTTCGAGAAAACAATGTACCAAATTTTCAAGCTGTTGGCTGACTACTGCCCACTTATCACAAGGCAAAGCCTCAAAATTGATCACCTCATCCCCTCACAGAACACTGGTTAGGCTCTTTGTTCAGAGGAGGCTTATTATGTAAGCAAACTCACATGCATAGCAAAAGAGGACTCTCAGTATAGTGGCACAGAATAACTAATCCAATTCTATCATCATAAAATATCAATAGAAAATTTCTGATCACCAGACACATGAAGAAAATAGCAACCAGAAAGTGAATAATCAAGACTAAAACAACAACAAAAAGCAACCAACCAAAAAAAAAAAAAAAAAAGAGAGAGAGAGAGACAAACACCTGAATCCTAAAAAAAACAAACATAATGTCATGGAATAAAAGAAAACAAAAAAATTATCTCATTGTAAATCCTCAAGAAAATAAAATAAGATTAAAAAATGGAACCATTGAGGAATAAGAAGAACCTGTTGTAAGTTTAGAGAAAGAAGCAGAAGAAAAATAAGAGGCTGAGAATCAGCCAAACAGGCCCAATATTCAATTAATAGATATTCCAGCAAGGGAGAACAGAGGAAAGAGAAGGTAGAAAATTATAAAGTTAAAAAACTAGAAAAATACTTCCCAGCAGTAAAGACACAGATCTTCACATTGAAAGGGACCAAAAGAATGTAAAACAAAACAAAACAAACAAACAAAAAAACCCCCAAAATACCCAAAAAGACAGTTCTATACTCTATCTTGTACATTTTCAGAAAACAAAAGACAAATGATTCAAATATTTCTCCTCTAATAAAACCAAAGCATATGCATGTGAGTAAAATTGGCATCAAATTTGAAATAAGCAGCACTATATGCTATGAAAGTTCTGAGAAGATTATTTTAAACTGTAATTTTATTATCCATACAAACTCTCAACCAAATGTAAGATCACAATAAAGAAATTTCAGGACTTCCCTGGTGGTTAAGAATCTGCCTGCCAGTGTAGCAGATACAGGTCCAGGAATATCCCACATGTCATTGAGCAACTAAACCCGTGTGCCACAACTACCGAAGCCCACGCACCTAGAGCCCATGTTCCGCAACAAGAGAAGCCACTGCAACGAGAAGCCACCACCATGAAAAACCCATGCACCACAAGGGGGAAGAGTAACCCCCAATCACCAGAACTAAATAAAGCCCACGTGCAGCAACAAAGACCCCACGCAGCCAAAAATAAAAAATAAATAAATTTTAAAAGAAAATTTTAAAAGAAGAAATTTCAGTATGTAAGAATATACTTCTCTTATCTTTTTTTGAGGGAGGAGAAAGAAAGGATATAAGAAAGAATATGGTTAAAAAAAAAGAAAGAACCTACAAAAGATGCCCACACAGCTGGTCTAGAATGATATTGGTCCAAACTAGAACAGGAAGTCAGTGAGTTATGAGCAAAATATCCTCAAGAGAAGGTATAAAGCATTCCATTCAAAAGTTACCCAGTGTAAAAATCTGTAATTTCTTAACAAAACCAAAAAAAAATAAAATAAAATGAGAATTGAACTTTACCCAGTGTTAAACAAACTTAAATATATGGCAAGTTTTTATCAAATGATGAAACATGAGAAAAGAGAATCCATTTGAACTTCATGTTTCAAATACTCTCCTTAGAGTTCACAGGGGTTAAAGGAGAAAATCTAATCATGGCATAACAATTTGCATCATAGAGAGCAGTGTTTCCATAATCATCAGGTAAATAATAAATAAAGGTTTTGAATTTTGTAATATAAAAAGAACAGAATAGAATCTAAAAGGTATTAATTTGACAGTATACAGATAAAGTTATGGCTGATAGATATTGATCCTTGATGAAAAGTTGTAGAAAGGATGGGAGTACTAATATCCTCATCTACACCATTGGAAGTCAAGAGAAATGACCTAGATTTTCTGGGACAAGAAATTCATGTTTATGCATATTATTTTAAGTAGAATTAGTAAACCAAAAGAATAATTATAATAATCTAAAAATTTATATTTGTAAAGGAGATGGAGAGGTGCATGGGTTACTATTGGTAAGGTAAATCTTTACCTTCCTTAAAGGAGAATAAATATATGATTAAGTGTTGCTTATTCATATATATGGAAGCAATTACCAGAGCTGCAGTTATTAAAAAATTATTGTTTCAGCTATGGAAGGTGGTTTAATAGACTGATGTTTTGTTTCAAAGTTTCTTTATAACAATTTATATTTTTACAATGTATTTGGATTTGTGTGTTTGTTTTACTTTGATTTAATTTTTTTAAAGCCAAAACACAAATTATCTGATGGAGAATACAGATAAATGGACTACTTAGCCTAAGTCCATCCATAGCTGCTGACACATGTCATGCAGCTCTGCCTCACTGATTCAAAAAGAATACAATTGTGAGGGCTGTGAAGTCGATTGATGGGCTCTCCTTGGTTGGCATCTGGTTTCAGTGAGAAAAAAGAAATACCTCAGAGGTGGGTAATGTGTGTGCTGCGTTTGTTAAAAGAAAGGCAAACAGTTATCTCATTCTTTTTATAACTTTCTGAATAGTGGTTTTAATAAAGTATTAACAAAATATTTTGGCTCCTAGCAGCCTAAAAAGGAAAGCCATATAACATTCAGAAGAACTTCTGTTCATTAAGGAATTAACATCCTTTTAAAATCCAAATAGAATGTTGTTATTGAAATAACCAAGCCCACTAAGGCATTTCGTTCTCTGAGGCAAATATCCTTCTATAAGGCTAAATTCATCTTAGCATATTTTATAAGCATCATTTTTACTTCTTTTTAAAAATTTAGGTGTATCTTAGCATTACCTTACTAACAATACCTAAATACAAATATCCTATTTTCTAATTTTCTTTGATATTTTAAAAAGAAAAATTATAACAACAGTGGATTTTAATGAAAGCCACTCTTACAGGACTACTAGTAAAACTATTTAAGATATTTTTATGTAATTGTATATATCTTTCTTATAATGTCTTTATATAATATTCCTTACCTTTTCCTTAAATAATCTATTATCCTTTAGTGAGCCCTAAATTATTCCATCTTCTTACAAAGTTAAATACTTTGTCAATTTAGAGAAAGACAAATACTGTATGATATCACTTATAAATAGAATCTAAAAAATACAACAGGGCTTCTCTGGTGACGCAGTGGTTGAGAGTCCGCCTGCCGATGCAGGGGACACAGGTTCGTGCCCCAGTCCGGGAAGATCCCACATACCACGGAGCGGTTAGGCCCGTGAGCCATGGCTGCTGAACCTGCACGTCTGGAGCCTGTACTCTGCAACGGGAGAGGCCACAGCAGTGAGAGGCCCATGTACCGCAAAAATAAATAAATAAATAAATAAAGATTAAAAAATACAACAAACTAGTGAATATAACAAAAAAGAAGCGGACTCACAGATACAGAGAACAATTTGGGGTTACCAGTGGGGAGAGGGAATGGGCAATATAGGGCTGTGAGAGTGGGAGGTATAAACTATTGGGTGTAAGATAGGCTCAAGGACGTATTGTATGACACAGGGAATAGAGCCAATATTTTGTGATAACTGTAAATGGAAAATAACCTTTAAATTGTATAAAAATATTTAAAATTATTAAAAAGAAAAATAAATAATTCAACTCATTTCCTGGAAAGCAACATTTATGATTTCCTGAGTTACTCGTTGATTTTTTTAAATTTTTACTCCATGAACAGTAAGGTAGGAATTGTGAGTTTCTTGTCTACGTATCCAATGATACCACAAAATATTTTGAATTCCTTTCCAGACACAGACACAGGTTATGGATGTCTTTTTTTTTTTTTTTTTAACAGTGCTTCTGATACTCCTGTGAAGCTCAGGATATTTAGTCAAAGTTTCTATATTTCCCACTGCATTTTCCAAGTCATACAGAACATTTATATTAATCTAATAGTCAGGCATACTGATTTCAAGAATCAACCTACTTGTTCAAGATAATTTATGGCATGCAAACTTATTGCTTTTTTAATGTTTAATATTTAATATTTTAATTAATAAACCAATTTGTTTGGAACTAAAACCACTTAACTCAATGAAACATGAGCAAATGATACATATTTTAAATTTAATTCCATGTTTGCATTAAAACAAAACCAAAAAAAAATGTTGGACACAGTAGAATTGTCGTCCTCCTAATAGAACCCCATGAAAGCTATGTGATATCCATGATTAAAAATTGAAAAATAAAAGCCATGTACCTCAAAGTTCTTAAGATATCATTGTGTTACAACTAGTTTTATGAACTCTGTTTAAATAATTGTATGATATGAGCATTAGATAAAGTCTTACATAAGCAAATACAATTCCCATGACCTGCAATTTCCTCAAGAATAGGGTTAAATGGAATCATTTACAGACACTGTACTTTGGAACCTTAGAAAAAATGTCATTTGTGATAGAAAGAGCTTATTCATTCACCAACTCCCTGTTCCCTACCATTCACACTGTTGTGTTGCATTTCTTTCCACACAGATCCAGTCATGGGGCTAAATCTGGCCAGAGGAATGCAGGATAGAGTAAGGTCCTCCACTTGGACACTTCATTCCTGCAAATCCTCAGCTGTCCTTCCTAGTCATCTAGCCAGATTGAGAGGACAAGTTGTGAGGTTCCTGGGTCCACAGAGAACTGAATAGACCAGAGCCCCTCTCCCTTTTCTTGCATTGGATTGTGACATTGGGGATAAATATAATTCTATTATATATTACATAAAGCCACTGAAATATTGGGTTTATTATATCAGGTAGCTTATCTTTATTTCACAAAATATGCCAAGCCACCAGTAACATCCCCAGATTAAGAAACAAGAGACCCAGATTATAGCCCCTGACCTGCCATTCCCCACACAAACAGCCATAGTTGCATCAGTGGTGTCACTTCAGATGAGCTTCATGTAGGCAATATCACCACTGCTGAATCACACTGCTAAAAACAAACAAACAAAAAAAATTCAATGTTCACTCTTTGTTGAACCTCCATTAAGTTACATACAAGGCTAGACAGAAATTCAGCTAATTTCACAGGTAAAAACAAACAGGCTTGGATGCTTCAAATTACATAGTTACTAATCAGCAGAGACAATGGGAGACACCAAGTCTCTATGACTCCTGCTACCTCTCAGTGAACTATGGGGGAATGTCACACAGGTACTCTACTTTCCTACACTCAGTGTCCTCATCAGAAGATTGGGTCAGAAAAACTCTAAAGGCTTTAACTCCAAGATCTCTCTATGAGAAATAAGAAATAGTTGTCAGAAAAACATGGAAGTGCTGGCTGACATATTTATATTTGTACTAAACTATTACAACTGTGTTATATATCCTACAGAACTGTGTGGAGAAAGTTGGTGGACTTACTCTCTAATTTTCCCTCCAATTTTCCTCTCTCTTCCTCCCCTTCACTAAACACACACACACACCATCCTTCATAACCTACAGTGATTCACTATGTGGCTCATTTATCTGACAATGTTTTGAAAAGTGAATACCAGCTATAGGGAAGATAGGATATCAGGGGACCTGAGGAAGGAAAACTTGTGTATGACACAAATTTTATACCCAAAGAAATTTTACAGATAATTTTGGAAGATACTCAAATAACAATGAGATCATCTCAAGAAGAGGGATGGTGATCTCAATACAAAGTACTTTTAGTGAGGAGTCATCTGGAGTAAACTCTGAAGAACCAGGAAGATTTGTATTATGTGAGGCAGGTGGACAAGAGGAAAGGTGATAACCTAGCAAGAGGAAGCAGAGTGAGCTAAGCAGTCATGAGGGTGGAAAGCATGAGAAAATCCATTAACGTTCGGTCCAGGGTAGGGTGTTTCACTCTATGTGGTCTTCTCTCCTACTCCTTGAACTTACAAATGCACGTATTTTTGAGGGTTTCCTCATTTATCCTCTTTCCATGTCCACCACATTACCACCTATGTACTCATGGTTTCCACATCTATGTTTTATTTCTTTCATCTATGTACATGGCACTTTACACTGTCAGATAATTATCTAAGCATTAACAAATACTAAGCCATTTGAATCCATATACATTTCAATAGGATAGGTGTACTATTTTTATTCCCATATTACAGGTGAGGAACTGAGGCCCAGAGAGGTTGAATATCTTGCCCAAAGTCCTGCAGTTAATAAGGGTTAAAGTTGGGAAACAGCCACTCAGTTAAGACACATCTCCTGAATATTGAACAGCCATGATCAGCTATGGTATGGCATAAATTTTGGAAATCATCTAAATAGATGTGATTGTTGAAGACTTGTAGAGGGTTCAATGTTTGACTGTCAATTGTCACTGTGTACAGAATACTGGGGAAAGAACGAGGGTTAGAAATACCCACTTTTAGAAACAAAGCAAGGAAGCAGAGTCAGGGACAGAACTGGAAATATAGGCAAGGCAAACAAGAGCCTGCCTTGCCATAGAATTTGGGGTAAAAGAGAGGAAAAACAGGAACATGGTCCACAGATTAAATGCTGCAAAGTTAAGTGGCCTGAGTGCTAAGGAAACACAATACTTGATATTCTTGTGACTTGTTTGAGAGCACTCCTGAGATCAATGAGTAGGCAACAATAAAGTGGAGATGGTGAATATAAATCTATAAGGGAAGATGAGGTGTTATAGACAATGCATTAGAAGATCTTGTCCTGCTGAGAGATTTGGGAATGCCTTTTTTTCTCCACCCTATTCATTAGCCTTTATTCTCTTCAGCTAATAAAACAGAAGAGTTGGGCCAAATACTTTCTATTCAGTTTTACAACCTTATCAGAGTATTGACTGCATAGGGAGAAAGGATTTGGAGGATGGCGTGTGTGTTTAAAGCAAATGTTTATTGGTGCCACAGAGTAACCCAGCTCTGCTGACTTCTACACCTATCATGAGACCCAACCGACCCTAAGTGAGACACACAAAACTGCCCAAAGAAAGCTGAGTAAAAATCAAATCTAGTGGAATTTTCTTCGTTATTTTCTAATTTCACCTTTTAAGTGGACATCTTCTAGACTCTTCATGACTCCTTGAGAGGCTCTGAAGGCTAAAATTACCACCAAATGCCTCTTTTCCTATGTCAGCCCTTAATTTGGGCCTTTTTATTCCCTTAAGACCTCAGGTTCAGGCATAGCCATCAAGTGCTTGGGGTGACCAAATATGAACTTCTGCTATTTCACATCATTTGATGTAATTTCAGTGTCAACTTGTTCACTTTTAAAATATCAGTAACACTTATTCAAACTGAATCAAACAAACAAAAAAAAAACTTTGGATTGTCAGGGCATTCCAAAAGATCACAGAATGAGAGCTAAATACTTACTGGTGTGTCTTCCAAAGAACAGCAGAGAAAAGAACATTGCCACTGAAATGTTAGGAGCCATAAAAATATGTAATAGTCTGGGTAACTAAGCTCTCTACCCAAAACTCAAAGGCATTTTAGGACATATCAAGGTCAACAGGAGAATCTTATGGATATAACAGAGTCCCATAGGAAAAGGGATTTCAAAAGCTACTTAATTCAATCCCAGCTCCCATGCATGTTCTTAAGGTGGTAGAGTGGACATTTGTTTTATTTGAACCTTCTGAAATTCCCTTCTAAATTTTGTAGCTTTCTATTCAATGAGTCCCTTTTCCCCAGGTAGAAGAGCCTTTTGCCAGCCTCTCTTGCAGCTGGGACACATGTATTCAGGTTCTGTAGGTGAGCTAGTCAGAAACATGATCCTGAGGTTTATTTTAGGAAGAGAGTGATGTGATGAGGGAAGAATTATGTGAAGGTGGCAAAGAGCAGAAGGATGTTCAGTTCTCAGAGGCAGCAACAACAGAGGTCTAAGCAGATACTCTCAGGCTCAGAGGCTCTGGTGTAAGCCATCTGTGCCTGGCAGCTATGGGTGTAAAGTTTCCTCTAGAGGCACCTGATCTATAATATGAGTATTAGATAGTTCCTGGCTACCCAGCCAGAGCTTAACTCTTTGTCCTCTTGAAAAATGTGAATACCTCTTAATGTCCTTTGTAAAGTCTCTTTCACCTTAAATGAGATAGACTAGGCTTTAATTTTTGAAACTAAGAATGTTTACCTTTAAATTGAAATTTCAAACAATTGATTTTTGAAAGATATATCAGGATAATTATAACAAAGCTTATATTCTGGTCTTGTCTACTGTGCCAATTTTTCCCATGACTATTTTTCCTTTCAAACCACTTCTTGAAATGCACCTGTCTTCTTAGCTCTGCTGGCTTCATTCATTTGTGTATCCATTCAACTCTGATGTAGTGAACATCTATACAGCTTATTGTGCGTCTAGTATCCAATGAATAATGGTGGCTGAAACTGTCCTTGATTTCAAGAAATTTCCAGGACTAAAAGTAAACTAGGAAACAAGCATGTATAAAACAATGATATCATACAATTAACGTTATGATGAAAGTGAGCACAGGTCACTGGGAGAACACGGAGGAGGGTAATACATTTAACACAGGGCTAGGAGGTAGGAAATTCAAGAAAGACCAGATAAAGAAAACTACAAGTTAAAAAATAAAGAATTAGTAGGAGTAGATAAATGTGGAGATACATGATTGACAGCATATGCGAAGTCTTAATTCCAAGAAAAAACATTGCATTCCTGAGGAATTACAAGGTGTACAGGAAAATCAGAAACAATGACCCATACTGAGGAATATATCAGAAATGGGAAATCACTGGAGAACTGAAGCCTTTAAGGCTGAGACACAGACCTCAAGCGAACTAGGATGAAGAGAATAATGATGTTATGATGACTTTTTTTTAAAGGATTATTTGTTTATTCTTGTCTGACTGATTAAAAGAGCTTATCACTTTTTCTATAATGTGCCAAACAATTAGTGGTATATTAGTGTCTCTCTGTAGGGTCCTGATTTAAGCCTTTTTTTTTTATTGTAATCAGCCAGGGGTCACACATACACGTAAGGTGATGAGCAGAAGAAAGTATAGAGGAATTCTCCTCAGTTCAGATAATACTTACCAGGTTCTCTGCTGAAGTGATTGCTCGGTAGTTTGTCCTCCAATGTACGGCTCAGTGCCTTAGAAATGAACATAGAGTCATATTTATATGGGTCTTTATGTTATAACTACCAATGAGCAAAATCTCTGCTATTATGACTTAAAATGCAGAGCAAAATCTCTTAACTTATTCCTGCCCCTTCTCTCTAAGACTCATCTTCCTAACTAAGAAGTAATTTCTTCTTAGTCTCCCAGCCTCAAGTCAAGAATTATGATGTTTTTCACTTACTTTATGTTATTCTATAAAGATATCAAGTCTTCCCTTCACTCTGTTAAAGGAAATCACCCGAGAACTGTGTTCCCAAGCCTGGTTACATCCCTTATGATTGGGAACTTACCTCTTTATCATTTTTTTTTCCTTCCCAAAACCTCTTAGGAAATAAGTAAAATCTGGAGTCATCCTGAGCAACAGTGTTAGGGAACTTGGAACTCTTTCCTATATCCACCCAGTGTCCATGCATTGACCACTGACACCACATCAGTACTGTTCTAGGTGCTGAGGATACAGTAATGAACAAGACAAACATGGCTCCTGCCCACAGAGCTTAAAAAGGTACATTTTCACGGCCTGGAGTACCTTGAAGGTTAAGGACTCCACAGCACTAACCACTTATTTACCAATACTTAACCGACTGCTATGCTCAATTAAGTGCATACCAAATAGTTTTTCTTTTTTGATGAAAGCTGCTCTGAACAACTCAGGGAAAGTTGTGTCATATTCTTAATAGACTCAGAATTTCTTTTTATATGTAGCACAAAGAGAAGCATTAAAGTTCCATTCGCAGCCTAAATAGCTGATGCTTTTATTTTTTATCATTGGCAAATTCGTTGAAAAAATACTTTATTGCATTATTTAAAAGCGATCAAAGTAATGTGTCCTCTATCAAACTTGGTACTCAGACTTTTATTAAAGTGATCCTCTTGCATGGCAATGAGTTATAACTTGGAGATCAGTAACAATTATGCTAAACAGTGAATGGCAATTTTTTTTATATTATGATCTTGAACCTTCCTATAGACCAGTGATGCTCAAAGTATGGCTCCTAGAACAGCAGCATTGGCAATACCTGGGGCTTGCTAGAAATGGAAATTATCTGATCTCACCCAAAACTTACTGAATCAGAAGTTCTGAAGGTGGGGACCAGAAATATGTATCTTAACAAGCCCTCCAGGTGATCTCGTGCACAATCGAGTTTAAGAATCAAGCTGCAGAAACATCATTCCTGATGGCTTTCAAATTTTCAACCTTAAAGAAACTTACCTCACAAAAGAATACAAATAGTCATGTAAAAGGGTACAACTTGGGCTTCCCTGGTGGCGCAGTGGTTGAGAGTCCGCCTGCCGATGCAGGGGATGCGGGTTTGTACCCCGGTCCGGGAGGATCCCACATGCCGCAGAGCGGCTGGGCCCGTGAGCCATGGCCGCTGAGCCTGCACATCCGGAGCCTGTGCTCCGCAATGGGAGAGGTCACAACAGTGAGAGGCCCGCGTACCGCAAAAAAAAAAAAAAAAAAAAAAAGGGTACAACTTCACTAAAATTAAATAAATATGTTATTTTATGGTTTATTAATTAAAGTAGCAAGGATTTTTGAAAATCATACCAATGTTGGTGAGGGTTCAGGTAAATAGACCTTGTTGGGAGTGTAAATTTGTTCACATTCTGGATGGCAAGTTAATACTAATCAAAAGTCTTTAAATTATCTGTAACTTCTCAGCCAGAAATTCCAATTCTAGGAATTTAATGTGAGGAAATAAGATGAAGAACTTCAGTTCTGAAATTAAGCAGACATGAGAACAAATACTCCTTTCACTTACTAGCTTATGACTTTTGGGTAATTTCTTTAAACTCTCTAAGCTTCAGTCTTTCTGCCTGTGAAACGGGGTTAATTCTGACAACTAACTCATAAACTGGTGAAAACAAAGATATAATCCATATATTTATGGTTGCCAGATAAAATATGGAACCTTCAATTACATTTCAGATAAGCAATAAGAATTCTTTAGTACATATATATGCCACAAATATTATGAGACATACATATACTAAAAAAAAATTATTGTTATCTGAAATTCAAATGAGTGTCTTGTACTTTTATTCATGAAATATGGCAACCCTACCTATCATGTACTAGGTGTTCAATAAATATTAGCTACTCACTTATTTTGTATTGTATTTTTACTTGAGAAATTGATAAAGCGAACTTGTGACAAGAAAATTTGCCAATTTTAAATTGAGATTAGCAGTTCTGTAAAACTAGAAAGAAGTTTATACTTACAAAAACTTCATGAATGCAGATGAATATGCTGAAGTACAATCTTAGGATGTCTCATATCTAGAAATACTCCTGAGTAATCAAAGACATTCAGTATCTTGGGTTTGAATAAACCCAAATTAACTGGAAAACCTGATTTGTTAAAACATTTGAGCATCCCAGTTCTGCTGCACTATAAGAAAATATTTGCTTATACATGTATCAAAAAACTCCTCTGATAATAAAACAAAATAGAGAGTCAAAGTAGGGCTGCTGACTTTGTAAGAAACAGAAAGAAACCCATGTGCTATCAACTTGTTACTAATAAAATGTAAACATCCTGAAACTTTAAATCATATTTGATTCAGCAACCAAAAATAAATTTGTCTTTTTAAAACTGTAAAGTTCTCTCTTTATGCCAATAAAATTTAGTGACTTATAACTATACTCAAAAATGTATGTGACACAGTTTAAAACATAAAGTATGAAGTGGAATAGTAGTCACAATTTGCCTTTTTTTTCCCCCTTACTTAAAGATTGTAGCCAGATGCAGATGCTTAAAGGGGACCAGTGTGACAGGGGCTATCTTCACTATCAAAGGGATGGCATCATGACTGGTCATGAATGATCGAGTCATTTTGGCTGTCTTCATGATAGATGGATATGTTTCCCTGATCAATTCTACCTGCCACTGTGAAAGGTATTGACCCACAGGCAGCTAGAAATTACTGAGTGATGGTTGAATTCACTGGCTACATACAGATCTGGTTGAAGTTACAGTTGTCCAGAAACAGTGAGATCCTTTCCCAGTGGGGTTGTCTGAGAAGAATCCATGAAAGAAGTACTATTGAATCTTGGCCTTGAAAATGACTAGGGCTTGGTAGATAAAGACAGGAAAAGAGGCATCCTAGGCCAGTGGGAGATACCAAGAGCAGGTCTGCTGGGGATTGATGAATAAAGTGAAGCAATATGCTCTTGAGAGAACAAAATGAAAACAAAGTTGAAGTAACTTTGGGCCTGCTTGGAGGTACTAAGGAGTATGGATTTTAATCTCCTACAAGAGGAAGATACTGGGGTTTTGTAAACAGATAGGTGACAGATATTGATACCAATTAGATTTTCAGAAGGCTAATCCTATAGGAATATAGAACAGGTGCTGGTGGAAAGGGGGATGGAGGCAGAGAGATCAGTTAGAGCCTCTCCTAGGTGTTTTGGCATTAAGAGTTGAGAGATGAGCTTTATGGAAGCATAGATAACAGAAACAAAGCAGCCATGATGGAAATTAAGCCTTGGGAAGCAAGAGTCACAAAAAAGGTCATTTATACTGGGAGTGGTAAGATGGATGGAGAGCAATCTGGCTTAAAAGGGGAGAGGGCAGGGGCCAATTTGATTAAAACAATCAATGATGTCTTGGTAGGTGTTGAAGTGGAAATATCCACTAGCAGCTGAAAATGCAGAATTTCATCTTTCAGGAAATCTTAGTGATGTAAGTAAAAATCTTAGAGACCATGGCAAGGAGGGGAAACTGAGGCAGTGAGAACATATTGAAGACAAGTGGTGGAAAGGGTACCATCAATTCCCATTGAATCTCTAAGGTCACTTCTGACATTAACATAGATGGATGAAGAAGAAACACTTAAAATATGGGACAAGGAATTGTAAGACTGAAGAAGAGTATTCTTAGAGAGATGAATAAAACTAGCTTAGAATTATATCACAGCAGTAAAAGTTGGGAAGATAATCAAGTGGACAAGAGTAGCCAGAGTCAATGGAGCGGACCAAGTAACAAGTAAAAAGGAATTCCAGGCAGGTCAAATGGAGCAAGTAAGGACTCTGAGGTAGCAAAGAGGGTAGAAAAGTTGGTATATTACTTCAAAAAGAGCATGGAGTTTGAACTCTCACCAGGGTTTAAATGCTGATATGTTCCCATTAAATGGAAATAATAATGTTGTTATCAGTGAGAATTTAAAGTCAGGTTATCTGGTATAGAGAACAAACGTATGGACACCAAGGGGGGAAAGTGATGGGGAGGGCGGTGTGTTGAATTGGGAGATTGGGATTGACATATATACACTAATATGTATAAAATGGATAACTAATAAGAACGTGCTGTATAAAAAAATAAATTTCTAAAATTCAAAAACACAAAAAATCACCAAACAAGCAAACAAAAAATGAAGTCAGGTTTTCTGGGACATTCCTAGTGGCACAGTGGTTAAGAATCCACCAGCCAATGTGGGGACACGGGTTCAAGCTCTGGTCTGGGAAGATCCCACATGCTGGCGGAGCCACTAAAGCCATGCACCACAACTACTGAGCCTGTGCTCTAGGGCCCCCATGCCTCAACTACTGAGCTCGTGTGCCACAAGTACTGAAGCCTGCGCACCTAGAGCCCGTGCTCCACAAAAAGAGAAGCCACCACAATGAGAAGCCTGCGCACTGCAATGAAGAGTAACCCCTGCTCGCCGCAACTAGAGAAAGCCCGCTCGAAGCAACGAAGACCCAACGCAGCCATAAATAAATAAATAAATAAATAAATAAATAAATAAATAAATAAATAAATGGAAAAAAATAATAAAGTCAGGTTATCTGGGTCAGACATTCAGAGCATCAATCAGTAAGGGTCTGAGAACATCCCCTATATATGAGATAAAGGCAGCTACATTTCTAGAAACTTCTTGAAGAAAGATTATAGTGTGTGGTGAGAAGGAACACTTAAATTAGCCATTTGGACTGGGAAGGGACACTGTGAGCACTCAGCAACTCCCTACCCCATCCTTGTCAAAGGCCACTAACACAACTTGATTGTTTGCAGAGGAGAAATTGTAGAGCTTTTATTCTCAAAGTGGGCTGTGTTGCTGTGGTCACCTTAGGGGGTATCACTTCTGTGCTTATTCCTTATCCAAGGCTCATTGTCCTGTCTAACTAAATGCTAAACAAATATTTGAAGAATATTGTTTGAGTGGGGAACAAATTAGCCTTCCTGAAACACCCACAGGTTTCAGCCTGGCCCTGACCTGTCTCAATTTTGTCCAGATTAAATGTACCATTGGCCCTCTGTATCCATTGGTTCCACATTTGAGGATTCAACCAACTGTGGATAGAAAATATTCAATTATTCTTTTTAAATTCCAGAAAGTTCCAAGAACAAAACTTGAACTTGCTATGCACCAACAACTATTTACATAGCATTTGTGTTGTAGTTACAACTATGTAAATAGCATTTACATTGTATTAGGTATTATAAGTAATTTAGAGATGATTTAAAATATACGGGAGAATGTGTGTCACTTATATGCAAATACTACACCATTTTATATAAGGGACTTGAGCATCCTAGGGTTTTGGTATCTGCATATCCCACAGCGATACCAAGTGACAACTGTATATGAAGTCTTGGGACTTAGTGAGCACCCCATCCAATAAGTGTTTCCCAATAATTTCAGAATTGTTATCCAACTAAATTGGCTATGCAAGGTGTCTTTGTAAAGCATTCCTGAGAGAGAAAGATAAAAATAGAGGTTTAGGAGAGAGCATGGAAGGCTTTAATATCAGACCAATGAATGAATACAAAGGAAGACACTGAAATAAGGAGATTTTGAAATACACATTTTAGTCTTGAAATCCTCAGTTTTAATCTCAGCTTACCATTGACAAATGGGGTGATCTTGAACTTCCCTGATCCTGTTTCCCACCTAGCCTATAAAATCAAAATGCCATTCCACAAGCTTATTGTGGTACCTACTGGCAGACAATTAGATGACAATACAACGTGGTAGAAATCAAAATGAAGGGTGTTAGAAAGGGAATGAATAATGAAAAATGAAACCAATTCTTACCGAAAGATTACCAAGGAAAGTAGCTGCAGAGGGAAATGGGGTCCAGTGATTGACCTCCATGTCAATCTCCCTCCCTACATTGACCTCTCTACCATCCTTCCTTCCTTCTTGTTTCTTTCTTAATATGGGAAAAACTACACTTTATAGCAGAAAAGACATCACCTACACAGTTAGTAAAAGGATAATATATCTAAATTCCACTAAAAATAAAGCTCTCTGCTGAGGAGGATCCTTTTTTCTTCCTTCATATACAGAACATAGCATAGAAGTACATTTATATAAGCCATTAAATATAGAATTTCCCAAATCTGTGGGATATTCTTTTATTGTCTTAGACTTATTTTTGTGTTTTCTTGTTAATGGACTCTAGGTTTCTATCACTAAGCTACCAAACTCATTTATCAACTGATGAATATGAAGATGAGCTATGTCTAAGGCTGGCTGGAAAAAGAATCCCTGATAAACACACCCAGTAAAGCCCTTTGAGGTGATGCCACAGGACTTAGTTTTTCTACCAAAGACCTGCTCATGGAGAAATATGCCTCTCAAGGCTAGGGAATAGATGGAGATTGAGTGATATTGTGATTCTCAGAAAAGTTTATTCTATTGCAAAAATAGCCAATAATCAATGCATTTTTGCTTCCTGATTACTTTTTTCATTCTTCTGTAATGTGTGAATTATGTAAAAATATACTTCTATCATGGTCAAGAAAATAGAATTGCTTGGATTTAAAAACCACTAGGCTATCCCCTTCCCATCCTCCTTCCTTCTTCCACCCTCATTATCCTCACCTCTGCATGACAAGCAGGTAATTATTGACACAAATAATTGATAGGAAGGTATTTTTTCCTGCTGCCTCTTTTCAACCTATCCCATTCTGACAAGTATGCACAAACGCTCTATGGGTCAGTGATGTGATTTCTAAGAAAAGCCACTGTTCTTATATTAAAAGGAAAATGTTCTAGTGTCATGCATCTGTAAACAAGGAATGGGTGACAATCCCCAAAGATTTGGGGTGATTTACATTTTAATCAAATGGCACAAACTATTAATGTTTACTCTTAAATTTATAATAACAGATTAAATAGTAATATTGCTATCAGGGAAAACAGATAACATGGTGCCAGTTGCCTTGAAATTACATTAATAGATAATAGAGTGGTTATTTTGGCCTTTAGTCTTTCATATCTTACATTTCTATTTGCGTTGGTGCTTTAAAGTGATAAACCTAAAAGTTTCTATTAAGAGAAAAAATATTATTATAAATTATTGTGCTTTTGCTTAATTGCTAAAATATGCATTTTTATTTCATTCTGTAATCTGCTTATTTGAAAAATATAAGTCTGTAAGTCATTTTTCTAAGTCAACATGGCACAGTTAGGTGTAGTTTAATTGAAATAGTGGTTTCACAGCTCCAGAAAGTATAAAAATGTATCTTACTTCTTACCTGACTTCAAACAGAACCACTCTTACATTAACTCAAATGGAGAAAACCCTTCTGCTTTTAAAGGAGTCCAGATATACTTTCCTCTCTCATTCTCCTCATCCTGTAAATGGGATAAAGTCAATATCATAAAACTGAAAAATTAAGGAAATTATACATGTTACTTAGCACACTGCCTAATGAATAATAGCTGTTCAAAATAAATTATTATTTTCTCATTCTTAAATAAGCCTCATATATATATACAAATACAAATGAAAAGAATTTTCAAGACTGCAAACTAGAATACATTTCCCTACAGAACCATTCATTCCAGGCTGCGCAATATTTTTCACCAAACATTTCTTGAATATGTACCATGCACCACACTACCTGTTGGCACTAGGAATAAAAAAGCCATGTGCGGACCTTGACATCATGGGCCTTGCATTTTTTTCAACTATAGTAGCATGCAATTCTGAGCATGCTTTTGTAGACTAGTTGCTCTAAAATCTTATATAAGAACTGTTTGGAGAGCTACAATATTAGTATGTAAACAGCTCACTGGTGCAATAGAAGGAATGCTGTTTGTAAAGTTTCTTTTTTGCTTATTTGTGTAAATCAGATGTTTATCTTGCTCACAAAATGAGGAAATAAAATCTTGACATATCTCAAAATCAACAGGGTATGAAGGATGCACAAATCACAGTTCAATACCCATTACCTGTACCAAATCTGTTTAATGGATAAACTCTCAAAACTTGAAAACTGTAAAAAAAAAAAAAAAAGATTCTTACTTTAAGCACATCAATCACATAAGCAGAGCAATAACAACAAAAGTTATCCTTCTTTCGTATAAAAATAAATATATGAAATGCCCAGTTAGCCCATCAGCCTATTAATAACCACCATGGTTTGGTGATAAAGCATTCTTGCAGTGCTGAGATTAAAAAAAAAAAAAAAAAAAAAGAGACCAAGCAAACAACAACAAAAATATCACAGAACAATAAAAGCACAATGGACGATCTGGGAGGATACACAAATGAATCAGCTTGAAGTCCTGAAGAGAAGCTCATTTGGAAATGCAAATGAAATAAAATATAAGCATGACCAAACCAAACAAACAAATTAAAAAAAACCACATCATCAACTAAGGCAGTAAAACAAGGGCATTATGCATCCTACCTAAAAAATGACTATGTCTCCACCATGAAGGAAATCTTATTTTAACTTGTCTAAACATGAAAAATTGTTTTCCTAGTCATATCAATATCAATATTTGTTATGTGTTTGTACAATGCAATAGGAAACAGAAGCTGATCCATCCTTCTCTTGCAGGGAGGTCTGTGGGTCTTCGTTCTTTATTCTGGTAACTGTGTCATTGCCAACATCATCAATAAACATTTATTGTACTTTAAGGGCAAAAATCATATTGTTACACATGGATTCATTAATTGAAGAGTTTAAAATTGTTCATATCCCATGAATGTGTCCAGAATTCTGGCAAATAATACTGTCATCCATTTACCAAAGATTTCACAACAATTGCCTTTGTGCCAGGCACTATGCTTAGTGTAAACAAATCAAATTTACAGTCGATTGGTGAAGAGGGGGATTAAGCAATGTGAAATCTTAAAATCTGTAATTAAATTATGCCAGAGGAATATCTAACTGGCTTTGGAAAACATAACAATAAACTTCTAAAGTTAAAAGACTCATAATAGTGATAAAAAGCAGGATTCCCTAAATAAAAATTATCTGTCAGTGAAAGAAAACAGGACAGAAAAGAAAAGCATTCTTGGAGGTAAATAACTTGGAGGGAAACCAACAAAGATGAAATAACAAAAGTAATTGTTATGTGAATTTCTTTGGACTTTTGGATCTGAAAAACTCCTTAAAAATTGCACTGATGTGTTATTTTCTTGATGCAGTTTCTGATAGACCACATAGCAGTGACATTAACATTGTGTTGTCCCTGATAGATTAACATTGTTTTTCCAGAAGTTCTTGTACTCTTCACATAGGAAAGGAAAGCATGAGTAATCTTTGCAACCAGATCTATTTCTCTCATTTCCTATTTGACAAAAATTTCTTTAGAGAAATAAAAAATAAATTGAAGTCATTAATAACTTTACCAAGTACATCTTTTTTTTAACATCTTTATTGGAGTATAATTGTTTTACAACGTTGTGTTAGTTTCTGCTGTATAACAAAGTGAATCACCTATACGTATACATATATCCCCATATCCCCTCCCTCTTGCGTCTCCCTCCCATCCTTCTTATCCCACCACTCTAGGTGGTCACAAAGCACCGAGCTGATGTCCCTATGTTATGCAGCTGCTTCCTACTAGCTATCTATTTTACATTTGGTATTGTATATATGTCAACGCTACTCTCTCACTTCGTCCCAGCTTACCCTTTCCCCTCCCCATGTCCTCAAGTGCAACGGTGATAGATTAGTTATAAAGTGCCTCAGGATAGCACATTTTGCATCTTTCTCTAACTTTTATTAAAACACTGTATTCCTGGGATACCAATAGACCACTTTTCCAGGGCACTGAGTCAGAACATTTTCCAAGCAAAGAGAGAAGGAAGTGTGACTCCAGAACAGTTATAGAACATGACTCCACACTGAGTCTGCTCAATTACCTGCTCTTTCTGTGCAAGCCCTCTCTCATTTTAAAGGGATTTGTTACTAATTATTAGAAAGAAATAGAGGATATCCAAAAATAATAAATCAGATTTAGAGAAATCTTGCAAATTCTTACATTCATTGGCCATGGCTTATCTAGGTGCTCACAAAAGGTAACTGAATGAATGATCTGTATTCACTAAGGCTTCCTTTCTCCAATTCTTTAATTGGAATTGGTGGAAAGCCTTTTATTTCCTAATGTGTAGCTGACTATGCATCAGATTGTGGCCAAAGAAGAAAAAATTCAGCTTCCAAGCAGAAGTCAGCTTTCCACCCAATAGTTTTCAGATTCAGACACGAAATAGAAGAGTAGTTTTCAATCCTTCTTGTCAAAGAGACATACAACTTGAGTAATTGGGAAGGGTAGTGGGACATGAGGAGGAGGCAAGGAGAAAGGATGGCTAGAAACAATGTAAATAGTTTGACTTGTGTAATAACCTTGTTCTTATATAAGGAAGTCACCAGAAGCAATAGAAGAGGTCATACACTAAAACCTGTTTATTCAACTTATGCATGCCAATCACACTTTGTTGGCAAGAGTCATTTCCAACGATGAAAATAATGCTGGAGTCTTTATGACACAACCTAGGGTAGAAGCAACATGTGTGTGAGCCAATATCATCCCCAAACAACGTTCCTTGTCTTTTCTTTATGCCACTTTGCCTCCCTAAACCACCAATCTTTCAACCCCTTTGACCTCTTCCCCCAGCACTTCTGCCATGTGCTGCTAACACGCTTCAGACTCTGCCTGTAAGGTACAAATTCTTAAGCCACTGCTGCCTGTCGCTGTTACTTCCATTCATGTTTGTGACTACAGCACCAACATCAGTCATCTCTTTAGCTTCTAGTTCCCTTGGGCTATGCCTTCCCCCAGCTCACCTCCTCTACATCTAATGTGCCTCCTTCAACTGTACAACAGCTTTCTTCTCAACTGTGGTCTCACTGTCATGCTGGTGATCAACAGCAGTACCAACAAAACAATACTAAGAAAAACAACTCCTCAAAACTTTCAGTATCTAGGTCTCGCACTTTCACAAAATTCAAATTTTAAAACTGGAGAAATTGTGTAAAAAGTATTTGATGGAAGAGAATATCTTGATTGAATAACTGAAAGTTTTTCCAAAGTCTCAAAATTTAATCATCTTTATTAATTTTTCTTTCTGATTTGTTTACCTATAACAACAGCAAAGCAACTGAATGTGGCTACCATGATAATTTTTTAAAATCCAAAAATTTGGGCTTCCCTGGTGGTGCAGTGGTTGAGAGTCCGCCTGCCGATGCAGGGGACACGGGTTCGTGCCCCGGTTTGGGAAGATCCCACATGTGGCAGAGCGGCTAGGCCCATGAGCCATGGCCGATGAGCCTGCGCTTCTGGAGCCTGTGCTCCACAACGGGAGAGGCCACAAAAGTGAGAGGCCCGTGTACCGCAAAAAAAAAAAAAAAAAAAAAAAAAATTGCAATTTCCTGGACCTGAAAAAAACACCCTAATTATTTATTTACTGCTTACTTTGCACAGAACAGGGTGATTATCATGGTGAGAGGTAATTAGGTCTAGGCATACAAAAATCTTAGAAGTAAGAGGAGACAAATGCACATAAAACATCATATATGCAAATATCATGAATATATAATACCCCTTCATCTACAAATTGTAGCTTTACATAGCACTCAACCTCACAATTTATTAGCAGAACGCTTGCAGGATTTACTGAGACTGTTTTAAGTGTCAACAGTATAACAGAAGGAACCCACATTGTCTGAAAGCAGTTTCAAAATCCTTCCCCTAATCTGTTTTAAGAGATGTAAATAGTGTTTATAGGCCTTGGATATTCAGTAATCCTGATAACGGATTTTGAATCTCCCATTCCTCTAACAATTTTGCCCTCTGAATAAGAATTAGGACCTCCTTCTAGAATGCTCTCCTCCTGGTATCTATTTTGTATCCAGTTCAGATTGGACTTCTAAGGATTTTACCTCCACCAGTTTCCTTTAGGTGACCTATTAGCCTTCCTTATTATTACAGTGGGTCAATAGACCAGTTTTGAACTTCTGTTTTTACTGAAAGAAAAACTATAGCTTTATTAATTTATAAGAAAAATTTATAGAGTGAGAGTATTTTCTAGACAATGCCAAACTTACTTGAAATACTCTTTCCTCCTCTAGACTTTAGAGGTTATACAACTAAATAATAAAAGTCTTACAATAAGAGTTTCTCCTTGAATCTCACTCTTTTGGCTGCAAATCACAATATACTCTCTCTATAAAATTTTTCTTATAAATGAATAAATCTATATTTTTTCTTTAAGCACTTTAAAATGAGCTCATAGATGCTTCATGAAAATGTATTCTCTATTTCTATTAATCCTCAAACTTCATCTATCTGGTATTTCAAATTTGTCTCCAAAAGGTGAAGGGTGAGAACAATTATAATTTATAATTTTCATCACTGAGGTCTACAATTTCTATCTGTGATACACTTAGAAATCATTGATTAATCATCTCAGTGCTTTTATGAAATGGATATTATCTCTCTAGTTACATGATTTAAAACTAAAGAAACTTAAAAAAAATCCTGAAACTAACGCAGTTTGAGGAGTATTCAAATCAGGGAATATGTTTTAATATGTGAATTTGATGGTTTAAATGATGATTAAGTTTGATTATTCCATAAATTACCCTAGGACATAATGAAAATCATACACGTTTTAGAACCAATACTAAGAGAAAATCTTTTCAATGCCAAAGGTTAACAATATTATCTTTTAAAAGAGCTTATGAGGTTGATTGCTGAAGTTTGCAATCCATGTGTTTATAAGGCTGCTAATCTAAAATATCAACCATGAAAACTCTTTTAAAATTTAGCATATTTAGATTTTGGCATCAAAAATTTTATGTGAGAAAAATCCATGACTTTTCATTAAATCTCAAGAAAATATAAGTGAATAAAATAAGTAGTTAAGCATAATTATCTTTCTCTCGTCTCTCTAGTGCACCAGTACACAGATTGTCCTTTCTGCTTGAGTTTTATATTTACCAAAATTCATTTATCTTTGTTTTCAGACCTATTCGTGGAAGTTTTAATTATGTAATTTAATAAATATAAACTGATGATATATAAGCAAAAATACAAATATTTTGCTTTTTTCTAACCCTAATGAATGCCTTGGAAATTCCTCAAAATATGAGCTATTAAAAAAAATTGTTGAGATGAGGCCAAGATGGTGGAGAAAGAAGACCCTGAGCTCTCCTCCTTTCACAGGCACACCAAAATCACAACTACTTACAGAGCAGCCAACAATGAGAATGACCTGAAGACTAGCATAAAAGATTTTCCATAACTAAAGACGTGAAGAAAGAATGAGGACACAGAGACTCCACTCTTAAAGAGTATACAAAATCTCACATTCTCCAAAGTAGCAGCATCGAGGCAGTAGTTTGAAAGCAGCCTGGGTCAGACCCACTTGCTGATCTTGGAGAGCCTCCTGGAGAGGCAGAAGGCAACCGGAACTCCCCTGGGAATGGAGATGCTGGTGACAGCCATTTTGGGGAGTTAATTCTACCACACTGACACTGGTGCTGATAAGCATGATTTTAAAATCCTTTTTCTAGCTCATTAGTGCTGGAGGCTTACCTGCCCTCCAGTGGGCAGACACCTCCCTGTGGTCTGTGTAGCCAGCCACATGCATCAAGATAGAATGGGATAGAAATATCTTAACTCTAATATCTTAACCCAAGAAAATCAACCATATGAGGAATTAATTTTCCTCCAATATTTAGGACTCAGAAAATATGGATGTACCCCCTTAAATGACAATTTAATGATGCAATTCAGACTTTTCTTTCAGATAATTAAAATGGAGCCTACAAGGTCAATAGTCAAATCTCAATTCAGGCAAAAGGAAGTCTTAGTTTATCAATCAAAGATGCCTTTATTTCCACTGTTGCTTCCACTTCTCTTTCGAGTACCTCTCTAGCCCTAACTAAAATGCCAAGAAACATTTTTCTCTTCCTCATTTGAATATCTCATTTACATTTTAATCTTGGACCGTACTTCTAAATATCTCTCTCCATTACTCTACCATATTAGAACCCAAAATATGGCACCTTGGTAAATTAAATATTTTAAGCTGAAGGATTTTCGGAAAACCACAGAAACAGGAAGGTCATTCTGAGTATCTCCCCTTCTCCTCTGAAGCAGGGCAAAAGATTCTCATGTAAGAGGTACCCTGCCTATACCCAGAGGAAAGACTCACACTTACCTCCAACACAGAGGGATGCGGCCCTGACTGCTACACTTACCCCATACTCTTTGCCCCATCATATTGCTCCATTCTTTATTAAATCTGTCATAAAAATACTCAGGTTTAACTGTTTCTTCAGGTCTTCATTTCCTTTTGAAGTCTCCCATGTCACATAAAACTGATACTAAATAAGTTTGTATGCTTTTCTCCTGTTGATCTGTCTTCATCCGTTTAATTTTCAGACCCAGCCAGCGATCCTAAGAAGGTTAAGGAAAGCTGTTTCCTCCCCTGCAAACCCAAAGGAGGGCTTGGTTAGTTAAGCTCATGTAATATTGAGAAAGAATCTCACTGGAAATATAACAATGAACCATGAGCCCAAGAGTAGGTTCTATTCTTTCCTCTCCCTCTCATGATCTATATCCCCCATGGGAAACCACTTTGGGACCTCAGTTACATTATCTGCAACATTAGGAATTAAATTAGAATTATGGTAGTTTAAAATGTACCAGCTACTACACTAAGTTGTTGTCTCATTTAATTTTCACAACACTCATATAAGGTAAATAATAGTATCCCCATTTTTCATATAAACAAACTGAGGCTTATGAGTCAAAGGGTGGCAGACACTAGAGGAAAAACTTAGGTCTGCCTGAACTTTACATTCAACAGAATAAGTTGAAACCCACTAATTGTTCAAAAAAAAAGATAAAACTATTTTTCTAAATTAACCAGGCTTGCTAACTGCATGATTCAAATAGTCTATTTGCTTAACTATTTACCACCTTTGTCAAGTGGACAAAGTAGGCTGGGCTACAGATAAAGTCCAAGCAAAATGACAACAGAATAAATCTAGAACAAAACAGAAAGTTTTACCATTTGCACCACTTCTAAAATGAGTTTCAGTTGGGTCTCTTCACCTCTATGAGACTTCTGATACATTTTTAATATAGGCATACTTTATTATGCCTTGCATTATTGCCCTTCACAGATATTGTGATATTTACAAATTGAAGGTTTGTGGCCAATTTTTTCAACCACATTTGCTCACTTTGTATCTCTCTGTCACATTTTGGTAATTCTTACAATATTGCAAACTTCTTCATTATTATTATATTTGTTATGGTGATCTGTGATCAGTGATCTCTGACGTTACTATTGCAAAAAGATGATGACTCACTGAAGGCTCAGATAATGGTTAGCTTTTTTTAGCAATAAAGTAGTTTTTAATTAAGGTATGTACATTTTTTTAGGCATAATGCTATTGTGCACTTACTAGAGTACAGTATAGTGTAAACATAAATTTATTTATTTATTTATTTTTGCGGTATGTGGGCCTCTCACTGTTGTGACCTCTCCCATTGTGGAGCACAGGCTCTGGACGCGCAGGCTCAGCGGCCATGGCTCACGGGCCCAGCCGCTCTGCGGCAGGTGGGATCTTCCTGGACCGGGGCAGGAACTTGTGTCCCCTTCATCGGCAGGCAGACTCTCAACTACTGCGCCACGAGGGAAGCCCCGAAACACTACGTTTCTTTCTTTTTTTTTTTTTTTTTTTTTTTGTAAACATATATTTTATATGCACTGGGAAACCAAAAAAATTGTAACTTGTTATTTTTGTGAGATTTGTTTTACTGCAGTCAGGTGGTCAGGAGCTGAACTTGTGTATCTCTGAGATATGTCTTTATATATGCTTTCAGTTGACCTTTAAACTTTTAGGCCACTTATCCATAGATTTCTCACTAAATACTTACTACTGTACCATACAATCCATGGTTGGTTGAATGCAAAGATGCTGAACAGCAGATAGGGAGGGCTGACGCTAAAGTTTTATGTGGATTTTTGACAGCACATGCTCCTAACCCTACTGTTGTTCAAGGATCAACTGTGTTTATACTACCCTGAAAGTAAACACAAGTTCTCTGAATCAGGGACAGACTACTATTACTTACATCAATAACCACATTGCTTCCTTATGCCCCATTTCCCTGTTCAGAGCACCAGAAAGAGAACCTCCTAACCCTTTGCATACTACAGGTTCCCCCCAACACCACCACAGGAGAGGAACCCCACAATTTGAATCTGGGAGTTTATATAGACTACAAGTTGTCCTCTCAACTACCAACCCCAGAGAAGAAAGGAAGAGAGAAAGACCTTATCTTCATAAAATAAAGAAATTTTCACTGGGAAGAGGAGGAGGAAGCCAAGTATTTGGCTCCAGAGACAATCTGTTTTATTATCCTTTGAATGAGAGCCAATGGCTCCACAATAGATGAGTGGCTCTATGCCCTTGGAATATGAGAAATGAATGATCTAGGAAAATTTTATATTATTTTCTTTATTTATAGCATGTACGTTATTTTGCCCAGAATGTCCCAACCCTACAGTAACATGAAAGTATTCATCATGCTTCCCCACACCTTAGTATTCTCATCTGTAAAATAAGAGTGTTGCTATACGAAGTCCCCAAATTCCATCCATTTATGATGCTTTTGTAGATGTGATAGCTCCACTCAGGAAAAATAAAATTAACTGAAGACATCTACAGGCAAAATGATAAACTGGCTTAGATGTTATACCTCTCTCATAGGGGGCAAATCATCTAAACTGTCAGCCTCCATGCTCTTATTGGTTAAATGAATAGCTTGGACTAAATGAATCAAATACTCTTATGAAATTAATTTTGAATCAAAATAATGGCTACATATGCTTAAAATTTACTCATATGTAATTTCATTACCATTCTCAAATTTGTATCAATGAATTTATTGGCCAGATATTTATTGCCATGTGAGGTAAATAAATACTTTAGTCACTCACATAATTGATGTCATGACTCTACTTTGCATTAATCATAGTGTTGATTGATTTTCTTTACTTTCCCAAGAGAGGCTGGGAAAGAGGATGACATTTTGAACAGCAGCTCTCAAACATTAGCATGCATTAGAATCACCTGGAAATCTTGTGGCGATTGCTGTGCTCCCACCAGAATCTCTGATTCAGTACATCCGGGATTAGGCCCAAGAACTTGCCTTCTTAAAAAGTCGCCGTGTGACGTTAAAGTTGCTGGTCTAGGGACCGCACTTGCAGAACCACTGAGTTACAGTGTTTCTAAAACTTTAATTTACAGAAATCACTTAGGGTGGGATAGGATGGGTGGGAGGGAGGCTCAAAAGGGAGGGGATACGGGGATATGTGTATGCATATGGCTCATTCACTTTGCTGTACAACAGAAACTAACACAGCACTGTGAAGCAATTATACTCCAATAAAGATGTATAAAAAAATAATACAATACAGTACAATACAATAAAAAAAGAAATCACTTGGGGATCTTGGAAAAATGCACATTCTGAGGCTTGGGGAGGAGTTTTCCATGCTGCATTTGTAACCAGCTCCCAGGTGATATTTCCATTTCTGATTCACGGATTGAACACTTTGAGTAGAAAGGACCAGCATAGGCATCACTCGGAAGCTGTTAGACAAGCAAAATTGAAACTCAACTGAACAAACATATTGATTGCCTACTAAGTATCACATGCTATAAAAACTGCTAGTGTCCTGAAATGAATTACGCCCTGTGTGTAAACTCAATAAAGTTTAGGCAGGAAATCAGAAAATTAAACAAACATGATAAAGGTATTGTAAAAAGCGCTACAGAAACACAAAATTAGCTCTGACTAAAAGGGGATAATGTTTGGGAACAACACAGAGGGACAGGTTTTTCTTGAAGAAAATGCAAGTATAATTTATGTAACCTAAAAGACTCAGAAAAATTAAACCTCAGAGGCAATATGAGAATTTTAAACTTGTTTGAATTAACACAGACACTAGAATAGGCAAGAAGACAAAAAAGCACTACTTTAAATAGTTAGACCAAGCAAACAACTATTTTCACTTTATAAGGATTTAAACTTAGCTAACCAAACAAGCAGACATGTTAGCCCATTTTAAAAATAAAATAAAATAAATAAACAAATAAAATAAACCCACAGTTATTTCAGGTAAGGTAAATAATGCTTCACAAAATTATTCAGATACCCACAGATTTAAGTTAATGCAAATAACACAGGGCAAACCAAACAAAGGCACAGCAGCTTCTTACAGGTCCATGAGAAGGCCCCTCTGAGGTGCCTGGACCAAATCTGAAACCTTACCAGTGCTCTGATGGGCAAGGAGATCTCTACCTCCAAACATTCCCTGTCCTAATAGGGGATCTTCAGCTTCAGGGTGCTGTAGATAGTTGATTTCTGTATAACTGAAAGGCTTCTGAAGAAGTATTTTCTTTTGATATAATGGAAAGTGTAAATTCCCCAAGTTTGCAGTCACCAGTCTTTTTGTGGGCAGTAGAAAATGAAAACAAAACAAACAACAATGACGACAAAACTATTTTCTTTCTAAACAGAAAAACAACTTTTAAGTTTTAAGTTAAAACTTAAAACATTATGCAAACAGTTAAATATAATTGAACCAGCACTTTAAAAAATGGTTTCTGATAGACTTGCATGTCATTTTCAGAGTATGAAAGTGAAGAGAATAAAGATGCCATTGTGTATGGGGCATTTTTAAAAGCAGTGTTCTTTGGAGTAGGGAAAAGAAGATAGGGTCGTTCCAGCCTCACAATGTCATCTGATAAGAGAATTGACCTTGAACACCTGGCATGTGAGAAATGGCTGGAGCAGAGGCTGAATTGCTTCCAAACACACACTCTTCGCTTCTTTCTCTCCTCCCTGCCAGGGCCTTTAACCTCAACCCCAGACCTCATTTTAGAAATCCAGGAAGCAACAACCTAAAAAGGATTGAAGCAACATAGCAAAATGTGTGGAGAGTTCACGTTTAAGGGTCTTCTATCTCTTTAGATGGAGAATTTTGAATGTACATTCAAGAGCATGGTTCCCACAAAGAGAGAAGTACACCTACCCTCTGCCCATGAGCTTAACAAGTGCCATAAGCACCCTATAACTAACTCACTTTTTTACAGGAATCACTGGGACTTAGCACTGTCAACCCTTGTCACTTAAAGTCAAACCATAAATAGCATGTTGATGTGTCTATTCACTTTCAATTCTGTTCAGTGTTGACTGAATACCTACTATACATTAAAGTTTACAAATATAAAACCTCTGGGCAACTCCATGGTAATGTTGATCAGTTTGCAATTTAGATTACATTGCATAGAATGGAATACCATCATATCCACAAAGCAATTGGTTCGGCACCACAACGACATCTTTCAAGTATATGCCTTCCCATCCTTTCATTATAGACCACCTGCAATGACATGTGTCACCACTGTGACCTTGGGGTTATCACTCACCTTTTGTTTATTTACTTCATTTTAATGAACGAAAAAACTGAAGGGGATTTTATACACCTAGGACTGCAAGTACTGTCCTTGTTTAATGGAATAATAAAAAATCTGGACAATTCATGACCCTGACTTTTAGGTAGACTAAATGAAGAGGGGAGAATAAATAGAAAATAATGTTTTTTTTTTTCTTGGAATGCAGCAAAAAAAAAAAAAAATTAAGAGAAGACATTTTATCTTTCTGTTTTGTTTCGCTTTGTTTTGAAATATCTGTTTCCATAGTTAAGCACATAACAGTTAAAGCCCATGCAATAAAATACAGAAAAGGAAATGTATGTAAACCTTTTCTGAGAACTACTCTTTACAGATTTTAATGTGATGTTACCCTCTATTTAAACATGCTCTTGTAAGTTCACTGGCTCAGAGTATATTGAACATGTCAGAATGTAGAGTTTTAATAACTAGGAAAAAAATCTCAGATAAACTTGACTCTAAGATATGAACAGAAATGTCATTCTTTTTTGCAGCTAGATTTTAATACATCCTTCAAGGTGTAAGGAGTGTGGGAAATCAATAGCAAATCCCAGGGTCCTGTTTTTGAGGTATTCAAAATACCTGAGTCATATCAGAAAAAAAAAAGGCTGATATAACCTAGGACTGAGCAGTTCACACAAGAGCTGGAAAGAATTATTGCTCAAAATCTAAACACATCTTCTTGTGCATTTAAATAGCAATACACAAGCTTGTAGTTGACATAATTTTAAGAAAAAATGTAGCCTTTTTTTCCAAAACTGAAAGCACTGATATGAAGATAGATAGTTTTGGAGAAATTATTTTCTCTTGCTCAGTAATTATCATTAATGAAAGAAAGCTTTCGTAAATACTAATAAATCGGGGCTGAATTGACTGACCATACATCCAAATTTTGCATTATTCACACTGGAATTACTCCAAAGATTAGCTGCAAATTGCCCTCTAAATTGAATTTATGGTTTCATTTTTCATGACAACTGTGTTGTGACAGGTGAGAGGAATTTGAGAGGAAAATGACAGCGATGGACCCAATTTCTTAGTGCTCTATCTTCAACATAGAGCCAAACCATCTCTATACATCATTTTGGCAAGCATAAAAACCTGGTAGGCTGAACTCCAGGAGATTTTACTCCGTATCCTACTTGGTAAGGAAAAGGTCAACATTGTACTTTTGTCAAGGGGAAGCTAATCAAATCGACATCTATGGAGGGGAAAGGAGTTTACATGTATGATGAAATTATTTTGTGTGTGTTGACTGAAAAAATTGCACAACCTAAATGTTGAGAGTTATGTTTTACTCATTGGACAAAACTGAGGATTAAGCCTGAGACACAACATCTCAGATAACACTGAGAAACTGTTCCAAAGAGGAAGAAGGTGAGCCAGGATATATAGGAGTTTTTGCAACAAAGACCAGCTAGGCAGCACATCAAAAGTTTACTGTTAATTAAAGAAAGCCAGATATCTCAAGTTAAGGAATTTAGCGCTTTTCTATTTATGGGAAGATGCAAGAGTCTGGGATCACTTAAATCTATCCTTTGATATGCACTTCAGCTATCTGGGGCCAGTATCCTGTGTTTTCTCATCCTGAGTCTCCTCATGGTGCATTATTGTGGGGTGGCTGCACTGGCTGATGGCTTGATGGTGGACATCCTGGTTCTATACCCAGTTCCTTCAGGGCTCACCACTGGGCAGCTTATATGTGATGGCTTGATGGTGGGCATCCTGGTTCTATCCCCAGTTCCTTCAGGGCTCACCACTGGACAGCTGTAATGTGATGGCTTGATGGCTACAACATCCTTTGTTTACTGTTATGGCAGGCAACTTTTTCATTCACATGTGTGATGCTCCTCAATTTAATCCTCACAACAGCACCATGGAATAGGTAGTTGTATCCTCATTTCATAGAAAAATTAAATAAATGAGATACTGAGAGGCTGGATAACCTGCCCAAGTCTGGACCTTTGTGAGGCCTTTCAATCTGCAAAACCCATGCCCAGGATCACCTGCCATGCCACATACCAGAAAGGGCTACTGCTTGGATCCCACTACCAATTCAGATGTATTAATTTTATGCTTGGCAAAACACTTGTGGTTTCTTTTCTGTACCAAAGAAAATCAAAATGTTTACAGTCCAAGTTAGACGGGGGAAACATAAACTTATTCTACCACCTGGATGTTGTGGACACATCTAAATCTTTGGAACAACTGTTTTTAGACCATTATTGAAAAGCTGAATAAAATAAGAGCTGCCAGAACAGAGAGACAGTAAAGTCCTCCCCCTTTATATGAGGTATATAACTTGTTGCAGTACATGGAGGGGAAGACAGTTTTGTTAGCTTTTAAATTGGGTTTGTATCGTCCAGGCCTCTTGGGTTAGAAATGATTGAAAACAAATATTAGGTTGGAGTTAGTGACAAATGCAGTTGATGCCTTCAGGTTTCTAAGACACCAGTATGTGAACATATGCTCTGTAAGACAAATGATTAGACAGCCTCTTATATCTTTCTGTTTGTAAAGGTTTAGAACATGTCACCATTTTTCTTCTGTAATGGCCTCAGGCATACTTTCTTTTATCAAACTAGCTCTCAAGTTAACATACAAATACTTAGGCATAAGTGGCATTGCTATAACGAAGAGAGCAAATGAAGTAATTTTTATTTACAAATAAGTGTTTTCACATTTTTTACACTCAGATGTTAATAGAGAATTTGCATGATCCTTTAAGAAGACAGAAATAAAACCTTAACCTGTTAGAGGGGAAATTGCAAAACTCTGGGTCTCTAGATAAATCTCTTTGCATCCTTTAAACTTTTAATTCAGTTTATTACTGATTTTATAATGTATCCTTTCTTAGTGCATATAATTTAAGTATTTTCTCCTCTGAAGATAATTTTTAATATTTTACCTTATGCTAGTGTGACATACATTTTCAACTCCACACATCTCTACTCTACTGGTGCCAGGTGCTGCCTTTATCCCATCAAAATGGTCCATTTTGTTTTCCCCTTGTTTGATTATTTTAAATGAAACTAAAGTGTTGACATTTGAATTTAAACTCAAACACCATTCTTAGTTGATGACAAGTGTGAAAACAAGCTTTACTTAACCATTCCATGTAACTGAACAATGTAATACTAACTCTGGATGTCTAGAGCAACTGATGTATTTTCATGTTGAGTTTGGCTATTGTATAGAAGAGACAGTCAAGATCCATGGGGCACAGATACTTTAGTGAAACAAAACTAAATGTTCAACTAGCTGTGTGAACCTCTGACAAGCTCCTTAATATCTCTGAGTTTCTTACTAAGAATGGGGTTAATAATGTCTACTCATAGGGATATTGTGAGGATAGGATGAGAGAACCAACTCTCTAGATCTTATTCATAAGGCATGTCCTCAATCCTTCATATCATTTCTGAGAAGAAAGGGTCGGACTTCACTATCAAGCAAAGAGAAAAGAACTCCAGTGATGAAAGAGTAAAGAAATACTAAGCCCAAATAAATGGTTTGGATTTTAGCTTTCAAGATGGCTTTAAATGTATAGTATGTAAATATGTATGATAGAAAAAATCTAGGGGAACATCCACAACACATAAATGGTTGTAACCTTGGGAACTGGGTTACGTGGATTTTCATTTTCTGTTACGTATTTCTAGAATGTTTGTAGATGTTAATAATAAGCACATATAACTTTTGTTTTAAGAAATTCTAATAAATATTAAAAATTTAAAAGTGCCTAGAATACAGTAAGCGTTCAATTAATATAAATTTCTATTTGTCTTCCTGATACACCAGCTATAAAAATAGAAGTATTCATTTGTGCATTTATGCTAATATTTAATGCCTACCTACTCATTCTGAGCTCTTCTCGATTCTGAGTGTTCAAAATAGAAAAAAATAGACAAGTCTCTGTCTTTCTTATCTGTCAAGGCATAGAGACAAGTAATAAAACTTTCAAAAGTCCCTGTAAGAAAAAATTGTAAAAGCTTTCTATCAATCTGATTCTCTCTCAAGTTCGTATCACAGAGAGTCTCCTCACCTGAAAATTGGCCACTACTCTCGGAGAAGTAAAGTTAGAAAAATATTTCAGGAATATGTAAACAAAAGAGAAATTGTCATGATACTATGATATCATTTTGTCAGAGTAAAACCTGAATAATCACTCATTCACTTGAACTAAATGTATATGTAATTTCTGTTTTCATAGGTTAAAATTGTCAAATAGTAATTATAAATGTTTTCCCTTAGTGTTTACTATCAAGATAGTTTTAAGACAATATTGCATCCAGACTTGCATGTGTAATAGTAATTACACATGTTTTTGCTTAGTGTTTACTATCAAGATAGTTTTAAGACAATATTGTGGGACAATACTGCCCCACAAAATAAATACATTTCTAATTTTTTACACTTGACTTGAGTGCAGCTAAGAATTCTTAGAATAAATTTCTAAACAGTTTTTGATATCTGCAAGGAGCATCAACACATGTAAGTCAAATGTACTGAAAGTCCAAAAATTATTCACATATGGCTTTCAAATATTCCCTGGAAAGTACAAGGATCTCCTTAGTGAATGATATCAACAAAAACTCGACCACCTGTTCTGTGAAACCATATCAGTAACTCAAAAGCAGGGTGTACAGGTCGGAGGGTCCTCAACTCTCACAGAGATTATTTCATTGATTCTTTCATGCCAATTATGGTTTAAGCAGAGCAAACTTGAGCACAGTAAGCCTCATTCTAAGAACAAAGAAAATCTTCCCAGGCCTGGACTAAATCATTGTCATAAATACCTTAATTGCTAGAAGCTACGAGAGGTGGGTAACAACAGGAACAAAGAAAACAACAAAGTAAAACACCCTGAAGAAGCAGCTGCTTAAATGGAACGCTAAAGTGTTTCCAGCACTCTTAGAGGGACTCGAAACCAGTGCCAGTGCTCAAGTGGAAAACTGCTGGGAGCATGATGGGGTTTCTGGGCTGCCACAGTTGGTGTCCATAAGGATCCTATTTCTGACACACCTCTTTGAGCAAAGAATAGGAATCTGGGGCTTGTCACTGCCTCACACTCTCGGAGTTGACAGTGGGTGGGAGTAAACTGAGATGGCCGATGTGAGGGCAACCTGGCAAACTAACTTTTGTTAGTTTAATTCCATTGTGATTGGAAAAGATACTTGATGTGATTTTAGTCTTCTAAATTTCACACTGGTCAGAATGGCCATCATCAAAATGTCTACAAATAATAAATACTGGAGAGGGTGTGTAGAAAAAGGAACCCTCCTACACTGTTTGTGGGAATGTAAATCGGTATAGCCGCTATGGAGAACAGTATGGAGGTTCCTTAAAAAAATACAAATAGAGTTACCATACGATCTTTCAATCCTATTCGTGGGCATATATCTGGGGAAAACTATAATACAAAAAGATACATGCACCCCAGTGTACATAGAAGCACTATTTATATAGCCAAGACATGGAAGCAACATAAATATCCATCGACAGATGAATGGATATAGAAGATGGGGTATATATATGCAATGGAATATTTCTCAGTCATATAAAAAATGAAATAATGTCATTTGCAGCAACATGGATGGACCTAGAGATTATCATACTAGGTAAAGTAAACCAGACAAAGAAAGATAAATATCATATGATATTGCTTATATGTGGAATCTAAAACAAAGATATAAATAAACTTAGTTACAAAACAGAAATAGATCCACAGAAATAGAAAACAAACGTATGGTTACCAAAGGGAAAAGGTGGAGAAGGATAAGTTAGGAATTTGTAATTAACAGATACATACTATTATATATAAAATAGATAACCATCAAAGACCTACTGTATAGCAGAGGAAACTATGTGCAATATTTTGTAATAAGGGAAAAGAATTTGAAATAGAATATGTATATATCAATATAATCAGTTTGCTGTACACCTGAAACAAACACAACATTGTAAATCAACTGTATTTCAGTTAAAAAAATAAATAAATAAAAATTAAAAAAGAAAACGTTTTGTGGCCTAATATGTGATCTATCCTGGAGAATGTCCCATGCACACCAGAGAAGAATATCTATTATTTATATATCTGTTAAGCTCAATTGGTCTATAGAGTTGTTCAAGTCCTCTGTTTTCTTATTGATCCTCTGTCTGTTGATATATCCTTTATTGAAAGTGGGGTATTGAAATCTCCTACTATAATTATATTATTGTCTATGTCTCCCTTTAATGCTCTCAATATTTTCTTCAGATATATGGATTCTTTCTTGTTAGGTGTCTATTTATTTATAATTGTTATATTTCTCAGAGAAGTGATTCTTTATTTGTTATGTAATCTCCTTCTTTTTCTCTTAAAACAGTTTTTGATTTAAAGTCTATTTTGTCTGATATAAGTATGGCCACCCCTGCTGTCTTTTGGTTACCATTTACATGGAATATCTTTTATAATTCTTTTACTTTCAGTCTATAAATTTCCCTATATCTAAAGTGAGTATCTTGTAGATATCATTTAGTTGTGTCTTGTTTTTCATCCAGTCAGTTACTCTGTGTCTCTTGATTGTGGAATTTAATCTATTCTCAAAGTAATTACTGTTAGGAAAGGACTTACCATTGTTATTTTGTAAATTGTTTTAATCTGATAGCAACTTAACTTCAATCACAGACATAAACTCTACTCATTTACATCTCTCTGCCCTCACCTTATGTTATTGATGTCACAAACTACATTTTTAAAAATAATTTGTATCTACTAACATAGTTTTATTGTTTTAGTTATTTTATGCTTTTACCTTTAAATTCTATGCCAGAATTAAAGGTGATTTATGCACAACCATTAAAGTATTACAGAGTTCTGCATATGTATTTGTCTAAACTTATATATTTTCCATTACCACATATCTTTATATTTTCATATGTTTTCATGTTGCTTTCTAGCAGACTTTTATTTCAATTTGAAGGACTCTCTTTAGCAGTTCTTTAGATAGACTAGAAGTAATAAACTTTTCCTAGTTTAGTTTATCTGGGAAGATCCTTATTTCTCCTTTATTTCTGTAAGACAGTTTTGTCAGATACAGTATTCTTGGTTGTCAGTTTTTTTTTTCTTTCAACACTTTGAATATATCATTTTTGGCTTTAATGAATATATCACTCTTGGCTTTAATGTTTCTGCTGAGAAATCTGCGTATAATCTTATGAGAGATCACTTGTACATGATGGGTCACTTTTCTCTTGCTGCCTTCAAAATTGTCCTTGACTTTTGATATTTGGATTATAATATGTATTGGTGTGAACCACTTTAGGTTCCAAATATTTTAAGCCCTTTGAACTTCTTAAATTTGGATGTCCATTTCTTATCCTAGATTTGGGACTTTTGGTGCCATTATACCTTCAAATAAGTCCTATCCCTCTTTCATTTTTTTCTTCTCTTTCTGTGGTTTCATATAGTTTACATTGGTCTGCTTGATGATGTCCCATAAATTCCTTAGTCTCTATACTTCCTATATGTGAATTCTTAGCAGGGCTAATTCTATTCTATTATCTCTCATTTCTGCTGAATACAATCAGTGATGATTTGTTTGCTTAAATGTTTTGAAATTTTTCACTCTGAGACTTCATATTTCTTAAAACTTTATCTGTGAAAATTATCTGAGATCTGCTATGCAATGTTTATACCTCCAGAGAGGATTATTATTATTTTTTATCTGCCAGGTATCTGTCTTGAGTTTATCAGACCTACCACATAATGTGACTTTGAGTTGCAAAGCCACATGAGATCCAGTTTTTATTTTTTATTATATTTTTAATAAATGTATTTATTTTATTTATTTATTTTTGGCTGCACTGGGTCTTCATTGCTGTGTGCGGGCTTTCTCTAGTTGCGGCAAGCAGGGGCTGCTCTTCGTTGCAGTGTGTGAGCTTCTCATTGTGGTGGCTTCTCTTGTTGTGGAGCACAGGCTCTAGGCATGCGGGATTCAGTAGTTGTGGCTCATGAACTCAGTAGTTGTGGCTCATGGGCTCTAGAACACAGGCTCAGTAGCTGTGGTGCACGGGCTTAGTTGCTCCATGCCATGTGGGATCTTCCCAGACCAGGGATCAAACCTGTGTCCCCTGCATTGGCATGTGGATTCTTAACCACTGAGCCACCAGGGAAGCCCCGAGATCCAGTTTTTATATAGGAAGTTTCAAAGAATTTTTTCATCTCTATCCAGAACCAAGACAGAAATATTTCCTACAGTGGAGTCTCATAGGTTTATTGATAATCACCTGCACTCTGCTAGAATAATCCTTTAGGGCATTCCATGGCATTTTTCACCACATGAGGCAAATAACCTCAAGGCCTAAGCCAGCTCCCCTGCTGTTTACTCCAAAGGATTTGCATTTACTTAGTTTTTGGCCTCTGAGTATGCTTTATATTCTTGTTAGTCCATTAATGCATTTTAATATATTTAATAAGAGGGAAGATCAGATAACAAAATTTATGAGACTATCAGGGGAACAAATGGCAGATTTTTCTTCCTAATACAAATTTTTACTGAGCATGGAACCTCTCCAGGATACAGCTTTAAGCAGGCAGCCCCAAATATTCCAACTCTCAAATATGTGGCCTTCACACATTTTTCCCAGCTCTAGCCTCAGCACACTTTGGCCTAAGCCAACATCCTCCCATCATTCTCACCCTCTTTCTTCAAATAGGATATTTAGAGGGCTTTAGTTTTCTCTGTTTTTACTCCTTAGACATTTAAATTACTTTATTTAAAGTTCTGTGTGTATTTAGAGGAACATTTGTAGTATTTTATAATTATTTTTGTAGCATTCCTAGACTTTTATAGCAGAAGTATAATCAGGTTTTATATTCCACCACATTGTCCCTTAAAATTTTGGCACACCTATTTATTGAAAGTCAATGAATTAAAAAATAGAATTACGGTCTCAAATTTTAAAAGAGCTAATTAGATGGCTTAATTCAACAGACTTTCATCAAGGCATTTTGCACTATATATAATTTATATTTCCTTGAAAATTGAATATGCTATCTTGCACACTTTTTATAGTAATCTTTTATGTAATTTCTTTTTTTCAGTTTGAAATCATACTTTTATGTTTAGGGAAAATAAATATTCTGATTGTTTTCTCCATCATAAATATTCCATTTTCACTCCAAGTACAGTACTGCAATACTATTTTGGCACTAACTACCCTTACTGTCTGACTCTGTAGGTTTAAAGGCTCAGTTCTCCACAAGACTTCTCTCATTTCAGATGCCAGCTATAAGTCTCAGGGGCAATTCACACTTCTGCCAGATCAGTTAAAACTCCAGGGTTACTCACAATCCCTTCAGCTTCAATAATTCACTAGAATAGCTCAAAGAATTCAAGAAAGCACTTTGATTATAAATATAGTTTTATTATAAAATATGTGTCAAGAACAACCAAAAAAGAAAGAGACACAAAGGGAAAGGTCTGGGACAGTCCCACATGCCGAGCTTCCATGTCTTCTCCCAAAGGAGTCAGGTGCCTCACCCTCCCTGGATATCAGTGGGTTACCCATTAAGAAGCTCCATTAAGCCTCTTGTCCTGAGTTTTTATTGGGGTTGCATTATGTAAGCATGACTGGTTAAATCACTGGCCACATGATAGAACTCATTCTCCAGTCCCCCTCCCCTTCCTGGAGGCCGGGCTGACTCAAAGTTCCAACCTTTAATATGTGGCTGGCCTTTCTGGGAACCAGTTTCCCCATCTTAAAGCTATATAAGGGCCAAAAATGAATCACATCATTAGCTCAACAAAAACACTCTTCACTCAGAAAATTCCATGGGTTTTTGAAGCTCTATGCCAGGATCCTGGGACAAGGATCAGATATATTATTTATTATATTATAATCATGTACATCAAAAACATCATAAAGTATGTTAAGCTATGAACTACTTCAGAAAAATCAATAGATAGTAGAAGTAGTGAATAAGTTAATTCATTGCTAATATATATTAACACTGGTGTGTAATTCTAAATACTCTAGGTGCAAATTTATAATCTTTTTTTTTCCTTTACTGTACCTTTTATTTTCTATTTTTTATACATCTTTATTGGAGTATAATTGCTTCACAATGCTGTGTTAGTTTCTGTTGTACAACAAAGTGAATCAGCCATATGCATACATATATCCCCATATCCCCCCCTTCTTGAGCCTCCATCATTTTTTACATGTGTCCAGTGCTTAAACATTTTTTTAAAAAGAGGTTCTCCTATACTACATCATTCTATTGTTATGTCCACTAAGTATTAAAATGCCATCTTTATAGATAAATTAAGATTTAATGACTTGCCTAAACTCACAAAACTCTGTAGCAAATCTAGAGTGAAATGACTCCAAATTAAGTGATCTCCAGCTAACATCACAGTTTCTTCTTTAACGCTTGTGATTTTTATCTGATGAAATAGAATGCATTTTTGTGTTTATTATTTTGTTTCTATGCTCCTTCACTGTCATCAACAGGAATGAAGTAATCTTTGCCTTTATATTCCTGCAGAGTCCTTTGACCACAGCCAATTAATACTGTTGTTCCTTTGACCTGAGAAAGGATGTTAGTTTGGTAAACAAGCTCATAGAAAGATAGAAGCTAGCTACAGAAGCTAACTGTAACTCAGTGGTTGTATACCTTTCTCTCACGGACGGCCCCTGCTGAACTTGATTTAATGCAAATGCAGTACTACATAATGAATATCGAATTTTACATTTCTATGGTGAACTAAAATAAACTATTGTGAGTGTTAGAATGTAATAATCCATACATTATTATGTTTTATTGATAGGGTTTTACATTCTGGAATCCATTCAGTCATATCCAACCCCAAATACCTTTAACCAAATTTAATTCTGTGCATGAAAATTATTATGTACATCATCACGTTTTTTACCTAGCTGTACAGCATTTAATTTCATGGCCATAATGGAACTGTAGACATTAGTTCTATTTCCATATATTGGGCTGGAAAAAAAATTAAATTCTCTTTTTAATATGATCGAGAGTGAATTGTTACACTATGACATTTAATTGAAACTAATACTCAGTTAAAATAATTCCTTCTTCCAGATTCTTAAAAAAAATAGAGATGATGGATCAATTAAAATCAGGAGGTTATAATTCATCAACCTGCATCTAGGCTAGCAGATATTCTATGTAGGGCAAATAAAAAAGTTCCATCTTTTATATTTTTAGCTAGTAATCAATTTTTATGTCTAGAATTTAAATAAGCATCTGATTTTTTTCCAATATATGCAAAGGGTATTCTGACATAGAGAAGCATAGCAAAGTAAGACGTATTGTAATAATTAACTGAATTATTCCTGACATGCTGTGAACAATTACAGGATTAATAACTACCCAACCAAACAGTGTTATGTTGGAATAAATTGACCGACAAGGTTTCTCAGCTAGGAAATGAAGCTCAGATAGATCATCAATAAAAATGACTGTAACGAGCATACTTGTGAGAACTCCAGTGTTTTACATTTACAAAATATAGCTTTGGTCACTGTGCTTAATGATTGGAAGAAGCTATGTAAAAATTCATTTAGACTGTTTTGCCCTTTTTAATTGCCTGCTGAAAGACATAATGTTTGATGGTCACAAATGTACCATACAACCTACATGTAGTTAAATACCTGTAAGTCCCCAAAGCTACTATGAATCATTCATTCTAAATAAAGGCAAAAGCAAAAGGAGAAAAAAATAAGAACTGCAGCTTGTTTGGAATATGTGGTGTGCCATATGCATCCATATTAAGAATCATACTGGCTAAAAAACAGAAATAATTTAGAGGATGAATGATGTCATATGCCACACTTTGAGATAATATGTAGCTTAATGTGAGATTATATAACCTGCCTTATGAATACATTTATTAAAAGATTTGACTTAAAAAATTACTAAAGATCAGGTATAGCATCAATATTTACATTTTATTGTATATAGTTTTTGTCAATAGCTGTTAACTTTAAATCAGAAGAAGAGGGCAGAAAAAATGTTATGGGGGGAGGAAGTGTGAAGGAAGGAAAGTTTGGGATGTTGAAAATATCATACATGTGAATGTCTAAAAATATTTTCAGAATAATTTGGTTCATGAGGATATGATAACTAAAGTCATATTCTGCTGCAAATGGGAGGAATTGACTTATAAGCTAACTTGAACTCTCCCAAGATCCTTACTTTCCACTCATCTTTCAAATAAATAGTCTCGCCAAGCCATCAACTTACTATATAATAAGAGTAGTATCACAGAACCCTTCTTAAAGTTAGTTTCCTCAGTTATAGTTTAAAGGTAATTGTGTCCCCCGCAAAAAAAAAAAAAAAAACTATTGTGAAAAATACTTAAATGTACACAGAGTATAAAACACTTGAAAACTTAAAAAACGTTTTCACCTTGTTATGAAGTAGATAATAACCATGTCAACAGCGCCAATTCTAGAAGTTTGTCTCTGTGACCTCCTGCCTTCATCTTATTTTAACATGCTGATTTCCCCAAAGCGACTGCGTTTTATTGCTCCTTATGCTGCCCATTCTTCCCTGCAGCCCAAGTCACAGCTTCAAGTACAACCTATATATCTCTGTCTCTCTCTCCTTTTGTCCCTTTTTCTCTTGAATCTATCCTCTCAGATACCCCATAAATACTTCAAAGTCAATGTGTGCAACACTAAAATTAACATATTTGTCCCTCAAATCCCTTCTTTTATGCTCCCTACCAGTTCACCCTAGAATGATAAGTTCACCTTATCCCTTACATCCAATGAATCCCCAGATCCTCTCATTGCATCCTATTGTCTGCCCTGATATTATCCACTTTCTCTACTTGGTTTTCCACAACATCTTCTTAAAGGGCCTCCATGTCTCACCCTCACCTCATTCCAACTCATGTTCACATTATTGTCAATATAACCTTCTAAGATTTTTTGCTTAAAACTTCACAAGTCCACATGTTTTCATTATAAAATGCAAATTCTTCAGCATGAGATGCAAGGCCCTCATGAACAGGGTCTTGAGTTACACTTCATTATCATATCTCCCCACTTTCTCTCTTGCCAGTAGGCTCAAGTCATACTGGCCTACCAGAAGTTTCCAGAATGTGCCAAGCCCACTTACAGGTCTGCCTTTGCATGTAATGTTTTCTCTGTCCAGAAAGGCCTTCTCTTTCATTCCTCCCTGCCCATATATGTTTAACTCTTATTGATAACAAAAATCTAAATTTAGAAGTCACCTTCTCTAGAAAACCTTTCCTGACCCCACTTCCACCCCATTCATAATGACATGGGGTTACCTCTACTAGAGTAATTTTCAAAATATGATCACAATTACTAATGCTGTTGGTAACATGGGATATCTATACTAATTTTCTTTTTTTTTAATACAACATGATTATATTTTAAAACACAACCAAAATACAAAGCACCAGAGTAAATTGATGGTAATAAGACATAGTATTTCATTTGCATTGCATGACAAATGGTTAACATCCTTAGCCATAAATGAGTTTTTAGAAACCAGTAACAAAGACATTGATATTCCAAGGGAAATTTAAAAAAAAAACACAAAAAAAGAAGAACATGAAATAAAGTGTGACGAACATTATCACAGTTACTAATCCTCCAGCCAGACAGTGAATTCTCATTGCAAGCAGGCTCCCCAGGAATCAGACTCTGAAATACAGAAGTGCATACAGGAAGGTCACTGGAATGAGTTCTTGTGTTCTCAGGATCAAGGATTGTGGGGGTGGGGGGAGTGGAGGAAACAGCGGGGAGAAATTGTGCTGTGAATTCATGCAATGACAACAAAAGCCTCAGCCAATCTTATGGGAGCTCTGAAGCTGGGATGGCCCTTCAGAGTTGTCAAAAATTGGGGCAAGATAAATAATCCCCATATTTACAAGTCATTAGATGCAGGCTTCCTCTGGGAGGTAGGCTTCCTTAAGTGAGTTATGGACAAGGACCAAAGATAGACTCAGCTAAAAACTGGCAATCACCAACATTTCCATCTGCTGGGGTGATGTTATATGGGCAGAGCACCATGAAATCCACTGCAGCTCCCTAAAGGCAAAAACTTTTTCTCATTCATTTTTATGTGCCTTGGGCTAGCAGAGACCCTAAATTATAGGAGGCATTCAAAAATAAATGTTTATTGAATGAATGTATAGTATGATTTTTTAGTCAAATTCATCTTTCTGAAAGAGATCTGTGCAGCAGATACCTTATGTTCAATATGAAAATAAGGACCAAAGAAAATACAAAGTGCAGAATAAATAGCTTTTAATCTAACTGCCATCCCTTGGCTTCTTAGAAGACTCATAATGATCCTCTTTCTTTAATCTCTCCAACAAAATGAAAAGTTAAAAACACAGCAGCAGGGACTGAAATACAGAAGAAAAATCTTTGTATTAAAAGAAAATTCATATAGTTTTTACTTGGAGAAGATATAAGTTTGCAGCATTCCTAGCACTAGTTGAATCTCAACTTTCTGCTCTTATTCACATTTGGTAAAGCAAGTCAATGCTCAAGGCCAGGTGTAGGCTCTCATTGTTATATTAATAGCTTGCACATAGGCAAATGAGATGGACCAAATCGGAAATGCATTGCTAAACAATGTTTTTATGCTTAAATTTCACCTGAAAATAGAGAAAAATGAGAAAATGATACACACTTGATTCAGGCTTACTAATATGCAGCAGAGATACTGATGAAAAGACTAGGGTGATTAGGAGTGTGGGAGTGGCTGCCATGAAAAGAAAATGAAGATCGGTAGCTTTTCAGTGTTAGGATCTAAGGGATCAAGGTGTCAATGGAGACACCACAAAAGAAGTTAAAACATCACTGAAGATGATGATAGGTTGTGGAATGGAAAGAAAAAAATATGTCAGGTACTGAAGTCATCGAGGTTGGGGAAATGGGTCCTTTTGGATGAGAGCAAATACAAGATTATAGCTGCAGTGATTCCAAAGTCTATAGGGAAGACTTGTAAATCAACTCTTGAAAAGCAAGGAGTTATGCAGGAGAGAAAAGGTGAAAGTGTCCCTTCTCCCATACCTATGCTAGCCCAATGAGAGGGAATGAGAAATCATGACCCCTACCTCTTAGAGGGCATTTAACAGGAAAAGTACATGGCATAGTAAGAGAAGACCCAAACCTCTAATGATCTGAATGCTTTGATTTACACAAAAATCACACAGGAATACAGTCAATGTTGCTAGAATATCTGTTTCAAAGTGTGAATTTGTTCCAACATTATTGGTATGTTAGGTAACCATTTGAGCATAATGCAAATTTCGCCTTTGCTTATGTGAGATTTCATCTGAAGAAGCACAGGTGAATTCCAAATAATGTACCCAACTGAACTGAGTCACACCAAAATATACAAAAGACACACAAGCACAGGCCTGAAACTTCTACCAGTTACCTCACTTCAGCACACGTGTTTCGAGCCAAACTCCTGCACATCTGGTATTACAACTCTCCACTTGATTTCAGATAACCTTCCTTCCATTACTTACCAATAACACAAGCTACAACCCTCCTGACACAACTTCTACAAGCAAACTTCAGGTCTTGTTAAGGGTAAAGGACCATTTCTATTGTATTTATGTATTTCTTAGCCATTTAACATGTGTCAAACTATACTGCTGTGTTCATTAGTGTCCTATCTTTTTCCAGTGCATCACTAATGAACTTTTTAGTGCTGTATTCCTTTCTTCACTTTCCTTATAAGTCCTTGAAGTTATCATTGTGTGGTTTTGTATAGTACAGTGAATTACAATAACATTTATGTCACATTATAGCAGAACTGACTGTATTTGTTTAAAAATGCTAAATCTCATCATTCTTCTAAGATTTTGATTCAATAGTGTTACCAAGTCCAAGTTCATACTGCTCACCACACGACAGGCCAATAAATCGAGAGACATTTTGTTGGAGTAAGGGTTAGTGACTTTATTCAGAAAACCAGCACATCAAGAAGATGGTGGGCTCATGTCCCAAAGAACCATCTTGCCTGAATTAGAATGCAGGCTTCTTTTATACTAAAAGGGAAGAGAGTAAAGTCATACTTTTCCTGGTTCTGGTCATCCTCTGGAGGGATGTGTTAATTTCTACCTTCCTGCAGTCATTCACAGGTAGGCCTGGTCAGGATGCTTCCTGTGAGCTAAACAAAGGTGTATTAGCTTAATGCTCAGTACCTGAGAGGCAGGGTTCCCAGAGATGGGCCATTATGTATAATTTAAGCTTATTGGCAATAACTCTTTAGTGATTAACTTGTAATAAAATACAAAGGTTTTTCCCTATTACAAGAGGTTGGATGGGTCTCACTAGGGTGGTACCAGTGTAGTTAGCATCTATTTTCTCTAGTTTTTCCTACTGGTTTCCAAATGGATGTGTAATCCATTATTCAAACTTGGAGGAAATTAAGACACAGGTACTTAGCCAATGGATGCACTAACTTAAGACAATAATTTGAAATGATACAAGAATAAATTCAGAAAAACACAAAGACTGAGAACTAATTCTCAGAGACAGTGGAAGAGATGGCATCAGGAATAGAGTGGTGGCTGTGACAGGAGTACAGTAACAGTGGTGCCAAAAATGGAACCCAACACGCCCATCACCACAGCATGACTCTGCTGCCCAACTATCATTAATTCTTGCCTGTTCTCCAAGCCTTTGTTTCTGGCCTCTATGTCAACTTTTTGAGCTACATAATTACCTACTGGTAGATTTTTTATTTAGGAAAGCCATGCCTGCAAAATGAACCCTGACACCGATTCCTCCTCTAATCTAACATTATAACAAACACTCTGCTGATTCTGACAAAGGTGCCCTGTGGAATTAAGCTTGAGAATTATTGTTCTTAAGTGGATCACAGAACTATTATTTTTTAACATTTTTATTGGAGTATAATTGCTTTACAATGTTGTGTTAGTTTCTGCTGTATAATAAAATGAATCAGCTATATGTATACATATATCCCCATATCCCCTCTCTCGTGTATCCTTACAACCCTCCCTATCCCACCCCTCTAGGTGGTCACAAAGCACGGAGGTGAACTCCCAGTACTATGCAGCTGCTTCCTACTAGCTATCTATGTTACATTTGGTAGTCCATATATGTCAATGCCACTCTCTCACTTCATCCTAGCTTACCCTTTCCCCTCCCTGTATCATCAAGTCCATTCTCCACATCTGTGTCATTATTCCTGTCCTGGCCCTAGGTTCTTCAGACCACTTTTTTTTTTTTTTTTTTTTTTTTTAGATTCCATATATATGTGTTAGCATACAGGATTTGTTTTTCTCTTTCTGACTTACTTCACTCAGTATGACAGACTCTAGGTCCATCCACCTTGGTACAAATAACTCAATTTTGTTTCTTTTTATGGCTGAGTAATATTCCATTGTATATATGTACTACATCTTATTTATCCATTCATCTGTTGATGGACACTTAGGTTGCTGACATGTTCTGGCTATTGTACATAGAGTTACAGTGAACATTGTGGTACATGACTGTTTTTGAATTATGGCTTTCTCAGGGTATATGCCCTGTATTGGGATTGCTGGGTTGTATGGAAGTTCTGTTTTTAGTTTTTAAGGAACCACCATATTGTTCTCCATACTAGCTGTATCAATTTACATTCCCACTAACAGTGCAAGAGGATTCCCTTTTCACCACATCCTCTCCAGCATTTATAGTTTGTAGATTTTTTGATCATGGCCATTCTGAGTGATATGAGATGATATCTCATTGTACTTTTGATTTGCATTCCTCTAATGATTAATGATGTTGAGCATCCTTTCATGTGTTTCTTGGCAATCTGTATATCTTCTTTGGAGAAATGTCTATTTAAGGCTTCTGCCCATTTTGGATTGGGCTGTTTGTTTTTTTGTTATTGAGCTGCTTGTAAATTTTGGAGATTAATCCTTTGTCAGTTGCTTCATTTGCAAATATTTTCTCCCATTCTGAGGATTATCTTTTCGTCTTATTTATGGTTTCCATTTTTGTGCAAAATTTTAAGTTTCATTAAGTCCCATTTGTTTATTTTTGTGTTTATTTCCATTTCTCTAGGAGGTGGGTCAAAAAGGATCTTGCTGTGATTTATGTCATGGAGGGTTCTGCCTAGGTTTTCCTCTAAGAGTTTAATAGTGTCTGGCCTTACATTTAGGTCTTTAATCCATTTTGAGTTTATTTTTGTGTATGGTGTTAGGGAGTGTTCTAATTTCATTATTTTACATGTAGCTGTACAGTTTTTCCCAGCACCACTTATTGAAGAGACTGTCTTTTCTTCACTGTATATCCTTACCTCCTTTATCAAAGATAAGGTGACCATATGTGTGTGGGTTTATCTCTGGGTTTTCTATCCTGTTCCATTGGTCTATATTTCTGTGTTTGTGTCAGTACCATACTGTCTTGATAACTGTAGCTATGTAATATAGTCTGAAGTCAGGGAGCCTGATTTCTCCAGCTCCACTTTTCATTCTCATTATTACTTTGGCTATTTGGTGTTTTTTGTGTTGTCATACAAATTGTGAACCTTTTTGTTCTAGTTCTGTGAAAAATGCCATTGGTAGTTTGATAGGGATTGTTTTGGAGTATAGTCATTTTCACAAAGTTGATTTGTCCAATCCAAGAACATGGTATATCTCTCCATCTGTTTGTACCATCTTTAATTTCTTTCATCAGTGTCTTATAGTTTCCTGCATAAAGGTCTTTTGTGTCTCTAGGTAGATTTATTCCTAGCTATTTTATTCTGGCTTTTTTTTTTTTGCAATAGTAAATGGGAGTGTTTCCTTAATTTCTCTTTCAGATTTTTCAACACTAGTGTATAGAAATGCAAGAGACTTCTGTTGCATTGTGTTGCATTTCTGCATGAATTTTGTATCCTGCTACTTTACGAAATTCATTGATTAGCTCTAGTAGTTTTCTGGTAGCATCCTTAGGATTCTCTATGTATAGTATCATGTCATGTGCAAACAGGGACAGTTTTATTTCTTCTTTTCTGATTTGGATTCATTTACTTTCTTTTTCTTCTCTGATTGCTGTGGCTAAAACATCCAAAACTGTGTTGTATAATAGTGGTGAGAGTGGGTAACCTTGTCTTGTTCCTGATCTTAGTGGAAGTGGTTTCAGTTTTTCACCATTGTGAAAGATGTTGTCTGTGGGTTTGTCATTTATGGCATTTATTATGTTGAGGTAAGTTCCCTCTATGTCTACTTTCTGGAGGGTTTTGATCATAAAATGGTGTTGAATTTTGTCAAAAGCTTTTTCTGCATCTATTGAGATCCTCATATGGTTTTTATCCTTCAATTTGTTAATATGGTTTATCACATTGATTTACATATATCGAAGAATCCTTGCATTCCAGAGATAAACCCCACTTGATCATGGTGTATGATCCTTTTATTGTTCTGTTGGACTCTTTTTGCTGGTATTTTGTTGAGGATTTTTGCATCTATGTTCATTAGTGATATTGGTCTGTAGTTTTCTTTTTGTGTGACATCTTTGGTTTTGGTATCAGGGTGATGGTGGCCTCGTAGAATGAGTTTTGGAGTGTTCCTCCCTCTGCTATATTTTGGAAGAGTTTGAGAAGGAATGGCGTTAGCTCTTTTGTAAATGTTTGATAGGATTCGCCTGTGAAGCCATCTGGTCTTGGGCTTTACTTTGTTGGAAGATTTTTAATCACAGTTTCAATTTCAGTGTTTGTGATTGGTCTTTTTATCTTTTCTATTTCTACCTGATGCAGTCTCAGAAGGTTGTGCTTTCTAAGAATGTGTCTATATCCTCCAGGTGGTCCATTTTATTGGCATATAGTTGGTGGTAGTAATCTCTCCTGATCCTTTGTATTTCTGCAGTGTCAGTTGTTACTTCTCCTTTTTCTTTACTAATTCTGTTGGTTTGAGTCTTCTCCCTTTTGTTTCTTGATGAGTCTGGCTAATGGTTTATTAATTTTGTGTATCTTCTCAAAGAACCAGCTTTTAGTTTTACTGATCTTTCCTATTGCTTCTATCATTTCTTTTTCATTTCTTTCTGATCTGATTTTTATGATTTCTTTCCTTCTGCTAACTTTGGGGTTTTTTGTTCTTTTTTCTCTAATTGCTTTAGGTGTAAGGTTAGGTTGTTTATTTGAGATTTTTCTTGTTTCTTGAGGTAGGATTTTATTGCTATAAACTTCCCTCTTAGAACTGCTTTTGCTGCATCCCATAGGTTTTGGGTCATAGTGTTTTCATTGTCATTTCTTTCTAGGTGTTTTTTGATTTCCTTTGATTTCTTCAGTGATCATTTGATTATTTATTAGTGTATTGTTTAGCATCCATGTGTTTGTATTTTTTACAGCTCTTTTCCTTTAATTGATATCTAGTCTCATAGTGTTGTGGTTGGAAAAGATATTTGATATAATTTCAATTTTCTTAAATTTACCAAGGCTTGATTTGTGACCCAAGATATGATCTATCCTGGATAATGTTCCATGATCACTTGAGAAGAATGTGTATTCTGTTGTTTTTGGATTGAATGTCCTATAAGTATTAATTAATTCCATCTTGTTTAATGTGTCAGTTAAAGCTTGTGTTTCCTTATTGATTTTCATTTTGTATGATCTTTCCATTGGTGAAAGTGTGGTGTTAGAGTTCCCTACTATGATTGTGTTACTGTCAATTTCCCTTTTTGTGGTTGTTAGCATTTGCCTTATATATTGAAGTTCTCCTATGTTGATGCATAAATAGTTACAATTGATATATCTTGTTCTTGGATTGATTCCTTGATCATTATGTAGAGTCCTTCTTTGTCTTTTGTAATATTCTTTATTTTACAGTCTGTGTTGTCTGATATGAGAATTGCTTCTCCAGCTCTCTTTTGATTCCATTTACATGGAATATCTTTTTCCATCCCCTCACTTGCAGTCTGTGTGTGTCCCTAGTTCTAAAGTTGGTCTCTTGTAGACAGCATATATACGGTTCTTGTTTTTGTACCTTTCAGCCAGTCTGTGTCTTTTGGTTGGAGCATTTAATCCATTTACATTTAAGGTCATTATCAATATGTATGTTCCTATTCCCATTTCCTTAATTGTTTTGAGTTTGTTATTGTAGGTCTCTTCCTTTTCTTGTGTTTCCTGCCTAGAGAAGTTCATTTAGCATTTGTTTTAGGTCTGGTTTGGTGGTGCAGAATTCTCTTAGCTTTTGCTTGTCTGTAAAGATTTTAATTTCTCGGTCGAATCTGAATGACATCTTTGATAGATAGAGTAATCTTGGTTGTAGGTTTTTCCTTTTCATCTCTTTAAGAATGTCCTGCCACTTCCTTCTGGCTTGCAGAGTTTCTGCTGAAACATCAGCTGCTAACATTCTGGAGATTCCCTTGTATGTTATTTGTTGTTTTTCCCTTGTTGCTTTTAATATTTTTTCTTTGTATTTTATTTTTGATAGTTTTATTAATATGTGTCTTGGCATGTTTCTCCTTGGATTTATCCTGTATGGGACTCTCTCTGCTTCCTGGACTTGATTGACTATTTCCTTTCCCATATTAGGGAAGTTTTCAACTATAATCTCTTCAAATATTTTCTCAGTCCCTTTCTTTTTCTCTTCTTCTTCTGTGACCTCTATAATTTTAATGTTGGTGCATTTAATGTTGTCCTAATGGTCTCTGAGAGTGTTCTCCATTCTTTTCATTGTTTTTTTTTTTTCTTTATTCTGCTCTGCAGTAGTTATTTCCACTATTTTATCTTTCAGGTCACTTATCCATTCTTCTACTTAAGTTATTCTGCTATTGATTCATTCTTGAGAATATTTAATTTCATTTATTGTGTTGTTCGTCATTGTTTTTCTGCTCTTTATCTCTTCTAGGTCCTTGTTAAATGTTTCTTGTATTTTCTCCACTCTATTTCCAAGATTTTAGATCATCTTTACTATTATTACTCTGAATTCTTTTTCAGGTAGACTGCCTATTTCCTCTTTATTTGTTTGGTCTGGTGGGTTTTTACCTTGCTTCTTCATCTGCTGTGTATTTCTCTGTCTTTTCATTTTGCTTAACTTACTGTGTTTGGGGTCTCCTTTTCGCAGGCTGCAGTTTCATCATTCCTGTTGTTTTTGGTGTCAGCACCCCGTGGGTAAGTTTCATTCATTGGGTTGTATAGGCTTCCTGGTGGAGGAGACTGGTGCCTGTGTTCTGGTGGGTGAGGCTGGATCTTTTCTTTCTGGTGGGACGGACCACAACCGTTAGTTTGTTTTTGGATGTCTGTGAACTTATGATTTTAGGCAGCTTTTCTGCTAATGGGTGCGGCTGTGTTCCTGTCTTTCTAGTTGTTTGGCATCGGGTGTCCAGCACTGGAGCTTGTTGGTTGTTGAATGGAGCTGGGTCTTACCACTGAGACGGAGGTCTCTGGGAGAGCTCCCACCAATTGACATTAAGTGGGCCCGGGAGGTCTGTGGTGGTCCAATGTCCTTAACTTGGCTCTCCCACCTGAGAGCCTCAGGCCTGACACCCAGCTGGAGCACCAAGACCCTGGAGGATGGGCAAGTCAGAAAGGAATCAGGTTCACGTCCCTTCCGAACTATTATTTTGAAGTAGTTCAACATCTTACTGTTTAAATTCATCAGCCAGTTTATATTTTTTTTCTTTTTTCTGAGATCTGTTTTGCCAATCATGAGAACTTTTAAAAAGTGTTAACTTTTCCACATTTGGGAAGATGTAATTTTTCTTTATATAGTCACGCATTTTGGAGGTGGAAGCATGAGATGAAGATAGTACTTTCTTCTTCCACTTTCCTCAACTCTGATCATTTTCTCAGAACAGAATATTAAAGTCTCCAGCTTTCTAAACCACCATATTTTATACTAACAGAAAAAGGCCTGGACCTATGAAAACTACAAAAAAGAATGCAATCTTCTGATAAGCTTTTCTTCATCAAGATTAGAAAACATAAATTTGGGAGTGATAAAATTTTATTTCAGAGTGAATCATAGGTTTCATATATTTTCCCCAGGAACCTATTTCTCCTACCTCAAAATATTTCCACTTTTTAAAATCCAGTGAATTTGGTAGGTGGAAACCCACATATAGTGAAGTTGGTTATGTTTTATGAGTCATTTTTGGTTCAAAATACTAATTTTACTGCCTGTAAAAAATATATATACTGCTTATCCAGTGTATCTCTAATAATACAACAAATAGCACAGTCAAATACTGGACAATGATTATAACTCATACAAGGAAGTGATGTGTTCTTGTAAAACTGCATATTACTTCATTATCCATTTAGTGTTTCATAATAACTAACAAGCTTTATGAGTGCACCTCAGTTTCCTCACCTGTAAAATGATTCAGCTGCAACCAACAACTTCCCTGGTCCATTCCAGTTCTAACATCCTATTGTTTATATAAACACTAACAAGTTCACTGTATGCATCCTTATTTCTTATTAAAAATGATTAATAAATCCATTAATTTTTCATATGGTAAACTGTCATCTCCTAATTATTGTTTAAAAATACAAATCCCATATATTCTTTATCCATTCCTCTGTTGATGGACACTTAGGTAGAAGTTGTGGCACATACATACAATGGAATGTTACTCAGCCATATAAATAAATGAAATTGAGTTATTAGCAGTGAGGTGGATGGACTTGGAGACTGTCATACAGAGTGAAGTAAGTCAAAAAGAGAATAATAAATACAGTATGCTAACACATATATATATGGAATCTAAAAAAAAAAAAAAAAAAGATTCTGAAGAACCTAGGTCCAGGACAGGAATAAAGATGCAGACGTAGAGAATGGATTTGAGGACACAGGGAGGGGGGAGGGTAAGCTGGGATGAAGTGAGAGAGTGGCATGGACTTATATATACTACCAAATGTAAAATTAATAGCTAGTGGGAAGCAACCACATAGCACAGGGAGATCAGCTCAGTGCTTTGTGACCACCTAGAGGGGTGGGGTAAGGAGGGTGAGAGGGAGATGTAAGAGGGAGGAGATATGGGGATATATGTATATGTATAGCTGATTCACTTTGTTATAAAGCAGAAACTAACACACCACTGTAAAGCAATTATACTCCAATAAAGATGTTAAAAAAATACAAATTCCAATTTTCCATTTCCAAGTTGACTTAAATTAGAGTTCAGATATTTTTAATGTAACCCTGTGCTTTTTAATCATTGATTTTACTGTCACTAAAATATTCAAAGGTAATCCATTCTCAAAGAGCAATTTATACATCATATTAACACAATTTTGAGAAATCAAGTCACTAAACCATTACAGTGAGTCCTCAATTATCTGGCAATGATAGTAAAATTGGTCATTTTGTGTAACTGAATTTCTAAGTTAATAGAATCAGCACCTACCTGGTGACCCCTTAGAAGAAATGGTGCTACAATCAATTAACAGATACTTTTAGTAAGAACAAACTAACTTACTCCTTTATGAAAAATTAGACAAAGTTAGAATAAGGTAAAAAAAAGTAAGAAATATATTTTTAAGAGAAATTATTTACTTTTTAATAAGCTTTATTGTTTAGAGCAGTTTTAGGTTCACAGCAAAATTGAGTGGAAAGTACAGATTTCCCATATACACCCTGACCCCACACAGGCATAGCCTCCCTCATTATCAACCTCCTTAGCCAAAGTGATACATTATTACAATTGATGAACCTACATTGCCAAGTCATTATCACCCAAAGTCCACAGTGTACATTAGGTTTCACTGTTGTTGTTGCACAGTTAATGGGTTTGGACAAATGTGTAATGATATGTGTCTGTCATTATCATACAAAGTATTTTCAGTGCCCGAGACATCCTCTGTACTTACCTATTCATCCTTCTCTTACCTCTAAACCTCTTGCAACCACTGAATAATATACTATACCCATAATTTTGCCTTTTCCAGAATGTTTTTCAGTTGAAATTATATAGCCTTTTCACACTAGTAGAGGAACTAGGCCACAACTGGGGCCTCCTCACTCCAGTTCCAGAACCTTCTGCACTGTACAAGGGTTTGAGAATGCAACCCATCAGCTCAAGCCAGTTGGCAGTTGTTCTGTGGCTTAGAGAAAGCATATATTTTCAGTATCACTCAGGAATAAAAGCCACTTAAGCATTTTCTAGGGGAATATACTGAGATCACTATTTACTATTGATTAAAGCACTCAGACTAAGTGAAGTCATATGTTAAATTGTAGATTTTTATTATACTGTAATACATTCACTCATTTTGAATATAAGCCAGAAATAACTTCCCTGATTAAATCACGCACGCACACACATGCACACACAGACTTTCCTTCTCAAATGTTCTCTGCACTGGTTATACTATCTTACCGATTTGATTCTCTCATTAATTAAGGAGCTGAATAAAATTTCTGACACATGTTCATTTTATATTTGTGTGAGAGTCATCAAATTGCCCTTTTGAAAAACAGACTTTAAAATTCATTCATTGCAAATGCCTTTAACACGTAGCATGCTACAGTCATGGTTCTGTAAGCCAAGTGGAACCAACAAATAAAAGTCAATCCCAGCCCTAGAAAATCTCACAATCTAATCAGACTTCTAACTAGAGAGCAGAGATAAGTGCTTGGGCAGAGGGTTGGTGAAATTGCCAACAAACTAAGGAAATCTTACTTATCCTGACGGGATTTTTAAAAAAGGAAGATTTCCCAAAAAAATAGCATTTGAGTGTAACATTTAAATATACAAGGGACTTTCAGCATATAAAGTAGAGGTAGCAGGTTAATTTCTAAGATCAGCACATAAGGCAAAAGTCATTCATAAACAAAATAACCCTACTGGAGACGCTTATACACGCCCATAAAGTGTGGTATACAGTTTGTATATATAATCCTGCATAGTCCTAGGGATGTAAGAATGTCTAGTGTATATAGTAATGTAGGGTAAATAATCTCAGAGAGAAACAATATTCAGAAATCTAATCTCTCAACTGTCTTATTGTTAGAAAAACTTGAATAAAATTATGGCTTTTCTCTGATCTCTGTTAGACTATAGACTATTCTTTTAACTTTTTTCTATAGACCAGTACGTTTAACTCTTCATTAGGCATTGTTCCTCTATAAACGATTCTTCACATAAAGGTTATCACAACAAATTTCATGGCCAGCTGAACAAAATATCTCAGTCCTTCATTAATGGTCAGGGAGATATTAAATTACTCACATAATGTTTTCCATTGGTTTTGGCCGACAGACATTTACTAGTTCAGATTTGATTGCATCCATTGCTTAGATCACATACTCACCTTACCATTCAGAAGGGACTCACCTTACCATTCAGAAGGGACTCACAAGCTCTACACGTTTTTTAGGTTATGGTTTGTAATTTATTTTGTGCTTGCATGTTGAACTGGGGAAGGAATAATGTTTCATTTATCTAAGCATATTTATTTGAATTTAAGTACATTAAATGTGTTTATGTATGATGGAACTCCACTGTTACAGAGGAGTTACCAAAATATATACCGCATAAGTAAAAGGAATGGTATAAGTAATAGCAAGTAGCTTGACTCTATAACGTAAGATTGAGTAACTAGGAACACCTTGAATTGTGTGTAATCATCTTTTTTTTTTCTTTTCCAGCATTATTGATATATAATTGATATTTAGCATTGTGTAAGTTAAAGGTGTATAACATGTTGATTTGATACACTTATATATTGTGAAATGATTACCATGGTAGTGTTTACTAACACCTCCATCACCTCATATAATTACCATTTCTTTTCTGAGATGAGAACATTTAAAATCTACTCTATTATCACCTTTCAAGCAGATAATGCAGTTTTGTTAACTATAATCACCATGCTATACATTAGGTGCCCAGAGCTTATTCATCTATACTAGAAGTTAGTATCCTTTAACCAACTTCTCCCCATTTCCCCCACCCCAAGGCCCTGGCAACCATCAATTATTCTCTGTTTCTGTGAGTTCAGCTTTTTTAGATTCCACATATATGTAATATATTATTTATCTTTCTTTGTCTAACATTTCACTTAGCATAATGCCTTCAGGGTTCGTCCATGTTGTCATAAAAAGGCAGGGTTTCCTTCTTTCTCATGGCTGAATAGTATTCCATTGTGTATGTGTGCATATATATATATATTTATATATGTATATATATATATATATGAGATATATATGTATATATCTTCTTTATCAATTTCATATCTTCTTTATCCATTTATCCATATATATACACTTAGATTGTTTCCCTGTCTTGGCTATTGTGAATATGCTGTTATGAACATGGGTGCGCAGGTATCTCTTGGAGATCCTGATTTCATTTCCTTTGGATATATATCCAGAAGGGGAATTACTATATCATATGGTAGTTCTACTTTTAATTTTTTGAGGCACGTCTATAATGTTTTCATAGTGGCTGTACCAATATACATTCCACTAAGGCACAAGATTCCTTTTTCTCCACACCCTTGGCAACACTTGTTAATTATCTATTTTTGATGATAGCCATTCCAACAGTTGTGAGGTAGCATTTATGAAACCACAAATACTTTGAGAAAATATTTCCAGAAGCTAAAATCTGTTGCTTCCTTTCTTCAAAATTTTAGTCACTGAAATCCTGGCTGCATTGATCACCCTACATTCTATTTTTGTCTCCCTGATCCCATGAGATTGTCAAAAGCTCCAAGCCATGACTGTCTGCCTAGCATTTCAGCCTCTGCTCCTTATGAATAGACAGGAGGCTAAGTGGTATACAGTCTGGATCTTCTCAAGATGTTTTTGCTTTTCCCCACATCTTGGCTTCTTTGAAATCCTGGCTGCCAAAGTTATTCTCTGCTTGCTCTTAGATCTGATGTTTTTGTGTATTGTATCCAGATTTCAAAGTTCTTAGCTGGGGAGACGGTCTGATACAAGCTATTCTTTCATACCGAGAAGCAAAAATAAGAATATCACTCAATAATCTGTTGGTGATTGTAGTGATTTGAATAGTGATCCTTGAAGAGATATATCTACCTAAAACCTCAGAATGTGGACTTAGTTGTAATGACAGTCTTGGCAGATGTAATTAAGACAGTGATCTTGAAATGAGATCATCTTGGTTTAGTGTCCTAAATCTGGTGACTAGTGTCCTTGTAAGAGAGATATAGAAAAGAAAACAGAAACAGAAACATAGTGGAGGAGGCCCTATGAAAATGAAGACAGAGACTGGAGTGATACAGCTCCAAACCACGGCAACCCTGGAGCCACCAGAATCTGGAAGAAAAGTAGGATTCTCCTCTGAAGCCTTTGGTGGAAGCACCTCCCCGTCAACACCTTGATTTCAGATATTGGCCTCCTAGCTGTGAAAGAATAAATTTCTGTTGTTTTAAACCAGTTTAAAATTACCAGTTTCTGGTAATTTATTATGGCAGCCCTAGGAAACTAATGTGTTGACAAATCATACTTTTAATTTATAATCAATTAAATGTAAACACTGAGCCCCCAAATGACAAAAGCACTTAAAAATCATTCCTAATTAGATTTACCAGTTTATATATTGACAAGATAATATTGTGTCAAAAATATTGGAAATACAGATTTAATTCAGTTCTCTTGTTTGACAAATGAGAGATCCATGGGCCTCGGCATGAAGGGATTTTCATTTACTGTCTTAAACTGCCACTTCCCATGCAATATTTTGATACCAGACCCTGTCTGGTCTGTTTCATGATTATTGATATACCAATGAAGTCACTCAATATTTGAAGTCTTTATCTTCTCTCTAAAAGCTGAAGACAGGCAGCATCTCAGCACAAATTCCCCAGCTTTGATTCAGTGTGATGATAAGGGATTGGGACACAGGTCAGCTGGGCAAGACTGTTTTATACTGTATTTGAAAAGTGAAGATTCCCTTTGGATAAATAACTCTTTGGCATTGTAGAAAGTTAAGCCACCACCAGTTCATTTCTTCTAGTCTTTTTTTGTCTTGTTAGTGTATCTACTGTCAACATTACAGTCAATTTATCTTTCTAATCAATTATCTAGATATATCCAACTTCTAGTAGCCTCCCAAACACCTAGATTTTTTATGACTCTGGGTGTTTCCTTTTTACAACCAACACTCTTCCACTTGATTGGACCATGTGTATTCTTTAGGGCTATCTACTCACCTCCTCATCAGTATTGTATGACCCTCTTTAATATCCTCCCTCCCAAAACTATGGTTGGAGTCCCACTTTTGTGCTCCAGTAATCCCTTTAAAATTTTATTGAAAGCACTGACCTTCGTTACTGTGACTTTTTTTGTGTGTGTATGCCTAATAGCAACAAATCATGCACTATTTACCTTTGAAAATGTTAATATCTGGCAATAAGTTTATACTGAATTAAATTGAACAGGAAAGGAGAAGTAGTCAACGTACCACTGTCTGTGGAGTAGTCTGCAGGACTATCCTGGCTGACTGTGAAACTAGGGAACTGCACAACTCCAGGCACTTCTTTCAGTGTGCAAGTTTTATCAAGGGAGTACCATAGAGTCACTTGGTGCACAAACCATGTATTTATACAGGGAAGATGTGGCAGTTTCTCACTCTCAAACTCACCATCTATATTGAGAAGATCATCCTTTCTGCTTTCTCTAGTTCAAAATCCATCATCAGTTCCTCTACAGAATCCTTTATAATAGCAATCTTTTGTTGAGAAATGACATAGTCTTAGACCCTTTCCACATATTGTTTCATTTACACTTCAGTATAATTTAGTGACTATCCTACAAATATGGAAACTGAATTTGAGAATGATTAAATCACTCCAGGATTCATAGCCATGAATTTCTGACATAAAATACACCTAATTTTCTGTTACATCATACTGTTATTGACCATAATTTTCATGGAACATGTTTGAATTGTTTTGTTTTTCTAATGTTAAACCTTCTAGTTTATATTCTATGGTAAAAAAAAAAATGGGATAAGCATGTAGTATTCAGGTATATACACTTTCCAGCATATCCCTTAGGTCAAAGGTAAATATTATCTATGGTGCAATTGACATGGCTAATGATCTCGTTAGTGGGCAAAGTGGTAAATGTCAATGTATTAGAGATTTTAAAAAAATACTATTTTTTTCAAGTTCTTCCTAAAACATTCATAGCCAAAGCTCAATTTGGGGTACACAATTTTTTTTCTTTGTTTTTCTCTAAATCTAAATCCAAGAAAAAAGATCACTTTTCTTGGTCTTTCACCTTTTTTTGCACTGGACATATCCCATTTAGAATGCATTTTCATCATATGTCTTATCAGTACCCTTACTTTTGAAGCAGTATTTTTATTTTTATGTTTTCTTCCAGCCTTGCAATATGATTTCTAGTTTCTTTCTCTGATGTTGACTATTTTTCAATACACTGATCAGTTGTCAACTATTTGCTCCCTTACTTCTGTTTAGTTTGTGAGTAAAGAAGATGTTCTGTTAGTACCTCCTTGGAACATCCTGGGTTCTCTGTGGCAAAGCAATTTTTAGTCCCTGGGTGTTTCTTTACAGTTAGTGAAGTATAACTTTCTGACTTGAGGGAAAAAGTTTTAAGAAGGCTTATCCAAAAGACACACAAGGTTTCTCAAACATCAAAGAACCCTTAAAAAGCAATGTGTTGATGAATAAAATGCAATGAATCATAAAGTTTGCTTTAATCTTATTTGAAATGCATGTAGATTTTAAAAGGGCAAAGAGACTGAAAGAATGAATGTATTTTTGATAGCTTCACATGAAAATACATTACAAAATATGTAGTACATTTAAATTATTTGAATTCTCAAATAAATTCTTATTACCCAAAATATCCCTGCTCATTTGTTACTTCAGGTATTTTGAAGCCTACTAATGAGCTAGAAAAATTTAGTTATTGAGTTAATACGTACAACTTTTGAACTCATGGGGTTTTTAAATTATTTTGCAAAAATTATTAAAGAAATTGATTTGAAGAAGTCAAACCAGCTATTTAACATCACCACTGTATAATCCCTAAAGAACTTTCTCGTCTTCCTTTGTGTAGCTTCTGCTTTAGATAATTTTGCCTTTAAGAACTTCTTGTACAATAATTGGATTATTTGTTCATTTGGATCAGGTTATCTCTAGTACATTTGTAGAGAGAGATTTTTCTTTCAAGCTCTTTCCTGGAACAGCCAAGCCCAGTTTCTAGTTCTGTTGTCCACATCCAAGTATTTTTATACTGATAACAATGGCTTCAGGTTTTCAGTGGGGCAGAAATTGTCCATTTTCCCAGCTATCCTTTCCAAGCAGAATAGAGGTGCTATTGAAAGCTCTTTGGCAAGGCTGAGTAGAGAGGCTTTGAACTTACTTTTTTAGTGTTACGTGATCTTAACCTTTTGTACTGATATTATAAAAGAAGTCAATAAATTCCTCTGTTATAGACTTGCTATATAATGATTTTTTCCACTTTAAAAATTTTAGTTTTCTTGGTGTCAGACATTTACATCTTTTATTTTCCTTACCAAGGTCTTACCATTTTAAAGATGTTTATGGATTGTACTTATATAGATTTTTCTCTTATAATAGTGTTCTTTAATTTTCTCATTTCTTTAAAATTAGGAAATGGATAGAAGTACTGCTTGTGTAATTTATCTTTCTTGTGTATGTGAACTCTTCAATTTCCCCTGGTACCTACAAATGGAATAATTTCTGGTAGTTTCTTCATTTATCAGCTGAATTCTTCAAAAGCCAAAGAAGTTCAAAAGGTTTAATTGTTTCATATTCTTCCTTTTCATTCTTCAAATTTTCCTATTGTTGACCTTATTTTGTATGCTTGATTATTTTCTAAAATTATCTAGCAAAGCTATTTCATTTAGTTAAGTTTAATCTTAAAGTAAAATAAATATGCTAAAAAAACTATGTTTTTAGAACAACTTCAAACTCTTCTGAACAAAGTTTCTAGAGAGCTGATTTAAGAAAGGAGGTTTGAAAACTGAACATCAATTTTAGGCACATAATTTTATGATAGAATATATATATGATAAATTCTTCATGAATTGAATGTTATTACTACTTGAACTCTGGCTCAAATTCAACTTATTCTCAACATTAGCCAGAGCTTGAATTGACATTTTTATAAATACACTTATTGCGGTAATTTTGAGATTACTTATAAGTGCTTCCTTTGTATTTAATTTTGTCAAGCACAAGCAAAGATTTTATTAATTAACGAGACTTGTAAAGTATTACTCACACCATTTTATTTCTGATAATTGCTGATCATTAGAGGTACTTAAATTAGTTGCAAAATTAGTAATTTTCTATTTATATTTCCCACACCTCACAGTAAATGAATAAGCTTGAAGTTAGCTGAATTTCAGGTTTCAGTAAAGATCAATTTTTGGTCCAGATAAAATAAAAAATTTAAAAAAAATGAAGGGGCAATGAGATATAGACTTTCAGAAAAGCAAGCATGAAATACATTTATGTAAATGCTGGTTCTATGATAAGAACTACATAATCATGAAGTTTGAAGGGGAATTAATGATAATCAAATTCTATCTCTTCATTTAACCAGTGATGAAAATTATGCCTGAGAAATTTTAACAACTGCCCATGATCACACACCTAGCTACCAGTTAAATTAGCCTGAAATTCAGTTCTCTAGCTCCTGGATGCTATTGTTATGGTTTTCCTACTTCTGCTAATTGTTCCAGAAATTATAGTTCAAAGATGAGAAACTTAACAGAACAGAGATTGTGTGCTTCTTCCTATTCTTACATTATAATTTCTTTTATGATGACCTTCAGCTAAGTTTCAAAGTAACAATGCTTGGAAAGCTTTTCAAGCTTAGAGAGCCTTTAATACATATATCATACATATCAGTACATGTCATATTGACATGATGGTGATTTTAATATATATATACGTTTAGCCTGCTCATCTTAAGTCTTTGGAGACACCTCCTTTATGTTCGGAAGTTAATTCCTCAGTGAAACACTGGACTACATTTAGATCTGGGGCTAGATTTAAATGGAATTTCTACATTGAATCAAACAGAATGAGCCAGTTCCATGATTCTAGTGTGAAGTAGGGCTCCTACACGACTCAGAGTGGTTTGACATACTATCTACATCAACTGTGTAAGCAGTTTGACACCTCTGAGCCTGGTGAATAGATATTACTTAATAAAAACAACAATAAATAGTTTACTCAAAATCATGAGTCTGAAATAGAGGATTTCACAATCTCTAGGATTCTCTGATAATCTTCTAGATTGTAATATTGTCCCTGCCACCATATGTGGTAGTATATATCATTGATAGTATATATTACAGTATCAGGTACATTCAAATTTTTTTTTGCATTTTTTTTACCTACGAAAAATTGAAACTTTAACTCTCAGTCAACTTTCAGGTTAAAGATTGAGTCCTTTTCACTGAAGTATAATATAGACACAGAAAATTGCACATATTATAGATATACTCCTCAGTGGATTTTCCCAAACTGTGCAAAACTGTATAACCAGTGCCCAGATCAAGAAGTTCATCTTGTTCCCCTTCTAGTTACTAACACTCTTACCCCCAAATCTAAAATTACTTTCCTGAATTCCAACACCATAGATTAGTTTTCCATCTTTTGCATCTTTTGTGCTTGGTATAAATGAAACCATGAACCCTTTCATTTCCAGGTTATTTTGTTTGAAATTATGCTTTTAAGATTCATCCATGTTTTTTTGCATGTTAAATGTAGCTCATTCATTCTCATTGCTCTATGATATTCCACTGTGTGAATATATCATAATTTATTTATCCTTGCTTCTGTTACTGGACCTTGATAATTTCCAATTTTAGGCTATTACTGACAGTGATACTGTGAACATTCTAATATATATGTCTTTTGGAAAACACATACCTACATTTCAATCAGGTACATACTATGGAGTTAAAATGCCCAATAAGGGGAACATTCAACTTTAGTTCAGCTTTAGTGCATACTGACAAATAATATTCCACAGTAGTTATACCTAACTACACTTCCACAGTCTGGTATGTTTTGGCCTTTTCCCCTTCGCCATTCAGATAAGGATGTGTTTTTGCGGCATATTGTGGATTTAAACTTGTGTTTACTGGACTATTGAAGTTGAGCACTTTTTCAGGCTTATTTGATTCCTTTCTTTTGTAAAAATTATCTTTAGATCTTTTGCCAATTTTTGCAGTTGTCATCTGTAATTTTCATACTGACTTATAGGAATATTTTATATATTTTAGACAGGAGTTCTTTGTCAGGTGGATGTATTGCAAATATATTTTCCCACTTACACGTTGTCTTCTCACTTATGGTGTCTTCTGATGAAAAGAAAGTTCTGATTTTTAATATTTCAATTTATCAATTTATTTCTTTTATGCTTACTTATTCTTGTGCCATATTTAGTAAATCTACTCCAAATTAAAGAAGATATTCTTACAAAATTTTCTACAAAAAAAATTTTTAGTAGAAAAAGTATTTTCTTTTAGATCTTCAGCCCATTTGGAGTGTGTGTGTGTGTGTGTGTGTGTGTGTGTGTGTGTGTGTGTGGTGAGGTAGGAGCCAAGATACACTTTTTCCTATATGAATATTCAGTTAACTCAGCACCTTTTATTTAAAAGACCTTACCATTTTCTTTACATTTCCACGAAGCATTTTAAGTGAACTCACTTTAGGTTTGGACAGTCCAAAGCAGATTTTTACTAAAGAGCTTTCTAGGGAAGGGATACAATAATTGATTAAATATTATTGCAAAGGTTTCCCCAGGAAGAAATATTTGAAAGAAGAATTGGGAGAATCTGGATGTCTAGAAACAAATTATAACTTTTTGCTGTGCATTCAATTTGCAAAAAACTATATAAAGCAATTTTATAATACTCCTATGTCTTGGCACTTAGATTTCTTTAGAAAAATCCAATATATCAAATAGTTACCAATATCTTTAGATCGATCATTAATCCCTTCAAATTATATGTACTGCAGAGAAGAGGTAAGACTAATTTTCCCACCATTATCTCCTTTGGTAATGATTTCACATTTGATACCTATGTGCATTATGAGGAGGAATTAATATTACAGCAAATAAAATGTTCTTCTCCTTGGAATATCGCTTATAAAGAAAGTAACACAGGCCTTCAATTTAGACAGAAACGAACACAACATTGTAAAGTAACTTTACTTCAATAAAAATTAATTTTTAAAAAAAATGCAATGAACCAACAATAAAGATCACTCTAAGGCCAAAAAAGAAAAACAAAACGCTTAGAAACTTAGAAGAAGAGAAACTGCATCTTAAAATCATGATGAAATATAGACATAGAAGTCTATAATGTTATTTGGAACTCTCAACATGATGTAATTAAATATGGCCATAAGACAAAAAAGCAGGAAATCATAAGAACAGATCAGGATGATACCAAGATGAGATGGGAAAACAGAATACGGATATTATACAAAGACAAATCTTCATTGGCAGAATTAAGTTATCCATTGGAGGCAATTGAAGAACAGAAATATTACTAAATAAAACTGAAACAAAAAACATTGAATATATTTACAAAGTATTCTAGAATCAAGAGGAAAAGCACAAAAGAGTTTTAAATGATGAGAAAGATGTTGACAAATACAGAAGACAGAGAATGAAGATATGGTGTACTCGATTTTACTAAATTAATCTTAACTTCATTAGATGTGGTAATGACATTATAATTATATCAGAAGGTGCCACTATTCTCATAAAATACCTCAAAGTATTTTGGGGCAAATACCATGATGTCTGCAACATACTTCCAACTGATTGAACCTATGTATGTACACACAATTATCTGTGTACACACACACACACATACACATTTACTCATCTATTGACCAACCTATATATTGATTGATATATGTCATCTATCCCTGTATATAGAGATGTACATATGTATGTAAGTATATATAGAGTGTACATATATATATATATAGAGAGAGAGAGAGAGAGAGAGAGAAAGAGAGAGAGAGAGAGAAAGCAAATGTGACAACATACTAATGATATGTGAAAGGCATATAGGTTTTTGTTTTCTTATTTTTTTCATTTTTTTAAAGCTTTTAATTTTTTAATTAAAATATGGAGGGAAACATGGTGTAAAAGGAATTATGTTTTAGCCAAGATTAAAAGAACATTATTTATATATCCAAAATTTTTTGAATTATAAACCAAATATTTTAAAGTCTCACAGATATGTAAGGGCAGCAAAACACATTATAAAACATCAATAGCAATGTTGCCCTCAGATTCTGGCTAACGGCCAGAAAACAGTGAAAATATCTACACATATTTTGTGGAAAATACAGCAGCACAAGATGCTTTACATAGCCTATTATTTTTTGGTGAAAGTAAATAAAAAGCATTCACATGTACTAAATCAACCACTTGCCTTTCTTGGGAAATATTGGAATTCAAACCAACTGAGCAAGAAATCACAAGCAAGAAAAAGAATGACTTAAAAAAAATCACTAATGGTGGTAACTGTCATACAGAAACACTGTTATGACTGTCAAAATGCTAGCCACTATGGTAAGAAGAAACAGTTGTAACATAAACCTAGATCCAAACTGAGTTTCTTTTAACAAAGACTGAAAAGGTGAAGGAGAGGGGGAAGGTGCATAAAAAAATCAAAGTCAGAAGGTGCCATTGTATTCTTGAGTTTGATAATCAATGAAAAATCATCCAAGAGCTGTTACAGTAACTTTTTTGTTTGTTTGTTTTTTATGTCGGTAAATATGGTTAAAATTTTAAAGTGCTCACTTTCCAAATCAATACAGAAGATTAAAAAAAAAAAACAATTCAAAGAGAGGGAAGAAGAGACAGAAAACGAATTAATTAAAAATGAAGATGGAGGTGGCGACGCACTTCCCAGCCTGCATGCTGCGGTACCACTTCCGGGGCGTGCTAAAACTTCCTGTGCGCATGCCCATTCGGGGCCCTGGTGCCGCTTCCACCGCGCTGGTCTTCAGCAGCGAGGTGAGTATGGGATTCTGCTTATGCGGCTTAGGCATCCTCGTGATGGCTACCACCAATTCTCTCATGTGAATGTTCGTTAGCCGGAGCCTCAATTTCGCCACATCTATGGCCATTGCATCTGTCACGGTGACTTTTTCAAATATCCTCAGCTCGGTGAGTAGCCTGAGTATACGGTCCCTCTGTCCCAAAGCTGGGTTCTGGGACGGTTCTGGGTGAGTCGTCCTTGGGCAATCCCTGCTTTTCCAGATAGGAGAAGGGACAGAACCTGAAGCAGAGGTGAAACTGTGGCTTGACCCCTGGTGGCTGCTCCTCTGATTTCTCAAACTTGGAGGAATTCTCAAGTTAGTTGGGGATGAAGTCCAACTGTAAAAAGCCTCCTTGCTTGCTGCTCCTCCAGGCGGGAGCCCCCAGTCTGAAGCTTCTGTGCAACCCAGAGGCTAGCAGTCTGTGAACTCAAACTTGAGACGTGGAGGATCAAGGTTGAGGTTCTTCCCACCCAGGTGGGGCTGAGCCCTGAGTTGGAAGCAGGGAGCATTTGGTAGGCCCACTGTGTGCTGGGCCTAGCTGCTGGCCTTTGCTGGGCTTTCTTGTGCCCTTTGCTGGAGCCTGATGCTGTGAGAGAGACAGGCTGGGACCTGGGACCTGGGACCTGGGACCCTTTGCTGCAGTGCCTGCACCTGGACCTCTAGAAACAAAATACAAAGAAATTATAAGGGACTAAAAATAACTGCGTACATGTGCAGTTGTGGTAAATTATGGACAACATACAAAAAGAGCAAAAACCTAACTGCAACTTCTGAAGAGCCAGGAGCAAAAGTCAGGGTACTGCTCATGTCCCCCGCACACACCACCACCAAGGGGTGGGCAAGTCACCTAAGCCACCCCTCCGGCTTGACTCTCGGACACACCCCTAACCTCACCCCAAATGAAGGACCACTTTGCCCCCACCTTGGGGAGCAAGCCAGCAAACGAGCAAGGAAACCTGTTACTTGTTCTTGCTCCCCTCTGCTGGAGCAGGGACCCCAATAAAGCCTTGCCCAAATTTCTTATTTGGCCTCTTATCAATTTCTATTGATTAAGCAGCCCAGGAACCCTGGTCCGTAGCATGAGGAGGTACCTTCCCCGCTTCTACAGGGGAGGCTTGCTGAAGGTGACAGCTGGATTTCAAGCCCAAGACTTCCAGCTCCAGACCTTCCTTCCTGCCCTAGGAGGGCAGTCAGCCACAGGTGAGTCAGGTGGTACCCACCCACTGTGGTTGCATCCTGCGGGCATGTGCCTACCTGGCCTCACAGCTGTCTCTGTCCCACAGGCCTTCCTGGGCTTTGTGCTGTATGGCGAGTTCCAGGAGGTCCTTTGGTGGGGAGGAGTGTTTCTCATCATCGGTGGGCTCACCCTGATCACCAGGGAGCTCCTCACAACCAAGAAGCCCTTCCACACAAGAGCAGTGGCACCAGCGGGCTGTGCAGGTCCACAGGAAAGACAGTGATAGCAGCTCAGGCTCAGGTTGGCATGTGGGGACTGCTTCTCAGGGTGATCTGGGTGCGCAGTCTTCCACCTACAGCCAAAGGGAGATGCTTTCCAGGGAAGCAGGCCTGTAACAAAGCAGCCTTGAGGGTGGACAACTCCAGCTTCTGTAAGGGAAAGCACAACCACAGCAGCTTTCTGCTCAAAGCCTTCTGCGTACATCTGCACGGTACTTTTTTTTTTTTTAAACATCTTTATTGGAGTATAATTGCTTTACAATGGTGTGTTTCTGATTTATAACAAAGTGAATCAGTTATACATATACATATGTTCCCATATTTCTTCCCTCTTGCGTCTCCCTCCCACTTTTGATCCTCCTGCTCCCAGGCCCAGCCAATGAGCTTGGCAGATGTGGGAGACCCTAGGGTTGGTCTGCTTCCTTTATGGACTTGAAACCACACTATAAGTGCAATCCTGTAACATTGGAATCAATGACTGGTGGGGCTTTTGACACCTTCGCACTGATGTATCAGCCCATTAGGGTCATGCTTCTGTATTATGGCAAGAGAAGGAAAACAACATTAATAAATTCCTTTTTGTCAGTTAAAACTAAAAAAAAAATTAAAATATAAAAGGTGCAAACCAAGACTACAGAGTTAGGACAAAGGTAATGTTGAATGTTCTAGTAAGGAGGAAGGGTAGATGTAATCTGACCGTCCATGTAGCAGGATCCTCAGATCCACAGAAGAGCAATACATGGCATGGAGCAGAGGAAGTGAAATGAAAAAAGCATCACTGTCTGAACTGGAAGTGGAAACTGACTTTCTGAATACTCTACACAAACTATACTTCTTTGGGTCTTCTTATCTATATATTTCTCCATCCCTTTTGAAAGGTAATTTCATCAGCGTCTAGAAGCTCCATCTTCTTTTATGTACACTAACTTAATAAAAGCTATTCCTTTTAGCTAGTCATTTATCTTCCAGTTCTTAGACCAGATTTCATTCTTCTCATGCCCTGAATATCTGCAAAGAGCAAGCATCAACTTCAAAGTGAGAGTCTCTTCTGTAAAGGACAAGCAGTTCATCACTGAGACTAAGAGCTTGGCAGGTAGTGATCATTTTAAGCAAAGGTACTTTCCAGTTTCCTATATTTATATGTTTTTTAAAAATTGTATCTCGAGTTTTAGAAAGGCAAAACAGAAACAACCACTATCTAAATAAGGATAAAACATTCACATAGGAATTTTTAGATTGCTTAAATATAATAATGGACCTTCTAAAAATATCTGTTTCCTGTTCAAAATTGCCCTGTATACATACCAAATTTTAACTCTCTGAATCTGACCCTTAAAGTTTTGTTTACAATCTCATATTTATGGTTTTCACAGTTCGATATTACTTTATCAGTAATGTAGAATTTAATGAGAACACATCTTTATTAAGAGAAAAGATTGTTTTTGTTTTTGTTTTTTTTTTACTCTTATGTCAAATTGATCAGATGTTGGGACCTGTAACAACCTAAACAATAAGTCTATTTCAAAACATTAAAAATATATTTTTCTACCAAAATAAAGCTCTTTAAAGTTATTTTATGCTTCATATAATTTTTAATTGCTATTAAAGATGGAAATTTACATTGTATTCTAAAATTCTAGTGCCAAAGGTACTATATTTTGAAATTACAATAAAGGATAAAAGCAGATATTTCCAAAATGATATGAAAATAGTTGAAACACTAAAATTCTAATTATTTAGAATTCTAAAATTATGCACTAATAACCAGTTATATACTGTGTGTATGAAAACTCCTCATGATCTAATAATAATCACATTATTTTTCCAAAATGTATCACCATAGCTTGGCTACAGTCTAGTTGTTTTAGACTAAGTCAATAAATACTTTTATATGAATGATTCATATAAAACATGGTGAAATCTCTCCAAAATATAGTCTGCTGCATATCTGTGCCATTGTCTACCCAAGTTCAAACTATTCTGATAAATGCAGTTAAATGTGAAATCTGTAATTGTAATAACTGGAACAAAACCACAGTTTCAATTTTTTGAGAAGTAGTATTAGATTTATATATGAATTCTGGCTCAAGATTTTTATTTCAAAGCACTTTGCTAGCTAATATTTTATGTACAGCATTCATTTTTTGTTTGTTTGTGTTCAGCATTCATTTATTGATCCATTTATCTACCCTTCCTATTTTAATTAAACCATCATTACACTCTGATGTTTTTGCTAATTTTGGATGATGGATCCATCATTGTTTATAAAAGCTGATTGGAAACAGGCATTCATTATGTCGTGCCTTATAATCTGTTCTCTCCATTATCACAGGGCAATTGCTGTAGTTGCATCTTTGTTATCATCAGGTTTTTATAAATATTGTGCTCTGTCTTGATTGATTTTCATTAGCAGTGTGGTCTTTATACTTGCAGTCACCAAATTCTTGTCATTTGTGCTATCTTACAAAATGCTCTCCTGATATACAGAAAATAATGTTGTCAAGAAAACCTGCACGTCAGTCATTTCTTTAATAAATCTTTGATCCTCAGATATGCTATTTGGGTAAATTAACAAATAGGCTGCTGTTCTCAACATGCATTGCATTTACTAGTACAATCAGTTTCCCTAATGATCTGCCTTACATTTGTTGCCTTGTTGAAATCTCGTTGTTTTGAAAACTTTCTCAATTCTTTACATCAATGCAAATTCCATTGTGGAAGATAAATTCCTACATACAGTTTGTGAGAATTTAAAAAAGGAGAAATGTTGACTTTTAAAATAGGTCTTTAAATTAACTGTCATTCTAGAAAATGTACTGGGGAGTCAGGTAAAAGCAATAATTAAACTGTGATTTTTCTTAGTTCTCTCTTTCATTTGTAGCATTGAAATTGATATTGATGTTTTTGAATGATACAGGAGAAAAATAGTTGAAATCTGGAGAGTTTGCATAAGATACAGGAAGGAAGATTTTGCCTTTGCCTTTTACCTATATGATATATTAAAGTTGGCCCTAGGGAAACGTAACCAGAGATTTCCTAAATAACCATCATCTCAAGAATTCTGAGACATAAATAGCATTAATAGTCTGTGTTCTGAGCTACCTGCATGATGCTTGAGTCTCCACATTCATGGAATGTGTTCATTCAACTCACATTCATTAGGAATTTGAAAAGTGTCTGACTCAGACTTTATGTTATTTTATTCGAGAAACGGTTATCCACAGTCAAACTTTACATTGCCAAAGAAATATGAATTTACAATTCTAAATTATCAATCTGAGTATTGCAATCAGAATCAACAATATTATTATCCCAAATATATATAGAATATCAGATTGTGTGGGAACTTTTGCTGGGCATGGTACAAAATAAATTACTGATGATTTAATTTACTGATGATTATAAATTATCTAATTACTTATTTTGACTTATGAGAATAACCAGGACCTTATGCAGAGAGAGGAGCTTTAAAAGCTACACACACACCAAAAAAATCACTTCTTTTCTACACTTTAGAAACTGCCAAAATTATGACTTCTCTTTCTGGCCTAGGCTTTACATACATTCATAATCCAAAACATACAAACGGGCTTACATTACCCAATGTTCAGATGTTAATGTTTTGTAATTTTTCCTTCAGATCACTATTTTAAGAAATAAAACTTTACAGTTTAAGGCTCACTCTCTCATCCCTTGCCTCTCAAGTAGTCCTCATCTATAATCATTTATTCACAGGTAGTGTGTAAGATGTTAATACATATTTTGATAGTTTTATCAAATATACATTTATCAATAAACAACATAAATACTGTTTTAAGTTTCTATTTTAGTGACAGTACTTTGTGCATATTATTCTGTAGTTTGTATCCACCGTGGTAACTATCCAGTTCGTTCTTTAACATGCCATTATGTTGCTGTCTGATTGAACCAGGTTTTTGTATCATCAACTCCCTTTTGAGGGACAGACAGGTTGCTTTTACAGTTTTGCTGTTAGAAAACTGTGATTGCAATACCATTCTTGTACATATTTGGTAGAATCTAATTTATTCAGATTTTTTGTTTATAGTTGATCCAGTTTTATTTGGCAATATAGTTCTAATACACTATACATTTTTCCAGTGGTCAAATTTATGAACATATATTCTTTCATAGTATTGGGGGAGGGTTGTATTTATAATTAAGTCTCCTTTTTCCTTCATAATATTGTTTCTTTTGACTCTTCTCTGCTTTGCTTTGAACATCTTATGAGATGATGTGTCAATATGATTAGATTTCAGAGATCTTTATTGTAACTGCATTCTATTTAACTAAGTTTAACTCCTTATGTTTATCATACCCCTTTACCTTCTTTCTCTGGATTTATCTTTGTTGTACATTTTTCATAACTGCTCATCAATTTTCACTTTCATTTTCTAACTAAGCTTTTAAGTCAGAAAAATCACTCTCAGTACAGTTTTTTGTGGGTTTTTTTTGTTTGTTTGTTTGTTTAACATCTTTATTGGAGTAAACGCTTTACATTGTTGGGTTAGTTGCTGCTGTATAACAGAGTGAATCAATTATTCGTATACATACATCCCCATATCCCCTCCCACTTGTGTCTCCTTCCCACCCCTCTAGGTGGTCACAAAGCACCGAGCTGATCTCCCTGTGCTATGTGGGTGCTTCCCACTACCTAGCTGTTTTACATTTGGTAGTGTATATATGTCAATGCTGTCTCTCACTTCGTTTCAGCTTACACTTCCCCTGCCCTGTGTCATCAAGTCCATTCTCTACATCTGCATCTTTATGCCTGTCCTGCCCCTAGGTTCTTCAGAACCATTATTTTTTTAGATTCCATATATACGTATTAGCATATGATATTTGTTTTTATCTTTTTGACTTACTTCACTCTGTATGACAGACTCTAGGTCCATCCACCTCACTAAAAATAACTCAGTTTCATTTCTTTTTATGGCAGAGTAATATTCCATTGTATATATGTGCCACAACTTCTTTATCTATTCATCTGTCAGTGGACACTTAGGTTGCTTCCATGTCCTGACTATAGTCAGTAGTGCCACAATGAACATTGTGGTACATGAATTTTTGAATTATGGTTTTCTCAGGGTATATGCCCAATAGTTAGATTGCAGGGTCATATGGTAGTTCAGGGTCATATGTTTAGTTTTTTAAGGAACCTCCATACTGCTCTCCATAGTGGCTGTATCAGTTTACATTCCCACCAAGAGTGCAAGAGGATTTCTTTTTCTCCACAACCTCTCCAGCATTTATCATTTGTAGATTTTTTGATAATGGCCATTCTGACTGGTGTGAGGTGATACTTCATTGTAGTTTTGATTTGCATTTCTCTAATGATTAGTGATGTTGAGAATCCTTTCATGTATTTGTTGGCAATCTATATATCTTCTTTGGAGGAAAGTCCACTTAGGTCTTCTGCCCATTTTTGGATTGTGTTTATTGTATTTTTGATATTGAGCTGCATGAGCTGCTTTCAAATTATGGAGATTAATCCTTTGTCAGTTGCTTCCTTTGCAAATATTTTCTACAATTCTGAGTGTTGTCTTTTCATCTTGTTTATGATTTCCTTTGCTTTGCAAAAGCTTTTAAGTTTCATTAGGTCCCATTTGTTTATTTTTGTTTTTATTTCCACTTCTCTAGGAGGTGGGTCAAAAAGCATCTTGCTGTTATTTATGTCATAGAGTGTGCTGCCTATGTTTTTCTCTAAGAGTGTTAGAGTGTCTGGCCTTACATTTAGGTCTTTAATCCATTTTGAGTTTATTTTTGTGTATGGTGTTAGGGAGTGTTATAATTTCATTCTTTTACATGTAGCTGTACAGTTTTCCCAGCAGCACTTATGGAAGTGGCTGTCTTTTCTCCATTGTATATTCTTGCCTCCTTTATCAAAGATAAGGTGACCATATGTGTGTGGGTTTCTCTCTAGGCTTTCTATCCAGTTCCAGTGATCTGTATTTCTGTTTTTGTGCCAGTACCATACTGTCTTCATTACTGTAGCTTTGTAGTATAGTCTAAAGTCAGGGAGCCTGATTCCTCCAGCTCCGTTTTCCTTTCTCAAGATTGCTTTGGCTATTCACAAACTGTGAAATTTTTTGTTCTAGTTCTGTGAAAAAGGCCATTGGTAGTTTGATAAGGATTGCATTGAATCTGTAGATTGCTTTGGGTAATATAGTCATTTTCACAATATTAATTCTTCCAATCCAAGAACAGGGTATATCTCCAACTCTTTGTTTCATCTTTAATTTCTTTTATCAGTGTCCTATAGTTTTCTGCATACAGGTCTTTTCTCTCCTTACATAGGTTTATTCCTAGGTATTTTATTCATTTTGTTGCAGTGGTGAATGGGATTGTTTCCTTAATTTCTATTTCTGATCTTTCATTGTCAGTGTATAGGAATGCAAGATATTTCTGGGCATTAATTTTGTATCCTGCTACTTTACCAAATTCATTGATTAGATCTAGTAATTTTCTGGTAGCATCTTTAGGATTCTCTATGTATACTATCCTATCATCTGCAAACAGTAATAGATTTACTTCTACTTTTCCAATTTGGATTCCTTTTATTTCTTATTTGTCTCTGATTGCTGTGGCTGAAACTTCCAAAACTATGTTGAAAAATAGTCATAAGTAGACAACCTTGTCTTGTCCCTGATCTTAGTGGAAATAGTTTCCATTTTTCACCATTGAGAAAGATGTTGTCTGTGGGTTTGTCATATATGCCCTTTATTATGTTGCGGTAAGTTACCTCTAACCCTCTTTCTTGAGAGTTTTTATCATAAATGGGTGTTGAATTTTGTTGAAAGCTTTTTCTTCATCTATTGAGATCATCATATGGTTTTTATCCTTCAATTTGTTAATATGGTTTACCACATTGATTGGTTTGCATATATTGAAGAATCCTTGCATAACTGAGGTAAACCCCACTTGATCATGTTGTATGATCCTTTTAATGTGCTGCTGGATTCTGTTTGCTAGTATTTTGTTCAGGAATTTTGCATCTATATTCATCAGTTATATGTACCTGTAGTTTTCTTTTTTTGTAACATCTTTGCCTGGTTTTAGTATCAGGGTGATGGTGGCCTCGTAGAATGAGTTTCAGAGTGTTCCTTCCTCTGCTGTATTTTGGAAGAGTTTGAGAAGGATATGTGTTAGTTCTTCTCTAAACGTTTGAAAGAATTCACCTGTGAATCCTTCTCATTCTGAGCTTTTGTTTGTTGGACGATTTTTAATCACCATTACAATTTCAGTGCTTGTGATTGGTCTGTTCTATTTCTTCCTGGTTCAGTCATGGAAGGTTGTGCTTTTCTAAGAAATTGTCCATTTCTTCCAGGTTGTCCATTTTATTGTCATATAGCTGCTTGCAGTAGTCTCTCATGATCCTTTGTATTTCTGCAGTGTCAGTTGTTACTTCTCCTTTTTTCATTTCCAATTCTGTTGATCTGAGTCTTCTCCCTTTTTTTCTTGATGAGTCTGGCTAATGGTTTATCAATATTTTTTATCTTCTCGAAGAACCAGCTTTTATTTTTATTGATTTTTGCTAATGTTTCCTTCATTTCTTCTTAGTTTATTTCTAATCTGATCTTTATTATTTCTTTCCTTTTGCTAAATCTGGTTTTTTTATTTTTGTTGCTGTTGTTCTTCTTTCTCTAATTGCTTTAGGTGTAAGGTTAGGTTGTTTATTTGAGATGTTTCTTATTTCTTGTGGTAGGATTTTATTGCTATTAACTTCCCTCTTAGAACTGCTTTTGCTGCATCCCATAGGTATTGGGCCATCATGTTTTCATTGTCTTTTGTTTTTAGGTATTTTTTGATTTCCTCTTTGATTTCCTCAGTTGTCTCTTGGTTATTTAGTAGTGTATTTTTTAGCCTCCATGTGTTTCTATCTTTTATAGGATTTTTTCCAATAAAATATCTAGTCTCATAGCATTGTGGTTGGAAAAGTTACCTGATATGATTTCAATTTTCTTAAATTTACCAAGGCTTGATTTGTGACCCAAGATATGATCTATCCTGGAGAATGTTCCATGAGCACTTGAGAAGAAAATGTATTCTGTTGTTTTTGGATGGAATGTCCTATAAAATCAATTAAGTCCATCTTGTTTAATGTATAATTTAAAGCTTTTGTTTCATTATTTAGTTTCATTTTGGATGATCTTTCCATTGGTGAAGGTTGGGTGTTAAAGTCCCCTCCTATTATTGTGTTACTGTTGATTTCCCCTTTTGTGGCTGTTAGCATTTGACTTAGGAGTATTGAGGGGCTCCTATGTTGGGTGCATAAATATTTACAATTGTTATATCTTCTTCTTGGATTGATCCCTTGATCATTATGTAGTGACCTTCTTTGTCTCTTGTAATAATCTTTATTTTAAAGTCTATTTTGTCTGATATGAGAATTGCTACTCCAGCTTTCTTTTGATTTCCATTTGCATGGAATATTTCTTTCCATCCCCTCATTTTCAGTCTGTATGTTTCCCGAGGTCTGAAGTGGGTCTCTTACAGACAGCATATATATGTGTCTTGTTTTTGTATCCATTCAGCCAGTCTATGTCTGTTGGTTGGAGCATTTAATCCCTTTGCATTTAAGGTCGTTATCAACATGTATGTTCCTATTACCATATTGTTAATTGTTTTGGGTTTGTTATTGTAGGTATTTTCCTTCTCGTGTCTCCTGCTTAGAGAAGATCTTTTAGCATTTGTTTTAGGTCTGGTTTTCTGGTGCTGAATTCTCTTACCTTTTGCTTGTCTGTGAAGGTTTTAATTTCTCCTTTGAATCTGAATGGATACTTGCTGGATTGAGTAATATTGGTTGTAGATTTTTCCCTTTCATCACTTTAAATATGTCCTGTCACTCCCTTCTGACTTGCAGAGTTTCTGTTGGAAGATCAGCGGTTAACCTTGTGAGGAATCCCTTGTATGTTATTTGTTACTTTTCCCTTGCTGCTATTAGTATTTTTTCTTTGAATTTAATTTTTGATAATTTGATTAATATGTGTCTTGGCGTGTTTCTCCTCGGATTTATCCTGTATGGGACTCTCTGCACTTCCTGGACTTGATTGACTATCTCCTTTCCCATATTAGGGAAGTTTTCAACTATAATCTCTTCAAATATTTTCTCAGACCCTTTCTTTTTCTCTTCTTCTTCTGGGACCCCTTTAATTCTTAAGTTGGTACATTTAATTTTTTTCCCAGAGTTCTCTGAGGCCGTCCTTAATTTTTTTCATTCTTTTTTCTTTTTCTGCTCTATGGTAGTAAGTTCCACTATGTTACCTTCCAAGTCACGTATCTGTTTTTCTGCCTCAGTTATTCTGCTTTTGATTCCTTCTTGAGAATTTTTAATTTCATTTATTGTGTTGTTCATCATTTTTTTGTTGGCTCTTTATTTCTTCTAGGTCCTTTTTAAATGGTTCTTGTATTTACTCCATTCTATTTCCAAGATTTTGGATCATCTTTACTATCATTACTCTGAATTATTTTTCAGGTAGACTGCCTATTTCCTCTTCATTTGTTTGGTCTGGGCGTTTGTTTTTCTTTTTTGTGGTATGTGGGCCTCTCACTGTTGTGGCCTCTCCCGTTACGGAGCACAGGCTCCGGACACGCAGGCCCAGTGGCCTTAGCTCACAGGCCTAGCTGCTCCGTGGCATGTGGGATCCTCCCAGACCGGGACACGAACCCATGTCCCCTGCATCAGCAGGCAGACTCTCAACCACTGCGCCACCAGGGAAGCCCTTGGTCTGGGTGATTTTTATCTTGTTCCTTCATCTGCTGTGTATTTCTCTGTCTTCTCATTTTCTTTAACTTACTGTGTTTGGGGTCTCCTTTTTGCCAGCTGCACATTCGTAGTTCCCATTGTTTTTGGTGTTTGCTCTCATTAGGTAAGGTTGGTTCAGTGGCTTTTGTAGGCTTCCTGGTGGAGGGGACTGGTGTCTGTGTTCTGGTGGATGAGGCTGGATCGTGTCTTTCTGGTGGGCAGGACCACGTCCGGTGGTGTGTTTTGGGATGGCCGTGAACTTATTATGATTTTAGGAAGCTTTTCTGATAATGGGTGGTGTTGTGTTCCTGTCTTGCTAGTTGTTTGGCATGGGGTGTCCAACCCTGGAGCTTGCCAGTTGTCGAGTGGAGCTGGGTCTTAGAGTTGAGACCAAGATCTCTGGGAAAGCTCTCGCTGATTGATATTATGTGGGGCCAGGAGGTCTCTGGTGGTCCAGTGTCCTGAACTTGGCTCTCTCACCTCAGAGGCTGAGGCCTGACACCCGGCAAGAGCACCAAGACCCTGTCAGCCACACGGCTGGAGTGCCTTCAGAGTTGGAAAAGCTGACTTGTAGTGGCTATCCTTCTTTGCTGCACATTAGAATCACCTGCTTCTTCCTTGTTTTGCCCCAAAGGCAATGTTCCACAGAGAAAAACAGTAGCCTTGAAAATGGTCACAGCTCTGAGATGGCTTTTTCTTTCTTTGTGCTTAGTCGAGTTTCACTTGCTCATGGGGGCCACGTGCAGAGGCCTCGCACCCGGCTCTTCTGAACAGAGTTCCTAGTGCAGAATGGCTGCCGCCGGCACCTCAGTTCAGGTGGGCCATATGCAGAAGTCGGGCAAAGGACACTGCATCCAAGATGACAGCCAGGGGCTCTGTGCAGAGAGACTGCACATGACAGAGCAATCCAACATGGCAACCCTCAGTATAGTATTAACCCTGCCTTATGTTGTAGTAGGAAGTATTCTCATTTTACTCAGTTCTAACTGTTTTCTGGTTTGCATTATGTTTTATTTTATCCAAGAGCTATTTAGAAGTGTGTTCTTAAATTTGCCAACACATAAGTTTTCTTCCTCTCTTTCTTTTCATTTTATGATCAGAGATCATAGCCTCTATGTTATGTATTATTAGCCAATAACTGTGTTTTAGATTTTCTCTACCTTGACTAGTTTTCTCTCTTTTTAGTATAGTTATTTCTAAGAACATTGTCTTAAATTTCCCAATTATGATAATAAATTGGTACATTTCTCTTGCTCAAGATCTGCCATTAGAATAAAGTCTAAAAACCTTGCAAGGCTCTGCCTTGGCTTGCCACCACTTTCCTCTCCAGCCTTATCTCTGCCACTCTGTCTCACACTGTACACTGAAAACATTAAACTCTTTCAATTTCCAAAGCATAACATGTTCTCACCTGCCTCTAAAGCTGTATTCAGCAAGTATCCATCCCCTCCCCTGTCACCTGGTTTAGAGTTCTCTGTTTAGTGACCTTCTAAAAGCCCCTACATCTGAGGAAAGGGTCCTGGTCATAATACTTATTCCCTCCTTCAAAGTATTTTGGCATTGTGTTTTAGTTCCCTTCTCTGTTTTTTTCCTGAAGGTAAGTCCACCTTGTACACTGTTGTGCCACAGAATATAGCACAACATCTAATACAAAGGAGATTCTCTACATAGACATACACATTAAATGAATTAAATTGTGACACTGGAATCAGCAGATAACCACAGAGGCCCAGATATATAATTTTTCATTTTTACAATAACCACATTTTTTGGCAAAAAAACAAAGGTATTTTCTTTTAGGCAAAAGAAATATTTTCTCAAAATGTAGGACTTTGATTACAGTACAGCGTCTATGGCATCAGCAAGATGATAGCCACCAAATCCAGAAAGACATAAGAGAAGGAATATTTTCACCTCTGAAGCTGTACTTCTCCTGAGTATTGTTTGAGCTCTTTTACATTTTTAAGGTTCTCACCTTTGCTGCTCATTTGAAAGAAAAAATACATAATTCTAAGACTGAGAGTGTATTTTCTGCCTTTTCCCACGAGATTGAAAACACTTTCCTGTTGGCAGTTTTCTCAAAGCTAATGTTTTCTTTTATGTATATATTAAAAATTGACAAACACCTTTCTGTACAGTGTTTCATCTCTATAACAGCCTGAGCCTTGAAAAAGGCTAAGGCCCTAATTGTATAATATTACAACACACAAAAAAAGACGACAAGACATCTCATTCCTGACCTCAGCTGGTCAGTTTATTGTATATCATCTTCCTTTTAATTCAGGAACTACTCAGAGACTGTTTTCCATGTGTCTTATTTCAGTCATTCTCAGTAATTTACTGCCATAATTTATAATCATATAGAGCCCCATAGGTTAATTACAGAATCTTCTGTGTACAAAATGTGTTTTCTTTTCATTTGTTTCAGTGATACAGCCTTCATTTCATTTAGCATTCTCTAATTTTTCTACTATAGAAATGGTAAATAGACTGGCTCAGGGTGACCTATCCATAATTTTATAGGCCTATTTCTCAACCCTTACCTAATTTCTTTCCAAGCTTGTGAAATTAGTTCTCATATCTTTTGTATTACACTGCAGCTTCCCTGACCCTAAATTGTATTGCTGTTGATGGAAAAAAAATCTAACATTTTACATTTACAAAAATATTCTAACCTTTTGTGTAAAGAATACATTTCCACGAAATTTAGCTTGGTAGGAAATGTGCATACTTTATAATTATGCCACTGAACACATACATAAGTATATAATCATTGTTTTCCTATAAAATTATAATTATATTCTTATTAAGTGGAGCCTGGCTACAAAAAATATCTTTGTTATTAGTAGTAGATAAATACTCACAATAGTTGAAAATAAGTGCTTTAATGGCAACTCTTCTCTGAAAAAAAAAGAAATCTTAATACAGGCACTACTCATATAGAACTAGTTTTCATAACATAAATTGTTATCACAATTATGTGGTTAATTTCTTAGGAAGCATTGTTTGAGTAATGCAGGCCACTAGTATTTATATTTCAATATGGAACTTGAGATCAATGTGGAAGTTTAGATAATATCCATCAGGTAGTAAAAAAAATACAAGTGAAATTATTTTTTTGAGTTTTATTTTTTTTTTTATTGTAGCAACAGGTGATAATGGATTTTTAATCATTATAGTTTTAACAATAGGAAAAGAGAGGCCATTTCTTTTCAAATAAAGCTAGATGCAAATACTGAATTTGCATAGTGATATTTAGACTTTATAACTTTCTTTTCAGGCTATTAAAGATAAAAGCAAATCCCTTAGTTGTTAAAATTCTTCCATTGTAAAGTAACATTGTTACTGTGAGACTGAATCTAGAAACTAATCACCACCACCATTTATTTTTTCATTAAATAGAGGAACAAGATGTTTCTTAGAAAAGCAACTCACAGTACTAGCTGTACTTCTGTTGTAAGGTTTAGTAATTGGAACTACAGTCTCTGGAATTAGATTGACTGGTCTTTAAATCAAAGCTACATTACATGCAAGCTATGCAGGCTCAGGCAAATTACTCCACCTTCCTAAACTTGACATTCACCTGTGAAATAGACATAATAATCTATATCTCATAGAGTTGTGGTATTCAATGAACTGAGTATAATATCTAGCATATAGGTATAAAAGAAATCTTAGTTATGACATCTATTACAAAATTAGAAAATTGCAATTTTGAATGCAGTTTCACTTATCAAAAATGTCTAATCATCATTTAACCACAGTACTGTGGATAAAAAGTCAACTTTAACTTCCAATAAAATTTAAAATATGCACTTTATAATTTTTTAGCTGTTGTTTCTTTCCTGTCTTTCAATCTTCTCTTTTTCTTAAAATAATTGGCAACTTAAAGGTCTCCACTGATGCTACTGTGATATACCATGTTAATAGACAGAAGGAAAAGCATTACTATTAAAAATCCAAGTGTTGTGGACACCCTGCAGAATATGGCTTGACTTCCCCACACATACCCAAAATTTGGTTCAGATGTTGAGACTGATGATACCACACCTGTACCAAGAAGGTATGACATATAATGAAGTTTACTGGAAAGAGCAAGGCAGGCTTCTCAAGCAGGTCTTAAAGTGTCTTGGGAGAACAGGGAAAGTAGACTGGCTTGGCTTTTATTGTGTTTAGTGAATGGGATTGGGTGAGGTGTCCCATACATATTATTTGAACTTCCCACCAGGCTCTAAAAAAGGGAGCATTAGGCTTTCTTATCTGCTTTGACAGACATGAAGCAAAGGGGAAAGGATAACAGTGGGGCTTCAAATACTCAACAATAAAATATCAAAAGTGGACTCAATCTATTACAACAAGAATGGTAGACTCTAATTTTGCAGGGAAAAAACATCTAATAAAATTTTCTCAATTTTGTTTTATGCCAGAATTTCCTTTCCTATATTAAAATCTATATTGCTATATTAAAATCCAATTTTTTAAATTTAGAACAAAAATGTGTATATGTGGCTAATGTAAGTTTGATTTGTCATTTATGGAATTCTATGAGGTGTGCATATTTCTCAAATGCTCTGCCATTTAAACAAGATTGAGAGTCATTGAACGAAGTAAACTGTTAAACAGATTCCTCCTAATTTATCGATTCAGTCACTTATTAAGATTAAAACAAAGCAAAATTTGAGGAAGTGCTGAGAAGAGCATGGAACTCAATCTAAATAAGAGTGGAGTTTTTAAAAAGCAGTATCTTGATTCATTTTCCTGAAAGGACAAGACTTGGGGATCAGTGTAGGTGGACTAAAGAAGCCAGGCCAGAGAATTCTCTTTCTGTGTGTATTGAAACATGGAAAGAATCTGGACCAAGTTAGAGCTCCACATGCCCAAATGTTGGATAGAATGACTCGAGAAATCCAAGCATTCATGCTATTCTGCCCCAGCAGGCACAGGCTACACATGGAGATGGAAGCTGGCACATTTCAGCAGTCTTAAGGGCTTTTGTTGGTTATGAGGAGATTGCTAGATTATGATGACACTTTAAAGACAATTAGCCCTACAGACCAGAAGAATGCAATGGAGCCTGAAAATTTTAGGTTTGCAATTTAACAGAAACTCATGAATGGATTTATAAGAAAATAAGGGAAAGTTATAAAGGTTTCCTAGCTTTATATAATTTGGCATAGAATAGTTTCTCTGAGTTATAAATTTGGTTATAATTCTATTTTGATATTTTGAAAGATTGTATCTTCCAGCATTCTAATTTTACTTTTTTTTTTCTTTTTTTTTTTTTTTTTGAAGAGTTCTAGTACAGTTTACAAAACAAACTGTGTAGGAATGGTTCGTGAATAAAATTGGAGTCAGGCAAAAAACTAATGATTGGTTAGCCAAGCCTGAAATAATTGTTTTTCTCTGTGCCAGTGGTTTGATCTAAGCTATCTGGTTATTCTAAAAATAGTGTGACATTATAATAGTCTATGGCATCTATTTTGAATCCAGGAGCTGTTAAGAAGTGAACCCTATGTGCATGCCCTTCTGTTCTCCATTTGAGCCTATAATCCTTCACTAACCAGAGGAGTGAAGGTTTTGGTATGAAGGCAGACTTCATATCTTTGAAGAAAGGATGAAGGGGGATGTCAAAGGAAAAGGAGCAAAAGATGGAATCATCCAGAAAGCAATTTTAACCAGTGGATGAGCATCATCACCAGAGAAGAATAAGCTGCTGGAGAGACGTGAAGTCTATCTCATCATCATGGGTGCTTACAAATAGATTCAATAAATATCATGGATTAAAAGAGGGAATAAGAAGAGAGCCAACATAAGCAGCAGTGGCCATGGAAACAAGGTGTAATTTCTGTAATATATCTTGGCCCATTTGAAATTGAGAAGTTTGAACAAGATTCTGTCCATATTCTAAGCCAGCATTTCTATTTTGCTTGGAGTACTATTATTGCTTTTCTTGAGCATGATCACCTATATTTATCCTCTTTAATTCTTTTTGTGCTATAATATCTGATGCTTCAGATATGCCTAATATCTTGGAACCAATTCCAGGAGTTTGAGCCCAAAGACAAGAAGAAAACGTAACAACTAGACTACCTCCTTACGTTGGATACAATATTAATCTCATGTTGCATTCTGAATTGGCTTTGAATTTCTGAATTGCTTCTCTGAAGCCCTGAATAGGTTGGTAGGTGATTAATGAGCTAGAAATGCATTGGCTTCACCTTAAAGAATATCTCACACTATAAGGAAAGAAATTGGGGCTTAACATATAAAACTCAATATTTATATTCGGAAAAAAGAGAACTGAGAGTTGAAGAGAAAGAAAGAACCCAGTCAAAACAAGAAAGAGAAAGAGGCAATTAACAGGGCACAGTACTTTGGTACTAAAATTTACCAAGGGATGAAGAAAACCAAGTGACAAGTCAAAATGCCTTGTGGATTTTTTCTGCATGGAATTAAAGGCATGTCATTGCAGGGTGAGAGAAGGTCAGAGGAAGAGGTTTCTGATGCAAAGATCAAGTGTACTGATTAAAAGTAAAATAAGAAGATACCACTTGTAAAACTTTAAAAAAATCATACCTAGAATAGCCTGGAGTAAGGGGGAAATGGCAGTTGGTGTTCTGCTTGTATACAGTTGTGTGACATTTTGCCAAAAGTATTCAATGATTTTTAAAATGTACATATCCCTTGAACCAGTAATTCTACTTCTAGGAAGTGTTCCTGGGGAAATTATGATAAATAGCAAAAAAGATTTATCTACCGGAATGATCACCATAACACTATTCATAATAGTGAAAAATTAGATACAACATAAATGCTGAGTGATAAGTGATTGGTTCAATAAATTATGACACAACTATGCACAATTATGGCACATAATTTATTGGCATATCCATAAAGTGGACTCCTATGGAACAATTAAAAATTATACTGGAGGAAATGATTGAATCATATAAAAATATTCCAGATAACAAATTAAAGTTGAGTTATAGTACAAAATAAATAGAATTATCTAATTTTTATTTATGAAAAGTAATTCTCACACTTAAAATAGATAAAAATAAAACTTTAAGGAATTATTTCTGGAAAGTGGGATTACAGGTGTGTTGTGGTTTTTTTTTTCATTTTTCTTCTCCTTGTATTAGTATAATTCATATAATGCTGCAGTAGTTATGTGAGCTTTACCAGCACAAAACTTCTTTTTTTAATTAACATTATTTAAAAGTTGAAGAAGGACAGTACTGTGTGATTCCACTTATATGAGATATCTAAAATAGTCTTAGAAGCAGAAAGTAGAATGGTGTTACCAGGGGCTAGGGCAGGGGGAAGGGAAAGAAGTGTTGCTATTCATCAGCTATTAAGTCTCAGTTATGCAAGATGAAAAGGTTCTAGAGATCTACTAGACAACATTATGCTTATAGTTAAAAATACTGTACTACACACTTAAAATTTTGTTAAAAGTGTAGATCTCATGTTATCTGTTCTTATCATACACACACACACACACAAAAGTTATTAGGAAGACTTATGCTTCTAGCAAAGATAATCTAAGAAGGAACAAGTTTATTCCCCTGACTGCAACAACTAAAAGTAAATAAAAGTAGGTAATATAATATATGGAACAACAGCTCTCAAGATACTAGACATCAGATAATTAAAAAAAAAAAAGTGAGCCCCACAGTTCCTGATTACTAAAGAAGACAGTTTCTAGGCTATGGTGCAGAGGGACAAGCCAGGCAAAGCACAGCGGACATCCAGTGCTGAGGAAATGGATCTGAGAGTCCAGAGATAAGGCATGTAGAGTTCAGGAGATTACTACTAGAGAGGAGAAAGCTGCATGGAGAATACCTAGGATCTTCAGAGTATTCATTCCCTTGGAGAGTTCAGCTGAGCACTGCTCAGCCCATGCATGTAAAGACACTACACAGGCCTGGAAAATGGCCACACAAAAGGATTAGAAGAAGTAATCCTGATGCTCACTCAAGGATGGAAGTAGTGCCTGTTCTCACAAGTAGAATGAAAAACCTCTTAATTCCTGGAGAACTAGGAAAAGTTCTCAGAAATGTTTTGCCAATTGGTGGGGAAAATTTCAGACTAGACTAAGTGTTACTCTGATCCTGTCTAATAAAACTTAAAAGCAAGATCCAAAAGGATCAAATTATTTCCTAATAACTTAAATGGGTCCCAGAAGAAAGCTTAAGAGTATGGTTATAAGAATACAAAAAATATTTGTCACCCAACTGGTAAAATTCGTCATGTTAGGCATGTAATTAAAAATGGTCATGCATACAAACACACAGGAAAATATGACCAATAATGAGGAGAAAACTCAAAACTGACCCTAAAATAAAACAGATGATACAACTAGAGGGGAAAAGAAGTTAGCCTAATGGTATTCCATGTGTTCAAAAAGCTAGAGGAGAGAACATGATAAGTGGAGACGTGGCAAATAAGAAAGGAATTAAACTTCCAGAAGTGAAAACTACAATATCCAGAATGAAAAATTAACCTGATAGGAGTAACATCAGCTTATGCATAGCAGAAGAATATGTTCATTAACTAGACAACAGAGAAGAGAAATTATATAAAATAAAACACCAAGAGGATAAAGACTGAAAATGAACAGAACAACAGCAAGCTAAGGGAAAACTGCAAGCAACCTAATACACATGCAATTAGAGTCCCCAAAAGACAGTAGAGAAAAGGACAAACATAAACATATTTGAAGAAATAATGGCTAGTATGTTCTAAATTTGATGAAAAAATATAAATCAATATATGAAAGAAGCTCAACAAATGCCAAGCACAAGAAACATAAAGAAAACGAACGCACATCAAAGTCAAGATATTTAAAACTAATAATAAAGTCATCCATGGAAAAAAGACACATCACCTATACCTTCAAAGAATTTTTTAACTATATTATAGGAGCTTATAACATGTATCACAGTAAAACATTGCCACAACAGCATAAAGGTCTGGAAAGAAGAAATGTAAGTAAATGGTTGAAAGGCTCTTATAATAAAGTTGAAATGACATAAGATCACCTGTAGATGGACTGTGATAAGTTAAAGAAACCACTAAAATTACACACACGCACACACACTCACAGACAAGCATTGTAGCTAATCAGCCAAAATCGGTAATTAATAACATCATAAAAAATATTAGACTAATCTTAAGGAAAACAGAAAGAGAGGGAAGAGGGAACAAAGAGCAGATAGGACAAATATAAAACAAATATCGGTATGATAGATGTAAACTCAACCATATCAAAAATCTCATAAGTGTTCTCACCACACACACACAAAAATGTAACTGTGAGGTGATGGATCAGTTAATTAATGTAATAGTTATTTCACAATGTATATGTATATTAAGTCATGTTTTACATCATGATTGACAGTTTTTATTTGTCAATTATATCTCAGTATAGCTGGAAAAAATTTTTAAACCACATCTATACACAAAAGGTATGAACACACCAATTATAAGACATGATGTATCAAAATGTATGAAAAGAAAATATCCAATTATATGCTATCTATAAGAAAATACATTTTTAAATGTAAAGACAGTTGAGTTAAAAGTAAAAAGATGCAAAAAAGATATGACATGCTAACAATTTTTTTAAGCTGGAACTGCTATATTAATATCACAGGAGGTTGGTCTTAGGCAAAAAAATGTTAACAGGGCTTAAGAAGGTCAATTGAAAATGATAAAAGGGTCAGTTCATCTACAGGACATAACAACCTTCTAAACATTTATGCGTCTAATAAGAGAGCTTCAAAGTACATAAAATAAAAACTAATAAGATTCCAAGGAGAAATAGGCAAATCCACTACTGTGATCTTGGGTTAGGCAAAGATTTCTTAGATATAAAACTAAAAACATAATACATAAAAGAAAAAAGATAAGACTTTATCAAAATTAAGGACTTCTGTCTTTTGAAAGACAATATCAGGAGAATGAAAAGAGAATCTACAATCTGGGAGACAATTTTCAAATCATGTATCTGATAAAGGACTTGTATTCTGAATGTATAAAGAATTCTCAAAACTCAATAGTAAACTAAACAGCCCAATTTTTTTAAAATGGGTAAAATATTTAAACAACTACTTTAAAGATATTGATGGCATATATGCACACTTAAAACACATTCAACATCATTAGTCACTAGGGAAATGCAAATTAAAACCTTAGCTCAATACTTCTACACACCTATTAAAATGTCTAAGATTACAAAAAACTGAAACTGACCATGGCAAGTGATAAAAAAGACATAGAAGTGGAGCTCTCGTACACTGTGGATGGTTATGTTAAATGGTTAGTGGTTCAAACACTTGGGAAAACAGTTTGATAATTTCTTAAATGTTAAACACACAACCACTATATGATTCATTCCATTCCTAAGGATTTAATAAAAATGAGAAAATATGTTCACATAAGGACATATTCACAAGTATTAAATCAACTTTCTTTGTAATAGCTGCAAAACTGGAAATAACTGAAATATCCATCAACAAGTGAATGGGTAAACAAACTGTGGGATGCATGAATACAACTCACCAATAAAAAGGAAAGAACTAATGATACAAATGATACACATAACTGACATGAAATAATCCTAAAATAATTATGCTCAATGGGGAAATAAAGATAGAAAAAGCACACATATTGTAGGATTCCATTTATATAAAATTCTAGAAAATACAAACCAATCTAGAGTGATAGTAATCAGATCAGTGATTACGTGGAGATGTGAAAGGATTAGAGATGGGATGGATGGATTACAAAGTGATACAAGGAAACTTTAGGATGATGGATACATTCATTGTCTTGATTGTGGTAACTTTTACATGGGTATATAGACATCGAAACATTTCATATGGTGCACATTTTTCTATGTTACTTGTTATATATTTCAATGAAGTTAAAATGTCACTGGACACTAATTTCTCTTAAAATAGTCTCATTTATCTAACCAGTCCAGATGCAGCAAGTATCTAATAAAAATGTCCTGACAACTAATATATTTATTGAACAAATATTTACTGAAGAAAGTAAGTGCATGCCAGATATGAATTTGTAAATCCAAATAGGAATTAGTCCTTGCCCTCAGGTCATTCCCAATCTTCTGACAGAGGTCAAATGTAGACATACAAAGTGTTTTGATCATTTTTACAGAAGAGGCTCAGGCACCAAGAGGAGGGAGTAGAGAGAACCCTGAGGCAGCCAGGAAAGGCTTCCATGGCGATGAGACGCTTGAGCATCCTGATCTTGAAGGTGAGGATGAATTTGCCAGAAAGATGGGAACCATATGAACTAAAGCACAGAATCACAAATAAACATGACACAGTGAGAGAGAGAGACCATGAGGAGAGATGAAATCAGAGAGGTAAAAATAGGCCAGATGAGAAGAGCTTTTGTATGTTGGGCTAAAAGAGTAAGATTTTAACGAGATGGCTATAGGAAGGTGTTTAAGGATTTTAAGGGGAAGAGAATGAAATTATCAAACTTTTATTTTAGAAAAATAACTTTGAGTTGCCATATGATCCAGCAATCTCACTCCTGTGCATATATCTGGACAAAGCTATGATTCAAAAAGATACATGCACTCCTATGTTCATAGCAGCTTTATTTACAGTAGCCAAGACATGGAAACAACCTAAATTCACACTGACAGATGAATGGATAAAGAAGATGTGGTGTGTGTGTGTGTGTGTGTGTGTGTATATATATATATATATATACACAACGGAACACTACTCAGCCATAAAAAAGAATGAAATAATGTTATTTGCAACAACATGGATGCACCTAGAGATTATCATGTTAAGTGAAGTAAGTCAGACAGAGACAAATACTATATGATATCACTTATATGTGGAATCTAAACTATGACACAAATGAACTTACTTACAAAACAGAAACAGACTCACAGACATAGAGAGCAGACTTGTGCTTGCCAAGAGGAAGGAATTTGGGAGAGGGATGGAGTGGGAATTTGGGATTAGCAGATGCAAACTATTATATGTATGTACTGTATATCTGAATCACTTTGCTCTACACCAGAAACGAACACAACATTGTAAATCAACTACACTTAAATATTTTTTTTAAAAAGTCACTTTGGAATCTGTGGAGAGCAGTAGGGAAGAAAATAAGACTGGATGGAATATGAGTGGGTGGAGAAAATTACTAAAGTCTAAGCAAGAAATGATGAATACTTCAACCAAGGTGAGAACATGGAGAAAGAGTTTGGATTCATCAACATTTTAGGAGTAGAGTCTATAGATAGGGGTCCCCAGCCCTCCAGGCAACGGACCAGTACTGGTCCATGGCCTGTTAGGAACTGGGCTGCACAGCAGGAGGTGAGTGGTGGTTGAGCGAGTGAAGCTTTGTCTGTGTTTACAGCCACTCCCAATTGCTCCCATTACTGCCTGAGCTCCGCCTCCTTTCAGATCAGTGGCGGCATTAGATTCTCATAGAAGCTCGAACCCTACTGTGAACTGCCCATGTGAGGGATCTAGGTTGCATGCTCCTTATGAGAATCTAATGCCTGATGATCTGAGGTGGAGCTGAGGCACTGGGAAGCATCTGTAACTACAGATTAGCATTAGCATAGAGGTCTGACTGCACAGAGACCATAATAAATCAATTGCTTGCAGACTCATATCAAAACCCTATCAATAGAACAGGATAGAAAGCCCAGAGATAAACCCAAGCACATATGGTCACCTTATTTTTGATAAAGGAGGGAAGAATATACAATAGAGAAAAGACAGCCTCTTCAATAAATGGAGCTGGGAAAACTGGACAGATACATGTAAAAGAATGAAATTAGAACACTCTCTAACACCATACACAAAAATAAAGTAAAAATGGATTAAAGACCTACATTTAAGGCCAGACACTATTAAACTCTTAGAGGGAAACATAGGCAGCACACTCTATGACATAAATCACAGCAAGATCCCTTTTGACCCACATCCTAGAGAAATGGAAGTAAATAGGACCTAATGAAACTTAAAAGCTTTTGCACAGCAAAGGAAACCATAAACAAGACGAAAAGACAACCCTCAGAATGGGAGAAAATATTTGCAAATGAAGCAATGGACAAAGGATTAATCTCCAAAACTTACAAGCAACACATGCAGCTCAATATTAAAAAAATAAACAACCCAATCCAAAAATGGGCAGAAGACCTAAATAGACATTTCTCCAAAGAAGATAAACAGATTGCCAAAAAACACATGAAAGGATGCTCAACATCACTAATCAATAGAAAAATGAAAATCAAAACTACAATCAGGTGTCACCTCACACTAGTTAGAATGGCCATCATCAAAAATTCTACAACAATAAATGCTGGAGAGGATGTGGAGAAAAGGGAACCCTCTTTCACTGTTGGTGGGAATGTAAATTGATACGGCCACTATGGAGAACATTATGAAGGTTCCTTAAAAAAGTAAAAATAGAACTTCCATATGACCCAGTAATCCCATTACTGGGCATATACCCTGAGAAAACCATAATTCAAAAAGAGACATGTACCAAAATGTTCATTGCAGCTCTGTTTACAATAGCCAGGACATGGAAGCAAGCTAAGTGTCCATCAACAGATGAATTGATAAAGAAGATGTGGCACATATATACAATGGAATATTACTCAGCCATAAAAAGAATGAAATTGAGTTATTTGTAGTGAAGTTGATGGACCTAGAGACTGTCATATAGAGTGAAGTAAGTCAGAAAGAGAAAAATTAATATCATATGCTAACACATATATTTTCAATCTAAAACAAACAAACAAAAAATGGTTCTGAAGAACTTAGGGCCAGGACAAGAATAAAGATGCAGATGTAGAGAATGAACTTGAGGACACGGGGCGGGGGATCAGTAAGGTAGGACAAAGTGAGAGAGTGGTATGGACATATATACACTACCAAATGTAAAATAGCTAGCTAGTGGGAAGCAACCATATAGCACAGGGAGATCAGCTCGGTGCTTTGTGACCACCTAGAGGAGTGGGATAGGGAGGGTGGGAGGGAGAAGCAAGAAGGAGGGGATATGGGAACATATGTATATGTATAACTGATTAAATTTGTTATAAAGCAGAAACTAACACACTATTGTAAAGCAATTGTACTCCAATGAAGATGTTAAAAAAAATAAAACCACATCAGTGAGTGACAAGTGACAATTAAGCTGCATCTGGTGGCAGGCTTTAGAGTGGCAATTGAATTGATGTACTTCAATTGTACAGCTACATCTGGTGGCAAGCTATAAGTCAGAATCCGACTCTTATTTTAGTCCGTAAGTGGCCTGCCCATTATTTGATTTACCACTTTCGTCCGTGCCTCTTTCCCACACTGTGCACTTGTCTCAGTCACAGTTTTGATAAGCCCACAAGCTAACCTTAGCCAAAATGAGTCAAAAACAAATGTCGCTGGAGAGCTTCTTTAAAAAGTGGGAAAGACCCAACGAGGAGACAGCAGAAGACTCTAAGACTGCCAACAAATAGAAAGCTGCATTTAAAAGAAAATACCAAGAGTCCTACTTAAATTACAGGTTTATTGCAATAGGTGATTCACATTCTCCAAGCCTGCTTTGAATAATATGTGGTGACTGGCTATCCAATGAAGCCATGAAACCTTCAAAACTGCTTCGTCACATGGAGATCAAGCATCCTGCATTAAAAGACAAGCCTTTGGAGTTTTTCAAAAGAAAAAAAACATGAGCACGAAGAACAGAAGCAATTATTGAAGGCCACCACTTCATCAAATGTGTCTGCACTGAGAGCATCATTCTTAGTGGCTAACTGCATTGCTAAAGCTAAGAAGCCCTTTACTATTGGTGAAGAGTTGATCCTGCCTGCTGCTAAGGACATTTGTTGTGAACTTTTAGGAGAGGCTGCAGTTCAAAAGGTGGCACGTATTCCTCTTTCAGCTAGCATCATAACTAGATGAATTGAAGAAATAGCAGAGGATAATGAGGCACAATTGTTAGGTTTAATGAGTCACGTTGGTATGCAACCAGGTTGACAAGTCTACCGATGTTGACAATAAGGCAACAATGCTTGTTTTGTGCAATATATTTTTCAGGAGGATGTGCATGAGGATATGTTATGTGCACTTTGGTTGCCAACGAACACTGCAGCTGCAGAACTATTCAAGTCTTTGACTACATATCAGGAAAACTGAATTGGCCATTTTGTGTCAGGGTATGCACAGATGGAGCCATGACTGGACGGCTTTCTGGTTTCACTACTCGGGTCAAAGAGGTCGCTTCTGAATGTGAGTCTATGCACTGTGTCATCCATAGAGAAATGTTGGCTAGCTGAAAAATGTCACCTGAGCTTAATAACGTTTTGTGGGATGTAATTAAAATTATCAACCACATTAAAGTGCATGCCCTTAACTCACCTCTGTTTGCACAGCTCTGTGAGGAGATGGACACAGAGCACACACATCGTCTCTTATTCACAGAAGTGAGATGACTTTCTAAAGGTAGATCACTGGCCAGAGTTTTTTGAGTTTTGAGTCGCTCCAAAGATTTCTTTTAGAAAACAGTCACCACTGGCAGCACATTTCAGTGACACAGAATGGGTCGCAAAACTTGCTTCCTTGTGTGACATATTCAACCTGCTCAATAAACTCAATCTGTCACTTCAGAGGAGAATGACAACAGTGTTCAAGTCGGCAGATAAAGTGGCTTCATTCAAAGGCAAACTGGAATTATGGGGGCGACAAGTGAACATTGGGATTTTTGACGTGTTTCAAACATTAGCAGAGATTTTGAAAGAAACTGAACGAGGGCCTTCTTTCTCCCAGCTGGTGCATGATCACCTATCTCAGCTTTCAAAAGAGTTTGAGCATTACTTCCCAACCAGAAAAGACCCCCAAACTAGGAAGGAATGGATCCGTGACCCATTTGTGAATAAGCCAGGTGAATCGACTTTGTCCATGCTAGAAGAGGATCAACCTCTTGAGATCTCAAATGACGGTGGCCTTAAAAGTATGTTTGAGACAACTTCAAATCTCCATACGTTCTGGATTAAGGTCAAGGTGAAATATCCTGAGATTGCCACAAAAGCACAGAACAGCCTGCTTCCTTTTCCAACATCCTATCTTTGTGAAGCAGTGTTTTCGACAGTGACAGCAACCAAAACAAAATTATGGAGTAGACCAGACATAAGCAACACTTCGGCTGTCACTGTCTCCCATCAACCCCAGATGGGACTATCTAGCTGCAGGAAAACAAGCTCAGGGCTCCCACTGATTCTGCATTATGGTAGGTTGTATAATTATTTCATTATATATTACAGTGTGATAATAATAGAAATAAAGTGCACAATAAATGTAATGTGCTTGAATCATCCCAAAACCATCCCCCTTGCCTGGTCCATGGAAAAATTGTCTTCCACGAAACCGGTCTCTGGTACCAAAAAGGTTAGGGACCACTGCCATAGATAATCAGACACTGTTAGTGGAGGAAATGAAAGATGCTTTGTTACAAGTTCCCACCTGATTTGGACCATCAGTGATGATGCCTTTAATTTAATTAGGGAAGTGAGAACAAATAGCAGGTTCCAAGGGAAAGAAAATGAGTTCAGTTTTGGAAATGTTGAATCTGATGTGTTTTGGTGATATCTACATATTGGACATATTTCAGTAAGCAAGATTTTATATATATCTTAGAGCTCCTAGAACTCTGTGAAACTCTTATGTGCCATGTTAGAAATTTAACTTACTCCTATGGAAAACATCTGTATTCTAGTAAAATAAATAATAGTAACCATTTATTGAGCACTTCATGATAATTATTAGGCTCATCATTTCACAAACATCACGCTCTGTAATCCTCCTGGCAAATCTATGTTAGTGTCTTATACTTGCATGACTTACAAGGAAAGGGAGCCTTAGAGAGGTTATGTAAGCTGTCCCCAAACACTTTGTGGTGTAGTTAGGTTTCAATAAGCCAATGCTCTTAACGACTATACAAAATTTGAACACTATATTTTGAAGGTCTTCTTAGAAAGGTAGAGTGCAGCCGTTTCCCTAACTTACCAGTACAGATAGCCTCTAATGGGCCTATGAGTAAAAATAATTCTGAGAAAAAGCCTCTTGTCTTCAGAAATTATAGGAAAACAAAGGGAATAGTAATCATAAGACGAATCCAATGTCCATGTCTGAGTCACCAGAAGGCAATCACTTTTCTCCAAGTCCTCTCATTTAGCCATATTTTCTACTTTAGATTCTCTGATTTGATCTGACCATTTTGCCTGGCTGATTTCACATCTAAATCCAACCTTTTGTTCTTCACTGAATTGTGGACTCATGGAAAGTAATGACTCAGCAATTCAGCACTTTTACAAGAGAACTGAGACAGAACAATAGCCCTAGGTCTGTGTCTCATGAGCTGTATGAACTTAGGCAAGTCACTTAATCTCTCTGAGCATCAGTTATTTCATAATCTAATGGAAATGATGTATCCAAGATATCTACTTCAGCAGAATCTACTTAGAAAATATATATTAAAATACATCAAAAACTATGAAGCACTATAGAATTGTAAGAAAGCACCATAAACTTTTGTTTGTTTGTTTCTTCCTCTATATTGTCTTGGTGACCTTCTTTGTATAGTTTTCAAGTACAGACACAAGACTTAAAATTATCTGGCGCAAATTATTCTCTAAATTTTGTTTTTCCTTGAAAAGACTCTGATAAATTGCCTGTATTTTGCAAAACAAATACTGTTTTCTTTTATCTACTAAATTGCATAGCTTCTATCTTTCAAAGTATTGCTCAAAATCCAGTTATCAGTCTGTCTTCTAAGTTAACTTTCTTGCATAAAAATGAATCTGATACATTGCCCCATAAAACACAAACACTGGCATATTTCTCTGTATACTTTATTACTATTTTGGTAATAAAATGTAATGTTAAGTTCTTAAACTCCTCAGTTAGAGACCTGGGTTCAGATAACAGCTCCATTTATTACTGATGTAACTTTGGTCAAATGACATCACTCTAAGCCTCCATTCCTTTTTCTGTAGAATGGAGCTAATAATAACACTTAACTCATAATATCCTGAAGATGAAATAAGATATGTAACATAAGACAATTATGGTACCTTCCATAAATGAGAGTTCAATAAATATCAGTCAGGTAGCATTATTCATTAATATCATTGGTGTTACCAAGTCCAGGCTCATACTGCTTACCACATGACATGCCAGTAAATCTAGAGAGGTAGTGTTGGGGCAAGGAATAATGACTTTATTCGGAAAGCCAGCATACCGAGAAGGTGGAAGACTAGTGTCCCAAAGAATCACCTTACCTGAGTTAGAATTCAGGTTTCTTTTATACTAAAAGGGGAGGGGGTGTGGCTAGTGGTTGCAAGCTCCTTGGTGCAGGAATCTCTTGTTCTTGCAACTGTCCACTGAGGACTGGTCACAATGTTCCTGTAAACCTCCAACAAGACAAATGTTATTCTCTCCATATGATAGGAAAATTGTTATACCTTTAAAGGTCAGAGCCTTGAGAATAGGCTATTCATGTATATTTCAGGCTCTAGGCAACATTCTTTTACAGAAGTGCAGAGCCAGCATGACTAAGCACAGACAGCAGATCACAAAGGTTAGAGCTAAAAGAATAGATCCAATATGCAGTTAGGATTGTTCTCTGTTACACTGGTATGCACTTTACATGTATAGAGCAAAATTCTAGCACAACTACATGTTTCTATTTGTTTTTTTAATCTTTCTTTTCTTTCTCACATCATCTTTATATTCTGTAACCTTATATCATCTCTCAGTGATAATATCTTCTTGTTTTTATATCAATTTTTCTGTTAGTAATTGAGCTTCCAACCAAAAAACAATGGGAAGTATGCTGTAATCAATTCAGACTATTTTTTAAATGGAACTCACTAGAAAGTACCGTTGTGCATCATACATCCATTAATATAGAGATACCATGTCTGTTTGGCCTTCCCAATATTTCTGAAATGGCTGGGAATGATCTCTAGGTCATTTTTAGTTGATGTTCTTATGTTCCTTCAATTTACATGACCAGGTCATGCTTCCTTATGTTCTTCTAATTTGTTGTAGACATATTTGGTGAATGTTTTAGAAGTTTTAGTAAATTTTATGGAATTGTGCCCTTGCAATTATGTAGCTATATTCCAATAATCATTGTATAATGTGATCTTTTATACCTCATTTTTCCATAGTCTTGTCTTTTTCTTCAATAATGTGGTCTAGGGCTTCCCTGGTGGCGCAGTGGTTGAGAGTCCGCCTGCTGATGCAGGGGATGCGGGTTCGTGCCCCGGTCCGGGAAGATCCCACATGCCGCGGAGTGGCTGGGCCCGTGAGCCATGGCTGCTGAGCCTGCGCATCCGGAGCCTGTGCTCCGCAACGGGAGAGGCCACAACAGTGAGAGGCCCGCGTAACGCAAAATAATAATAATAATAATAATAATAATGTGGTCTACTTTGCTACCACTTTCTCCCTCAGCCTTGCATGCACAGAAATTTTATTTGGTCAGCATATTAATAGTGGATCTCCTTCTCAGGATCGGATTCACCTCTACCAGGCTCATGAGAACTAATCTATAAACTGGAATAATTATTTACTAATTTCCAAGGAAACTGTAACTACCACATAGATCAGGATGCTGGCATTAACATGGTCATCACATTCTCTGACACACACTGTATATAGGAAAAAGAAAATCAGATTCCATGGAGAAATTTTTTTCACAATAATTTCATGTACTGAACAGACATGCAGTTTCACGAAGAGAACATTTTCTTCCTCCGCAGACTTACATGGGCAACACAGCAGTCAAAACTGGTCCAACAAGAAAGAGATCATAGGAGTGGAAGTTAGAGAAATCAAGTGATTAATAGGACCAGAGGAAAGGTCTTATCAATGGGACTTGAGTTTCTGAGTCTAATGACTAAGGTTTCCTCTGACATGGCTAGTGCTTTAATGAGCCCAGCTGAAGAATTCTCTCTCTCTCCTTCCTTAGCTGGTGAATATATTCTTTCATCAGCTTATGATTATATTCTTTCTTTAATTGTATTAAAATATTCAACTCAGGTTATAATTGTCTCCTTATGGCAATTTTGCATTTTTCTACTCTGGTCTGACACTTACTGATTTTATTTTTTAAATCCATAAATAGTCTTACTTCCTTCATGTGAATTCCTGGGGAAAATCTCATTTAAATTTTCCTAAAATTTCCAAACTCATAAGAGTTTAAGCTAAGAATATTAGCCATCTCACAGGATTTTTTTTCCATAAGAAAAATATTACATACACACACCTACAAATGTTTTGGCATATAAACAATAACTTGAAAACTGAACTGTAAAAGAAATCCACTTTGGTTTGGGAACATTTCTCTAAGAATATTCAGACCTCTCTCCTTGATTCATTCTACTCCTAGGGAATCAGCCTGACTTATGTGATTGGTAATTTTTGAAAGAATAACTACTTAGGCTTACTCAATACAGCATTATGTTTTATCCTTTTGGGAGCAAACTTACTTCCATGTCTAAGCTTTTGGTCCAGCTATCTAGGGATGTGGGGATGGGGTATGTCTCATGCTAGGGTTTGGTATTAGAGAGCCCACTGCACTAATAGATTCTGAGTCCTGCCCTCTAACCTGGCTGTGATGGATGTATTGTTTTATCTTTATTCATTTCTCATTTCTCAACTTGCTCACGAATGGGGTGGGAGATTGTTATGCAGTCTGCTAGTCCCATCTCCTGGAAATCCTACATGGAATGCATCATTAATTATTATTAGTCTTAATCCACACATTTATGAAATTTGGGTGACTTAGCAGCAAACTTTGGATCAACAATTTACTCTTCAGCCAAGAAAAGATACTAAATTATTTGTTTAAAACTGTTTTCTAGGCCATGGACACATTTTTTCTAAAATGAAGCAGTCCAAATCTTTCCTCATGCCATTTTAAGCACTGATATGCTTCTGAGACCACACAGGTCTGAAAGGATGTGCTTCCCCTTCCCAAAGATACTCTTAACCCAGATGCTATAATTAATTCTTTGGGGGCAACCAATGTAGTAGGCAATGACTCCTGGGACCATTTTCACTTATACCACCAGCTTTTGTGTGAAAGGTGAGATGTGTTTAGCTCCAAGTTTCAATTACTCCTACCTTTTCTCTAGGTGCTCACATTAGGTCGTGTGACTGGTAGCAAAATCTTTTCAGGACCCTCGTGCACCATTGCAGATAAAGTACAACAGAATTCTCTTCTTTTTAATGAGAAGGCTTTTCCAAACTTGACAAAACAGAACTGTCTGACCACTTGATTTGAGTCTTTATGAAGTAAATTTATTCCCAGTCAATCCCTTCTGTTCACAGGCAGATTTAGCTTTTCATTAAGATTTGTTAGGATAGTGTTATTCAGTATTTGCTGTGTCTCTCAGTAAGACACTGAATTTATTGGCTACCTTTTCATCTTCTTTCAAGGCTGTTCAGCTTCAGCAAACAAATTTTAAAAAGTCATTTTTCCACTGAGAGAGCGACGTTGACTCCTTGTTAGAATTCTGATTACAAGGTACACCCTATACATGTAAATTTCAGAAGTAGATACAGTTGCCAAAATCTCTCTTTCTCATTTAATTTGATTAAAGCATTATCTACTAATTCCTCCTCCTCAGATCTCTTTGACATTCAGAGAGCTACCACAAAACTGGTCAAGTGGTTGCAAAAATGCTTTGAGCGGCAGCCTCATCAAAAGTGCATACCGATGAAAATAATCGCTGACTATTCTTCTCTAAAACATTCTGTAAAGTGTGGGAAGAATTTGACAATTGATCATAGACCTAGACTTCCACATGGCAATGAAGACCCTTGTTTACTGTTGAACTCAATCAGTCATGTAATCACCTATTTAACTTCCTAAAGTTAAATAAACTATTATATTATTCCCAAGTACTCAAACATCCTTTATAACACTTTTTTTTTTCTGCTTAGAATCAAACTACAAAGGATGTGGTTAAAATAACTTTTCTCCACAATGCTCCCCAGCTATAAAGGCAGTTTGCATGAGGGAAACACAGTTTTAACATGCTCTGTATTCATCCAGCAACCTCTCCTGTATCCCAGTACCTAATCATGGCATCCTTTGAGTCCTGTTCATTCGGGGATTGGGCTACGAGGATAAAGACTGGAGCTCAGAAAGTTGCAGATCACTGAGCTTCCACTTCAAGGCCCCAGACGTCCCTTAATTATCATCAGTTAAAAATCTCTTGATATCCTCTGTTAGTGGAACTTGGGGAAATCATCAGTCTAAAAAGCACCAGGAAAGTAAGCTATCATGTGCAATATTGTTGTAACTTCAGACTGACCTTTATAATAGAGCAAGTACATCCTGTGTGGTGGTAAACCTTGAGACTAAACAAGTGAAGAAACTCTTTAGGGCAGGAGGACAACATAAACTTCAGCTGGAGGTGACGTCAGTGATAGATAAGCTCTCAAAATGCTTTCTCCTACAGGACAGCGTTCCCTCTGTATCACCTAGGTTGATCCTAGGACAGTTGTTTTTTTGTTGTTGTTGTTGTTGTTTTGGTTTTTTTTACTCAGGAATCTACTTCTTTCAGACTCTTTGAAATCTTCGAGATAACAATGTCAGCAGCAGATGAGATGAAGATTTACAGCTGGTGTCAGTAGCATATTAATAATGCCTTTGCACTCTGTCATGTCTTATGAGTTTCCACAGTGGTTCCACATAAATTTTGACTGAAGACATAAAAGGATGGAGTAGTCTCTTTGGGGATACAGGAGATAAGGCCCTTAAAGTTAGACAGAGAAGGGAGGGAAAGGAGAAAAGGATAGGGCCCTACAGTAGTCATTATAGCCTCTTAGTGGTTAGGATTCTAAGAAGCTTAATCTAAAAGAATGCACATTACACAGTGTCATCTAAAGCAGGTTTGACTCAACAGCAGCATGTTGACATTTTGGACTGGATAATTCTTTGTTGCGTGGCGTTGTCCTGTGCACTGTAGGATTTTAAGAATCATCCCTAGCCTCCACCATTAGATGTCAGTAAAACCCACCCCTCTGGTTGTGACACAAAAATGTCTTCAGACATTACCAAATATCTCATGGGGGGCAAAATCATCTCCAGGTGAGAGCCAATGAACTAAAGCATCACAAGTACATCTCACTGAATTTTGCATCATTTTATCCAGTTAAAAAAATATATGTGTGTATGAGTACTCTATAACTGTGTAGTTGAACTGCTTTTAAGTACTTTTTAATGATTAAATTTTTTAAACTGTGTTTTATGACTTTTTATAAAAAAGTTTCACAAAGTGTAAAAAAAATTGTTTATTTAATTTTCAGATTCAAATAGAAGGGTCAGCCAGAGCAGCAAAATCCCTGATTATATGTTCTGATTCCAAAAATTTTGGAAACTAATTTTTAGGCACTTTAGGAGATATGAACTTGGTTTTTTTTTTAACTTGTTTTTACAAAGTTTTAAGAAGAGTAATTCACATATTTATAATACCAGACATTTTAAAAAGGAAGGATTCTGTTTTCCTCATTTCATTTAAACCTCACAATGACCGTATTCCTTCAGCATTATTTTTGTTTTGTGGAAGAGAGTCTAAGTGACTTGTCTTAGAGAATATAAAAGAATTCTGGAAGAACCAGTAATCAAACTCATATCTTTTGACTTTAAAACCAGCCATTTTTCCAACAGATTACTTGGTACCACTTCAAGAAAAATGTTCTCACTACTAGAATGAGAAGGCTCAGAGAAAGTGCGAGATTGATGTATCTGAACCGACATACCAGGTTGGATAGGTTTGCTGAGTAAGTTTACTGGTATAATTTTAATTTTGGTGAAGAAAAAAACATAAAAATTCACCACCTTAGCCATTTTGAAGGGTACAGTACAGTAGACTTAACTCTATGCACATTGCTGTGAACAGAGCTCTAGAAGTTTTTCATCTTACAAAACTAAAACTGTATATCCATTGAACAACTCTCCTTCTCCCCCTTCCCCTGGCCCTGGGAATCACAATTCTACTTTCTGTTTCTAAGGGTTTGACTACTTTAGATACCTCATATAAGTGTAATTATTAAGTATAGGTTTATTTATGATTGGTTTCTTTCACTTAGCATAGTGTCCTCAAATTTCCTCCATGATGTACCAAATGACAGGATTCCCTTCTTTCCCATGGATGAATAATATTACATTGTATATCTATCTATCTATCTGTCTACCATTGTATATCTTTATCCATTCATCCATTAATGGAAACTTAGGTTGTTTCCCTATCAGGACTATCATGATTAATGCTACAGTGAACAAAAGATGCAAATGTCTCTTCAAGATCCCCTTTTCAATTCTTTTGGATATATACTCAGAAGTAGAATTGCTGGATCATGTGGTAATTCTATTTCTAGGTTTTCTTTTTTCTTAGGAACCCCCCATAACCTTTTATCATAACAGTTGCATCATTTTACATTCTTCCCAACAGTGCACAAAATGTTACAATTTTTTCACATCTTTGCCAATACTTGTTATTTTTATTTTTTTTTGTTTTTCTCACAATGGCCATCCTAACAGGTATGAGGTCAAGACTGTTAACAGGCCTCAAGTCTTTGCTGGCTGCTGGCCAGAGAGACCTGTTCCTTGCTACATCAACCTCTCCATAGGACAGGTCAGAATGTAGCAGCTGGCTTCCCTCAAAGTGAGCCAGTAAAAGAAGGATAGAGAGTGCTTAGGATGGAAACCACAGCCCTTTTGTAACCTAATCTTGGAGGTGACCTCCTGTTACTTCACCACACGTTTGTCAGTGGAAAAGAGTCAAAAGGTCCACTCTACACTCAAGGGTAGGGAATTACCCAAGGGAGTTTATACCAGGAGGCAGGATCATTGGGAACCTTCTAAGAGGCCCTACCACACAAATCAATAGAAAATGAGTAGGAAAGAAGAATTTAAAATGCTGGCTAAGTAAGGTAAATTTGGTTCTGTGCTTTCTGGATCCTTTACTCCTAATGCCAGTCAGATAGTAACGGAATATAAATTGTTCTCGAGTGAAGAGTTTCCACTGCCTTTTATGATACCAAGTTTAAAAGTGCAGGATTTTAAGAGGGATTCTTCCAGAGAACCAGCTCAGCACCAGCCAAGGCTAATGAGCGAACACCATGATACTATTTCTAGAAGTGTCACCTTTCTGGTGATCTTTTTCTTTAAAATTCCCCTGGAAGTCTGCATTTATGTCCTTTGACTAGGAAATGTGCAGTAGCTCATTGCAGAAGAATGGAGTCCCACAGGAGGAAACCTTCTACAAGATATTATTTATTCTCTTCCTCCCTACTTATTCTAAAAGGAAGGGAAATTGAAATAGAGGAAGCTTTTGAACACAGCATGAATGCAGAGCTTGTAAATGTCGTGTTACTTTTAGTTTAAACTTAAGACTCTCTTATTCTTTCAGCAGACCCTTTGAAACTGTGCTGCCAATGCAGAGGAGAACACATTATTTCAGAGTGACTACCTTTCAAGCAAACACTGCATCTAAGCTAATTAAAATGCCTATGTTGTTTTCTTCCTCAAGCTTTAACAGCTTTAAGGAAAGAGCAGACAATTCATCCACCAGGAGGAAAAAAGAAAGTCAAACAAATTGAAAAAAAAAATCATGGGCTGAATGTAATCATCACCACATCCTTTAAGCTGTACATTTCTTTTATTGGACCACTGTTTTCAACATGTTCTTTCTTTACTTGCAGCATGCTAATGGCCAACTATCCATTTACCTCTAGATCTTAAAGACCATGTCATTATCAATTGCAATATTTTGGGGTTCACTTCCCTTCCATGAGGCCACTGGGCTGCTGCTATGAGCTTTGTCAGGTCTGGAGGGGAGATGAGTGTGCCCTACCAGCCTAGCTTCACACGTAGGTGGAATAGATGGTCACATGCTATGATATAGGCAGAGCAGCCTATTATTAAAGTATTAAATTCATATATTCAGGATTTTTCCTTGTTCTCTGCTAGTCTCCTACTTTGGAAACACTCTCTAGAAGGAGAGTAACTCATGCAGGCACAAGTAATTTCATAAGAATTCACTAATCAGGATGCTTTTCTTTGGAATTCTAATGACAGAGAAAGCAAACAATGACAGACCATTTCTAGAAACTGTACCTTCAATACCAGTCCTATCCCCTCTACCTATACCCTTCAGGACAACTAGTGAGAATCTATTGGAAACAATAACATAACAACTCCAGGTGGTACAAATCTGTGCTGGAAGCTGGTAAACTATTCTCACTTGTAATAATTCATCTTATGTATCAACTTGGCTAGGCTATAGTACCCAGCTATTTAATCAAACACTAATCTAGGTGTTGCAGTGAAGGTATTTTGCTTATGTAATTAATATCTACAATCAGTCAACTTTACATAAAGGAGATTATACTTGATAAAGTAGGTGGACCTCATCCAATCAGTTGGAAGGCCTTAAGACCAAAAACTGACATTTTCCATAAAAGATACTCTGTTTCAAGACTGCAGCATCAATGCATATTGTATACATATTTGGAAATGATTTTGGAAATATTTCTTCTCTTTCATTCCCTTATGCAATCTAATCAGCTCTGCTTCATAAATATTTCTGAAATGAGCATAAGAGGGAAAATAGAAACACATGGAAGAGCTTGAGTCTGCAAGACTTGGTCACCAATTAGATGTGTTGAATGAGGAACGAGGAGCCTAGAATGACTTCCACGTTTTTGTATCAGATACTGAGTTTGAAGAGATGCCTCTGATTGAGAGACAGAATACAGAGGAGAATGTTTTTCAGAGAAGATGGATTTAATTTTGAAACTCTGATTTTGAGATATCTGTGAGACTGCCAAAAGAAAATAAACAGTAAATGTTAGAGTTAAAAGTTTAGTACTCAGAGCACTCTTAGTTAGGAATAGAGATATAAGAGCCCATCAGCCTGTATGCATTCAGCCAGGAAATACAGGAGTTAATAAATAATGGCAAGATGCCATGAAACATGGTTTCAAGACGACCAGAAGAAATAAAGGAAATTAAGAAGAAGCTGTTGAAATGACCTAGAAAGTATTTTCTTTTCTTTCTTCCCAGAGGAAGGTCCAATGCTGAAGACAGGGGGAAAAAAAGAAAAAAAGAAAGATTTTTAAAGTCCCCATTAGTGTCAAAAACTAGGAAGTTATTTGGTGATTTGACCAAGAGTAATTTCAGTGGGACAGAAGGCAGAAGGCAGTAGAGTAAAGAATGGATGAGAATGGGAAATAAAGAAACTTGTTATACTATTGAAGGGGAAAAAATGAAATAGAGTAGTAGCCAGAAGACAAAGAATATTCAAAGAGGAATGCTTGTTTTAGCTATAAGTGAGTCTACAACATTCAAATTATGAGATTTTTGTGTTGTTTGTTTGTTTGTTTCTAACTATGGAAGAGTCACTCTAGAAGATATTTGCATGCTAAGAAGAAAGAAGAAATAGAACAGGTATTCTCTTTTTTTTAAATTTAATTTTATTTATTTTTTTATACAGCAGGTTCTTATTAGTTATCCATTTTATACATATTAGTGTATATATGTCAATCCCAATCTCCCAATTTATCACACCACCACCCCACCCCACCTCTTTCCCCCCTTGGTGTCCATACGTTTAGAATAGGTATTCTTAATTTGAGGAATGCCTGGATGGTCTGAACAGGATCCATAAATTCCAGAAATTATAGTCAAAGATTATGTGTATACTATTGTGTGGAAGTTAGTTTTTCTAGGGAGAAGATACCCAACTTTCAAGGTCTCTGCTGTAGGCAGTTTAAAACGTGGTTGAATGAGTGGATTAATCAAATAGGGATCTGTGACCCCAAACTGGTCAATAGAATCTTTAAAGATAAAATCAAGAGAGAAACTAAGTATTTTATACTGGGTGAAACCATGTTTACATTAAAAAATAGAAGCTTTGAAAGACCCTAAAGTTTACTACACTGAAAATATTCAGGCAATTCTGAGATGACTAAGCTACAGTGGGGTATGACCAAAGTAAATCTAGTTTTCTGGTATATTCGCCAGCACCTCAAGTACTAGACAAACTATAGTTTTGGTGCCTTGAAGACAGTCCCTTATTTTTGACAAATAAAACTTTACTAATCTTTTCTCTCTTTTTATTTAGCACATGACTTTGCATCCCAGTCTAAACACTAAATGAGTTTTCTTGTTCCAGGAATTGATTTGAGAACAGGCAGCTCACCTTAGCTCAGTGTTAGGTCTCAGTCTCTGAGAAGGTCATGAGCAGAGGAGATGAGCTGCATTTACTTTTAAGGAAATGTTCCAAGCATTACTTTTAATGAGAGCCTGAGAAGGAACCTCAATGGGAAGTGTTCTATCTTGAAAGGCTAACACAGAAACAGGTGCTAAACCAAACATACCACAAATATTTAAGCCTGAAAATAAAAGGAAAGAAAGAATAGATTCTAAATCTGTATTAAAAGTAATGCTGTGTAGCTGTATAAAACTTTAGTGAGAGCTGCAGAATGAATCTTTAATGGCATCATTTATGCTTGTCCCAATGCACTATGTTCACAGTGAGAACTGCCTGCAAATCTTGATGTACCATTTTGTTGCACAGAAAACTGGCCACCAACTCACAGAACAGCAATTGTAAATTAGAAATATATTCTGTTTGGTTCAAGCCAACAGATTTGGAAATTTATGAAGTTACAGAAAAGCACACATATTTCTGAGACAGTTGTGGCTTTCTTCTGGTCTTGGGAACTGGGGCTGCTGATAGTGCTCAGAACAAATCTACCTGAGTGCCGTCCACACTCCTCCATATCCAGTTGGTAATGATCCCTTCATTCCCCCTGAGGCCTAGTAGAGACGCCTCAATGACCATACAACCTTCTGAGTCTTGGGAAACAGTAACTTACACTGCATGAACATGGTTAGGTCAGCTCCTGGCCTCATGTTATTTGGATATATTTTATATAAATAAGACTTTTTTAGAGGTATGAGAATATATGTCATGGCAATTTCAGACATTAGAAACTAGAATCCAAGTTTTCATGACAAGTTTATTTGTTTAGAAACAAAATATATTTTCCATTTTTTTTAAATCTTGTTTTATCAAAGTATTAAAGATCTTGGACATTTTTAAAAATGAGTAAAACAGGAGATTCCTCTTTCCCTAGCTCCATTTCACTGGGACTGCTGTTTTGTCCCAAATTAAATATTGATAAAGATCTTGAAGAATGGGTTTAACTTTCATTTAGTCTTTTGAATAGTCTTTATGTTAATATTGTTTTGTATCAAAATAAAATGCCAAATTTAGCAATCCAATTCCCAGATTTATGGTGGTCACATGAACTAAGTTTCCAAAACACAGAACACTAGGTAGAGAGGAATGATAATTATATTTTGTTTTTACAAAGTTTAATCCAGTTTATATGAAAGATATATCTAGATTTAAATAGGCTCAAGCCCTTAATTTCTTCTAGAAATTTCTTCTAGAAAACAGTTTCAAATCAATAAACAGAAAGCTGAAGAGGACAGAAAAATCATTAGCAATGAAGAGAATACTGGAGAGGTGAAAAGTAGGATTGGAGACATTAAAAAAAATTAAATTTTAACAGATAATTACAGTGGTCTGGAGGAATTCATTTCTGCATATAGCCTCTACTCATTTGAGAACTGATGATGAAATAATATAGAAAATAAAAGCTAACTTATAATTAGAAAAATAATAATGGAGAGCAGATATTCCCCCAATTGAGACTTAAGTTGACTCCATCCAGCCAACACCTGTGAGAAAACTTGAACCATAGGCACTCAGATAAGATACACTTAGATTCTTGACATAATAAATGTTTGTCATTTTAAGCCACTAAATTTGGGGGTAACTTGTTATGCATCAATAAATAACTAATACATCATTTAAAATTTTTACCCAATTCTGGCTCATCCATGGGAGGTTTTGGTGTCTCACAGAAATTATATTCTATATCCTCAGTGGAAACATTTGTACAAAATACTTGTGTACAAGTAACACTGGGCTAAAGTCATAATCAAAGATATTCTGAAGGAAAGGAGATATAGTCAAGGGGGAACTTAAAATCTGAGTGGCAACAAAAACAATGAAAATGGGGAAATTCCCTTGCTTTGCTTTGATCATGTTATCTTTGTGGTGAAAGCCTATGGGAAGCCCACATGCAAGGGTTTTCCAGAGAATCCTTGCTGGCTCTTATCACAATTATTTATGAGACTCTGACTGGCTTTATTTCTGAATTTGTAGAAATTTCCTCAAATTATGAACATTTTACTCATGATCTTGGGTAGGCTTTAATCCTCGCACTTAGAAATTCACCATTTTATTGTCCTTTATGGTTATTTTACCAGCTGATGCTTCCAAACTACTTCTGTTCTCATTTTTTTAACAAATCATTTTAATAATTGTTATCATAATTTGGCAATGATTTAATTTTTACATTTTTAGCAGATTTTTTTCTAATTAAGTAGTATTTTAATATTACATGGGAAGTTTTGGAGAAAAAAATGATATTGATGATTTAAATCAATAAGTAAAATTCCTATGGATAAAGCAGATGTGGTGCATATATATAATGGAATACTACTCAGCCCTAAAAAAAGAATGAAATAATGCCATTTGCAGCAACATGGATGGACCTAGAAATTATCATACTAAGTCAGTCAGACAGAGAAAGATAAATACCCTGTGATATCACTTTTATGTGGAATCTAAAATATGACACAGATGAACTTATCTACAAAACAGAAACAGACTCACAGACATAGAGAACAGATTTGTGGTGGCCAAGGGGGAGGGAGGGTGGGAAAGGGATGGATTGGGAGTTTGAGATTAACAGATGCAAACAATTATATATAGAATGGATAAACAACAAGGTCCTACTGGATAGCACAGGAAAATATTTAACATCCTGTGATAAACCATAATGGAAAAGAATATGAAAAAAATGTATATAATTGAATCGCTTTGCTGTACAGCAGAAATTGACACAATTTTAAGGTTAATTTATGTCCTGCAAACAGAGTGTACTTCTTTTTATTTCCTCCCCTCCCCATATTACATTAGGTGCCAACAAATACTCTTGGATTCCACTCATACCAGGTACATAGAATAGTCAAATTCATAGAGTCAGAAAGTACTTTGGTAAATGACAGGGTCTGGGGGGGAGTGGGGAGGGGGAATGGGGAGTTAGTGTTTAAAGAAGACAGAGTTTCAGTTTAGGAAGGTGAAAAATTCAGGAGATGGATGATGGTGAGAGTTGCACAACAATGTGAATGTACTCACTGCCCCTGAACTGTAGAATTAAATATGGTTAAAATAGTATGTTTTATATGATGTGACTTTTACCACAATAAATTTTTTAAAGAAATTACAACATTGTAAATCAACTATACTTCAATAAAGTAAATATCAAAAAAATAAATAAAATTTGTAGCAAATATAAAAAATTCATGTAATACAAACAATACCACTGGTGAGCCCCAATTGGAATCTCCTCCCTCAGAAGACTTCTACAGGGTTTCCCTGATGGCGCAGTGGTTGAGAATCTGCCTGCTAATGCAGGAGACACAGGTTCGAGCCCTGGTCTGGGAGGATCCCACATGCCATGGAGCAACTAGGCCCGTGAGCCATAACTACTGAGCCTGCGCATCTGGAGCCTGTGCTCCGCAACAAGAGAGGCCGCGATAGTAAGAGGCCCGTGCACCACGATGAAGAGTGGCCCCCGCTTGCCACAACTAGAGAAAGCCCTCGCACAGAAATGAAGACCCAACACAGCAAAAATAAATTAATTAATTAATAAACGCCTACCCCCAACATCTTCTTTAAAAAAAAAAAAAAAAAAGACCTTTACATATGGCTCCAAATCAGGTTTCTTCATCAACCTTTTCTCTTCTTCAATAAAGATTTAACAGGAAATGAAAAGAGAAAAGCAGTGAGATCAGTGGAATGAGTGTGCTGACAGCTCTAATAGTCCTAGCACACGTGCTAGCCCTGGGCTTGCTATGTCACAAGTGCCTCCAATCTATGTTTCTGTATATTCATAATGCTTTCTGGTCCTTACACAATTTTAAGACTATAGTCTTCCCATTGGAAATAAGCAATGGCTACTGTGTTTTAATCATATGCCAAGTCTGTTATTGGTATTGTCTGTGTTAAGGTTTCTGAAGCTCAGCAGGAAAGAAAGTTGAGATCTTATTAACACTGACTGCCATTTCCCTGAGAGAGGATAGTGGGTGTGACTAACATATTTTCATCTATTTGACATCTGTAATATATGCTGTCCACCCTAAAATTCCATGGAGATTCAAGTACAGTAAATGTTCCATTCTTGTTTGATGATGTTTGGGTGCCAAGAACAAAGAATAATTATAATGAATTTTTAATGGTGAAGTTATGTCTACCTTTTCCTGTCCAAATGGATGCCTTTTTCTTAACCTTGATAAAGTGTATCTAATCATCTAACCCAGGTACCATAAAAGTGTATTAAACTAAGAAAGGACTTTATTCATGAATCACAAATGAGAGGACTAAGTGGGAGGAAAAAAAACTTGAAACTTAAAATGAAGGTAAGTCACAATTGTGGGATGAACCAAAATTTTGTTTCAAGATAATAACTCTCTCCACTTTCACCTTACTGTGCCCTTAATATAAGTGTAACATGAAAATCTCTAGACATAAAGTAAAAAGGACAATGGGCACTTCAAAATTTCCAATACCTAACTGAAAAATTCTTGTCCTAATTAGTGATCTGCTATTATATTGCAAAGATTCATAAGATATAATAATAACCCTGAAGTCTTTTCACTCCTTAGGCTCTAGTCCCATATGGTCCCATTAGAGGGACAGAGGCTGTTCAAGGGCTCATAACACCCAGATCTCTCAGATGTGGAGAAGCAGCTATCAGTTCTAATGTCTTTTGTATTAACACATCAAGTCAAAGGAGTCTGACAGATTTGAACTAATGGATACCGCACCCTCTGTTTTCCTAGAACATGTCAGTATATCCTGTATTTCCAAAACAACCTTCAAAAGTTGTTTTTAAGTTCATGTGGAATATAGGAATAAGTTTAAAAAAAGTTTCTCCGTTAAAGTACATGATGCTCACAAAATTTACAGAATCCCTGTCATTTAAAACCTCAAGGTAATAAAATACCTGCTACTTACAGAGCCTCATTTAACTTCCTTCCAATATTAAAAAGCTCATAAAACTCCTCACTGTGATTTCCTGAATTATTTATTTATTTACATATTTTATTTATTTATTTATTTATTTTTTTATTTTTTTACAGAAGACTTCCTGTTGATTCTAAGTGATGATGTCTCTTCAGAGATTTAGGGTAATGTGGGTGTTTTATAAGCAAAGTTTTCCCAATCTTCCATAATGTTTCTAATGGAATGTCAGTGAGAGACGACCCCACTTCCAATCTCAAGGTTCTGGAGCTTTAGATGTACCCATCAGCATTGCATGACAGGCAAATCTACAGCCACAGTGTCCTCTCTCTCCACTTAAAAGAGAAAAGTTTTTCCTTTACTTTTGTACACCATTGTGGAGGTAGTGATTAAGACAAAAATCTCAGAAGTCCAAATGAAAAGCCATGGTCAATATATATATACTTGGAGAGCAGGAACTGAGAAGATTGTGTTGTGCTATATCTTTCTTTTGAGATGTGTCTCTGGACAGGACAGACTTTCATATGATTAAAAAGAATACTTAACAGCTCTTGCAAACCCATAAATTAGAGAAGAGATTTATTCAGGGTACAAAAGAATTCCTCATTTTATAAAAAAATAAAATCATGAGTCCCTTCAAGTGTTTGTTTACAGATTATTAAGAACTTCATACAGTGAGAAACTCAATGCTAAAGTGTTTCAAGTTACTCTTGATTAAGTATCAGAAATTATAAGGAAAACTAAAAATTATAATAATAAAATGACATTTACATGTTCACTTTTACTTTTAGTTTTTAATTTACTAGACAACTAAAAACTTGTTTGGTTAAAAGGCTGAAACCTCCCTTGTTTACCTTCCATGGCCTTGCCTTTCCTCACTGTGACAATCATTTCCTCTTTGGTAGATGGATAGATAGAAGAATGGATAGATGAATAGATGGATGGATGGATCGATTGATCAATAGATAAATAGATTTCATATATCTTTTCTCCATTTCTAGTTACCTACCTAGTCCAAGGTTCATCATCTCCCATTGACCTTCTTCTGCCCTAGGCTCAGAACAGACCCTTCTTTCATCTGTTTCCCGCTATGCTCTTCCCAGCCTCCTCTCATACTATTGCCCATCACTTTTCTTGCACTTTATGCTCCATCCACACTCTCTTCCCCACATTTTCACCAATTCCCCATGGTGAAATTCCTAATACGAAACCTTTTGCACCTCTTCCCACTATCTCTCATGCTTTTTCCAACTGCTTTTCTTACTTAATACCGATACTTTCTTTAGCTTAGAAAACCCCAAATTTTTATTGTACCTACATCAATAACACTTTTCACTTAAAATCTAATTAAAGTGTATACATACACACAGAGATACACACACTCATGAATACACACATTATATACAGTTACCAATATGTTATGTATGTGATGAAATATACATAAAAACAGAAAATGTGAAGGCTATTCTAAGGATACAGTAAAAACTATTGTATTTTTAGTTGTACTTATTAATGATTAAGAAGGTTCTTCACTAAAAAATGTTTTCAATAATATTTTTATGAGAAATGCAATTAAATATGCTGTAATTTGAAAATCTAAATTCTATTTATTATTTTTTTTAATATCAATCATTGTTGTAGCTGAAAAAAGATACTTCACAAAGGTCCATAGTCAGAGAGGCAGTACAGTTTAGAGCCAGACTGACCAGATTAACCTGGTTTAACCATGTTCTAGCTGTGTGATCTTTGGGAAGTTTACTTACTTCTCTGTGCCCCAGTTTCCTCACCTGAAAAAATGACATGATAATTGTATTACCCTCCACAGAGTTTTGATGACTAAATGAGTGAATATGTATAAGTCAGTAAGAATGGAGCCTGGCACAGATGAAGCTCTGTATTAATGCCAGCTAACGATGTGGTATTTATAAACTCAGAATTATAGCACAGCACTTTGCATACTTCCAGCTTCAACTTCTCTGCTTTGCTATTAATTAACCTGAAATGATAATATTTTATAAAGTGTGGTGCTAGCTCTGTAGCCTTGCCCCATAATCATTCTTATAAACTTTAGCCAAGCTGCCACTACATGAGTTTATAGCTACATAATTTGTCTATAAAATGTTTAATTAAAGTCATAGGTCTCATACATCTTTTCTTTAGTCAAGTGGCTCACAAACATTATTACTTTTATATTTCATTATTAAAACAGAATCTTGAAAATACCATAAATGCAGGCCTGTTAGAGACATCTGTTTTTTCATCCAACTGCATAGCAAACTTCTTACATTGTGAATTTCTAATACTTGTTTCTTCAAATATTAAACAGTATTTTCTCTGTGCCAGTAATTACTGTCAAAGGATGTTAGTTTTCATCTTATTGTGCTCTGTGTTTGGTTTCAGCCATTTTTATATCATGAAACCCAAGTGGTGTTTTAAATTCTGTTAATAAGTAGAAAATCTCAGGAGAAGTTTTTAAACACTAGTCCTTGTGCTTAGTGAAGACACAGAGTACCGGACTGGACATCACAAAATGTTACCATAATTCAGAACATTATAGAACTTTGTACTTAGGTTCTGGGTTCTTCAGCTGTCTAGTCTCATAAGCTAATATCTCAGGACATTCCATACACTCTATGAGTGGATCATAATAGCTTTACTTCACAGTGTGTCCTAGGAAGAGTTCCCACCATAATGGAAGAATAGAATCAGCTCTGCCATTTTCTAAATTATTTCTTGTGTTATTAGTGTGTTTTTCACTCTACGATTTCCACATAGTCACTTGTTCCAAGCAGTCCATTCATTTTGTAAGTATTCATTTAGTTGACAATATAATCTTACATGATATGACCTGGACAGAAGCATATTGTGATATATCTCAATATACCAACAGCACACAGAGGAGTGAGCACACATCATTGTCAGCCTCTCTGTAGAGAACTTCCACTATACCTTCCTGGTCAAATGTGATTTCTTTCTAATTGTGGATAAACAAATATATGTAAATTCTATTAGTATCTCTAAGGTGTGTCATCTCCACTTTGGAGGCCACTTTATTAGCTCTTTGCTCAATCATCACTTCTTCAAGGGAGCTTGTCAGGGCCATCAGTGATTGTGGAGAAGTCATATCCTGACCTATAGACTCTGTATTGAAAATGTATCTTTGTAAGGGATTATCATACTGCTTTTCCACTCTTGACAGAAACAAAGTCAAAGTCAACATGAGAATTTTATAGACTGGTATAACAATTCACATTATTCCATATGGTCGAGGAAAACAAGATGAATTGGTTTTCATCTGGCATTCTGGTCATTCATGAGTCCAATTACTCCCTGATTTTGAGTTCACATCAACACACATGCTTTATTTTTTATTTTAGCTTTTAAATTGGTTTTATGCTTTCCAAATTATATCTCTTGGTTTTATTCTGAGTCTCTCTTATCCTAAAATTCAGGAGTTTCTTTCAAATTGAATTGTAGTATGCTCAGAAAACTGGGTATGAAAAGAGATAGACAGTAACAGAACATAAAATCTAGAAATGAAAGTTTAGAAGAATTCAATAAAAACAAAAATTATACAAGTAAGTTTCATTTATAAATCTGTCTCACAGATGTTTGGCTAAGCAGTGATTAAGGTTGACAGACATGATAACTGTCTACAAATGTTGTAAGACATGCACATTAAGGAGAAAATTTTTCAAGTAGTATTCAAAGCATGAAGTTAAGAGATGGTAAAATGTATGCTTTGTTTCTGGAACTACTTTTGAGAGGAGACTTTTAGAATTAGAAATACAGTTTTCTCAAGCAAAAGGATAAAAAAAAGAAATAATCATAACAATCACGTATTTCTCCTAATTACATAGAACAAAACATTCTTGAAGATATGTTGTGAAGAATAGTCCTGAAACCCCCAACAAGCTATTGGACTGGTTGAATTACTTGATTTTTCCACATTTGATTCTTCAAATTCAATCAGTTTCCAAACAGGTTTTACACTTTTCCATCTGCTTCTAAAGCAAAACTTAACACACGTCTGTGGAGGGTAAGGTTTGGTTTTGTGTCTTTTCAGTCTACGTTTTAGTGAATCATGTCTAGGCTAAATTCCAGGTTGAATGGATCATCAAAACCCAACCTCACACCCACGTTTTCTTCAATTCAGAGTAGAGCATCTTGTCTTCCTGGTTACATTACGTTTGAACTGTAGAAATAGATTTACTATACTCAAAAGCATCCAAACAGCACTTGCATTTGTGCTCCCTTAGCGAAGAGGCAATTAACAAGCATTTTAATACTGTTTGTCTATACCGAGTACCAAATTCTCTGCTGTGTTAACCCTGTGCATTTCAAAACTCTGTTTATTCTGAATCTGATAGTTCTTATGCAAATGAATTTTACATATTCTGTGTAGAATAATCTGGCACATGTTGACGTGTAAGGATAAACAAACTTCGCACATTTAGCATCCTTATTATGTTCTTCTGGGGAAACATGAGTTCAAATCTATCTCACTGGGTTATAAGAACTCACTATTATATCACAATAGTAGTCCATAAACAGTAATTCTTTCATTCTTTCTATGGATAAAGAATGCATTTGCCCTTGAAGTTTGGGAGAAAATGAATAGAAACACTGTTCATAAATGCAGACAAAAAACCTATGCCAATATAACAATCCTTACCAACTGAGGCAAAAATAACATGAGGCTCAACTGAGAAATAATACATGAGAAATTGTTGGCACATAAAAAGTGCTCAGTAAATACTAGTTGTTATTATTATTAGACTTACCACTCTAAAAAATTCTGACTTTTAGTTTTTAAAGGAATACATGAGAAAACAAAATGCTGTCCTTTGACACTAAAACTATAATTCATTTAGGAAAAATAAAATCCATTTTAAGAATAACAGTGACCATCCTTCATACTCTTATATTTAATATAGAGACTTACATAGAAGTGTGCATGGGAAATGATAGGTATGCATAGAGGTGCAAAAAAGATCCTTGAGTGAAAATTCAAAGTGTTTACTGAATTACCACTCAAACGTTGTGCCAAGTTACTCAATTGGTGTGATATACTTAGTTGAGATTTAAGAGTCTGCAGTTAAGAAAGAAGTTTTGCTGCAAGAGGAAAACTCACTCCTACCACCTCTGAAAAACCTGAACTCAAATGATTACCATTAAAAACTGCATCCCTGGGCTTCCCTGGTGGCGCAGTGGTTGATAGTCCGCCTGCGGATGCAGGGGACATGGGTTCATGCCCCGGTCAGGGAAGATCCCACATGCCGCGGAGTGGCTGTGCCCATGAGCCATGGCCACTGAGCCTGCGTGTCTGGAGCCTGTGTTCCGCAATGGGAGAGGCCACAGCAGTGAGAGGCCTGCGTACCGCAAAAAAAAAAAACCTACATCCCTTCAGGTAGTGAATTTCCATGTCAAATTATTTGTCTATGACAGGCAGTTGTTGATTTCTAGAAATGCATTGTAAAATTGTAAATATAAATTGGGTGCTCTTTAATAGATTACAATTTTCTTTTTTTAAATTAAATTAAATTAATTTATTTTTTATACAGCAGGTTCTTATTAGTTACATATTTTATACATATTAGTGTATATATGTCAATCCCAATCTCCCAACTCATCCCACCAACACCCCGCCACTTTCCCCCCTTGGTGTCCATATGTTTGTTCTCTACATCTGTGTCTCTATTTCTGCCTTGCAAACCATTTCATCGGTACGAATTTTCTAGATTCCACATATATGTGTTAATATATGATATTTGTTTTGCTTTTTCTGACTTACTTCACTCTGTAGGACTATCTCTATGTCCAAACACTTCTCTAAAAATGACCCAATTTCTTTCCTTTTTATGGCTGAGTAATGCTCCGTTGTATATATGTACCACATCTTCTTTATCCATTCATCTGTCAATGGGCATTTAGGTTGCTTCCATGACCTGGCTATTGTAAATAGTGCTGCAATGAACATTGGGGTGCATGTGTCTTTTGGAATTATGGTTTCCTCTGGGTATATGCCCAGTAGTGGAATTGCTGGGTCATATTGTAATTCTATTTTTGTTTTTTTAAGGAACCTCCAAAGTGTTTTCCATAGTGGCTGTATCAATTTACATTCCCACCACCAGTGCAAGAGGGTTCCCTTTTCTCCACACCCTTTCCAGCACTTATTCTTTGTAGATTTTCTGATGATGCCCATTCTAACTGGTGTGAGGTGATACTTCATTGTAGCTTTGATTTGCATTTCTCTAATAATTAGTGATGTTGAGCAGCTTTTCATGTGCTTCTTGGCCATATGTATGTCTTCTTTGGAGAAATGTCTATTTAGACCTTCTGCCCATTTTTTGATTGGGTTGTTTGTTTTTTTTAATATTGAGCTGCATTTGCGGTTTATATATATTGGAGATTAATCCTTTGTCAGTTGATTCATTTGCAAATATTTTCTCCCATTCTGAGGGTTCTCTTTTCATCTTGTTTAGAGTTTCCTTTGCTGTGCAAAAGCTTTTCAGTGTCATTAGGTCCTATTTGTTTATTTTTATTTTTATTTCCATTTCTCTAGGATGTAGGTCAAAAAGGAAGGATCTTGCTGTGATTTATGTCACAGAGTGTTCTGCCTATGTTTTCCTCTAAGAATTTTATAGTGTCCAGTCTTACATTTAGGTCTTTACTCCATTTTGAGTTTATTTTTGTGTATGGTGTTAGGGAGTATTCTAATTTCATTATTTTACATGTAGCTGTTCAGTTCCCCCAGCACCACTTATGAAGAGATTGTCTTTTCTCCATTGTATACCCTTGCCTCCTTTGTCATAGATTAGTTGACCATAGGTGCATGGGTTTATCTCTGGGATTTCTATCATGTCCCATTGATCTATATTTCTGTTTTTGTGCCAGTACCATACTGTCTTGATTACTATAGCTTTGTAATATAGTCTGAAGTCAGGGAATCTGATTCCTCTAACTGTTTTTTCCCTCAAGTTTGCTTTGTCTATTCGGGATCTTTTGTGTCTCCATACAAATTTAAGATTTTTTTGTTCTAGTTCTTTAAAAAAATGCCATTGGTAATTTGATAAGGATTGCATTGAATCTGTAGATTGCCTTGGGTAGTATAGTCATTTTCACAATATTGATTCTTCCAATACAAGAACATGGTATATCTCTCCATCTCTTTATATCATCTTTGATTTCTTTCATCAGTGTCTTATAGTTTTCTAAGTACAGGGCTTTTACCTCCTTAGGTAGGTTTATTCCTAGGTATTTTATTCTTTTCCTTGCAGTGGTGAATGGCATTGTTTCCTTAATTTCTCTTTCTGTTCTTTTGTTGCTAGTGTATAGGAATGCAAAACATTTCTGTGCATTAATTTTTTATCAGGCAACTTTACCAAATTCATTGATTAGCTCTAGTAATTTTCTGGTGGCATCTTTATGATTCTCTATGTTTGGTATCATGTCATCTGCAAACAGTGACAGTTTTACTTCTTCTTTTCCAATTTGTATTCCTTTTATTTCTTTTTCTTCTCTAATTGCTCTGGTTAGGACTTCCAAAACAATGTTGAATAATAGTGGTGAGAGTGGACATCCTTGTCTTGTTCCTGATCTTAGAGGAAATGCTTTCAGTTTTTCACCATTGAGAATGATGCTGGCTGTGAGTTTGTCATATGTGACCTTTATTGTGTTGAGGTAGGTTCCCTCTATGCCACTTTCTGGACAGTTTTTATCATAAATGGGTGTTGAATTTTGTCAAAAGCTTTTTCTGCATCTATTGAGATGATCAAATGGTTTTTATTCTTAAATTTGTTAATACGGTGTATCACATTGTGTGAATTGTATATACTGAAGAATCCTTGCATCCCTGTGATAAATCCTACTTGATCATGGAGTATGATCCTTTTTAATGTGTTGTTGGATTCTGTTTGCTAGTATTTTGTTGAGGATTTTTGCACCTATACTCATCAGTGATATTTGGTCTGTAATTTTCTTTTTTTGTAGTATCTGTCTCTGGTTTTGGTATCAGGGTAATGGTGGCTTCGTAGAAAGAGTTTGGGAGTTTTCCTTCCTCTGCAAATTTTTGGAAGAGTTTGAGACAGATGGGCGTTAGCTCTTCTCTAAATGTTTTATAGAATTCACCTGTGAAGCCATCTGGTTCTAGACTTTTATTTGTTGGAAGATTTTTAATCACAGCATATATATGGGGCTTCTTTTTGTATCCATTCAGCAAGCCTGTGTCTTTTGGTTGGAGCATTTAATTGATTCATAGTTAAGGTAATTATTGATATGTATGTTCCTAGTACCATTTTCTTATATATGCTGTCTACAAGAGACCCACTTCAGACCTAGGGACACATAGAGACTGAAAGTGAGGGGATGGAAAAAGATATTCCATTCAAATGGAAATCAAAAGAAAGTTGGAGTAGCAATACTCATATCAGATAAAATAGACTTTAAAATAATAAATGTTACAAGAAACAAGGAAGGACGTTACATAAGAAGAAGATATGACAATTATAAATATATATGTACACAACATAGGAGCACCTCAATATATAAGTCAAATGATAACAGCTATAAAAGAGGAAATCTACAGAATTGTAGTCTTCTGCTTCTGCTGTCTGCCTTCTGGTGGATGAGGTTACCTAAGAGGCTTGTGCAAGCTTCCTGATGTGAGGGACTTGTGGTGGGTAGAGCTTGGTATTGCTCTAGTGGGCAGAGCTCAGTAAAACTTTAGTCTGCTTGTCTGCTGTTGGGTGGGGCTGTGTTCCCTCCTTGTTGGTTGCTTGGCCTGAGGTGACCCAGCACTGGAGCCTACCTGGCTCTTTGGTGGGGCTAATGGCAGACTCTGGGAGGGCTCACGCCAATGAGTACTTCCCAGAACTTCTGCTGCCAGTGTACTTGTCCCTGCGGTGAGCCACAGCCACCCCTGCCTCTGCAGGAGACCCTCCAATACTAGCAGGTAGGTCCGCTTCAGTCTTGCATTGGGTCACCACTCCCTCTCCTGGGTCCTCATGCACGCACTACTTTGTGCATGCCCTCCAAGAGAGGAGTCTCTGCTTCCCCCAGTCCTGTTAAAGTCCTGCAGTCAAATTCTGCCAGCCTTCAAAGTCTGATTCTCTAGGAATTCTTCCTTCCATTGCCAGATGTCCAGGTTGGGAAGCCTGATGTGGGGCTCAGAACCTTCACTTCAGTGGATGGACCTCTGTTTGTGAGTCACCCACCCAGCAGCCATGGGATTTGATTTTATTGTGATTGTGCCCCTCCTACCATCTTATTGCACCTTGTCCCCTGTCCTTGAATGTGGAACATCTTTTCTGGTGAGTTCCAGTGTCTTCCTGTTGATAACTGTTCAGAAGTTAGTTTTGATTCCAGTGCTCTAGAAAGATTTAGTGAGCTCATGTCCTTGTACTCCGCCATCTTGAACCAATCTAGATTACAAATTTCTTAAGGGCACGGGCTATTCCTTCCACCTCCTTTGTTTAATACAAATGGTATATTACCTTATAGAGTTTACTCTTCATAACTGCAATGATAATGTTCAAAATAAGACATACAATGTGAAATAATGTGATTTGATATCATTTCAGGCCTTTAATTTTTATTTTATTTTTAACAACTTTACTGAGATATAATTGATAGACAATGCACATATTGAAAGTGAACAACTGGTAAGTTCTAAACATGTATACACCCATGAAACTATCATGGACAATCAAGAAATTTAACATATCCATCACATCCCAAAATGTCCTCATGCCTCTCGTAACCCCTTCCTCTTGCCTCTCTTTACTGCCTCTTCTCTAATCCAGTAAATATTAATCTCTAATCTTTGTCAATATTAATTAGTTTGCATTTATAAGAATTTTATGTAAATGGATTCATATATAAAGTACTCTTTTATGCTTCTTTTACATAACATAATAATACTGAGATTCATATTTGTTCTACTGTGTATCAGTGAAGCTGTACCTTGTTATCCTGGGGATTGGTTCCAAGAGCACCCTCAGATACCAAAATCCTTCAGGTGCTCAAGTACCTTATAAAAAATGGTATATTACAATGAATACAGTTGGTCCTCCATATCCCTGGGTTTTATATTCATGGATATGGAGGGCAGTTCATCCTTTTTTATACCTGAGTAGTATTTCATAAAACTAAATATACCATAATTTGATAATCTTTCCCATTGATGGATAGTTGATTTCCAGTTTTAGCTATTACAAGTAAAGCTACTATTGCTACTGAGTCCAAGCTCATACTGCTTGCCACATGACAGGTCAATAAATTGAGAGATGAGTTGTTGGGCCAAAGAATTGCAACTTTATTCAGAAAGCCAGCAGACCAAGAAGATGGTGGACTGGTGTCCCAAAGAACCATCTTACCTGGGTTTGGATGCTGGTTTCTTTTATAGAGCAAAGAAGGTGAGGTGAGGAGATAAAGTTAAAAGGTGATAAGTTGTTACAAATATTTCCTGGTTCCAGCCAAACTCCAAAGGGGATGTGTTAATTTCTTCTTTGCTGCAGCCATTCAAAGGTGGACCTGGTCAGGATGTTTTCTATGAGCTTAAACAGAGATATTTTAGCCTAACCTTCAGGAATGTGAGGCACGGTTCCCAGAGATAGGTCATTATGTACACTTTAAGCTATAGGCAAGATCCCTTTAGGGATTAACCAAAATGGCTGTCACAGTGGCTGTGTTTGAGAGTCACTGTGGTTGTGTATGAGAGTTCTAGTTACTTCACAACCTCACCAACACTTTATATGGTCAGAGTGTTTGTTTTTATTTTTATCTTTAACCCATTCTAATAAAGATGTAGTGGTATTTAATTATGGTTTTATTTTTTCCCTAATAATTAGTAATGTTGAAAATATTTTGATATTATTTACCTGTCATCTGTATCTCTTACTTGATGACTTCCTTTATTCTCTATCAAATATGTTTTTTATTCAACTGACAGCACTTTTCTACAGCTGTACTTGTGGGATATCACATGGCAAAAACAGGAGTTTTTTCTCTAGACATTTTTTTATTTTTAAAAATCTTATTAAAAATGAGATTGGTCCTAAAAATATAGAAAGAAAGAAATTTAAATTTACAAAAACTGTACACTATCACAAAGTCACTAAAAAACCACATTAGGTTATATAAAATGTCAAGTTTCTTTTGTTAGGAAAGAATATGGAAACTTGTTGGTTTTGATGGTGTGATTTCTTTGTGTTACCAGACTTATAGTGAGAGGGGAAACAAAGAGGCAGCAGGTAGGTTTTATTTATCTTTTTAACCTGCCTTCCCTAACAAATACTCTTACTTTTCAAGAAGAGAAAATCTACCTAGCTCAAGAGACAGGAAAGCTGAGGAAAGAAAAGTAAGAAATGGCCCCTTTAATCATGTCTTAACCTCACTGCTACCTCAGCCTCCATGAAATCTTTTGCCCATTTTTATTGAGTAGTTTGCTGTCTTATTATTGGGTTTTAAGGATTATTTATGCAAATCATTTATCATATAGATGATTTTCAAATAGTTTTCCAAGGACTGTAGCCTGTATTTATATTGTTTTAACATTTTGTAAAAGCATAACTTTTAATTTGATGAGGTCCAATTTATCAATTTATTCTTTACCGTATCCTGTTTTGGGGATTGTATCTAGAAAAAAAAAAAATCTTACTTAACCCAAAATTACAAAAATTTCTCCTATGTTTCTCCTAGAGCTTTATAGTTTGTGTATTTACATTTAAGTCTATAACCAATTTTGAGCTGTATTTTATACACTGTGAGCCATGTGTAGATGTTAACTTCTTGCATATAGATGTTCAATTCTTCTAGCTCCATTTGTTGAAAAGAGTATTTTTCTCCATTGAATTGACTTTGAACTTATGTCAAAAATCAATGATCAGGGCCTCCCTGGTGGTGCAGTGGTTGGGAGTCCGCCTGCCGATGCAGGGGATACGGGTTCGTGCCCCGGTCTGGGAGGATCCCATATGCCGCGGAGCGGCTGGGCCCGTGAGCCATGGCCGCTGGGCCTGCGCGTCTGGAGCCTGTGCTCCGCAACGGGAGAGGCCACAGCGGTGAGAGGCCCGCATACCGCAAAAAAAGAAAAAAAAAAAAAAAAAAAAAAAAATCAATGATCATACATATGTGGTGAATTTCAGGACTCTCCATTTTGTTGTTTTCATCTATTTGTCTTTGTTGACATGAACACCAGACTTTATTGATTACTATAGCTTTATAGTAATTCATAAAATCATGTACCATTAGTCCTAATGTTTTGTTTTTCAATGCTGTTTTGGTTATTCTTGGTCCTGTGCATATAAATATGACTTTTAGAATCAATTTTTAAGTATCTATTCAAAAAGGTTGCTGAGATTTTGGTAGGATTTTATTGAATCTATAGGTTAATTTGGGGAGAATTGACATGTTAATAGTATTGAGGATTTTGAGCAATAAATACAATATATCTCTCCATATATTTACTTCTTTAAAAAAATTTTCTCAACAGTGTTTTGTAGTTTTCAGAGTACAGTCTTTCACATCTATAAATTCATCTCTATCCCTTTTTTACTGCTTCATGAATGACATTTTTAAAGGTTTCTTATTCTTAGTTGCTTGTATATAGAAATACTATTGAGTTTGGTACATAAATTTTGTATCCTGAGAACTTGCTAAATTTATTCATTAGTTCTATAGCATTTTGATTCAACTGTATTTTCTACATGTCAAATAAAATGTCAAAATGTCAAATCATGTCAAATAAAAATGAAGATAGTTTTACTTCTCCCTTTCCACTCTAGATGCTTTCTATTTCTTTTTCTTACCTTATTACATGGCTAGAACTTACAGTAGAATGATGAATAGAAGTGATGAAAGTGGACAATCTTGGTTTTGTTCCTAATTTTAAGGGAAAATTACTCAGTCTTTCACCACAAATTATTATGTTAGCTGTACATTCTTTATAGCTGTCCTTTATTAAATTTTGCTGTTTCTAATTTGCTGAGAGTTATATCACAAATGGGTGTTGAGGTGTTTTTTTTTTGGAATATAATTGCTTTACAATGGTGTGTTACTTTCTGCTTTATAACAAAGTGAATCAGTTATACATATACATATGTTCCCATATCTCTTCCCTCTCGCATCTCCCTCCCTCCCACCCTCCCTATCCCACCCCTCCAGGCGGTCACAAAGCACCAAGCTGATCTCCCTGTGCTATGCGGCTGCTTCCCACTAGCTATCTACCTTACGTTTGGTAGTGTATATATGTCCATGCCTCTCTCTTGCTTTGTCACAGCTTACCCTTCCCCCTCCCCATATCCTCAAGTCCATTCTCTAGTTGAGTTTTGATTAATGACATTTCTGAAACTATTGAGATGATCATATGGTTTCTTCTCTTTTACAGTTAACATGATGAATTACTTTGATTACTTGTTTAAATGTTAATCCAACCTTAAATCCAAGTAGAGAGTCTCAAAGTAGATATGAACGCCTATAGATCAATTGATTGTGCCCAGATAATTCATTTAGTAAAGCATGATCTTAAAAAAAAATGGGATAGAACAACTGGAGAGCTATGTTCCACACGGAAAAAAATGTTTTGACCATTACTTCATATTATACATAAAAATCAACCCAAAATAGAAATAAGCTTAAATATAAATGGCAAAATAGTAAAATTTATCTTCTTGAAAAATACAAAGAAAACATTTTCATAACTTTGAACTTTCTTAGATGTAAAACAAAGAGCATTAACCATTTTAAAACACTTTATATTTGGGACTTTATCAAAATTAAAATTTAGCTCTTTCAAGGATACTGTTAAGGTAATTCATAGGTAGACCACAGATTGGGAAAAATACATTCAAAATATATATCTTTCAAAAGTGATAAATCCAGACTAAGTTAAAACTGTCACATTACAATATATAAGCAAAAAGACTAATTTAAAAATGAGAAAAATTTAAATAGATACTACAGACAAGAAGATATATAAATGGATGAAAAGCATATTAAGAGATGTCCAACATCATTAGACATCAAGGAAATGTAAACTAAAACTATACTAAATTTTCACTAGATTCAAATTGATCTATAGTTTTAATTCTATCATAAACAAGACAGCACAGATTTTTGTAGAAATTGGTAAGCTAATCTAAAATTAATGCCAATACAAATGATCTAGAATAATCTAAACAATTTTTAAAAAAGAAAGACTAAGTGAGAAGACTAAATACTAACTGATTTTAAGACTTACTATAAAATTATAGTAACCAAATCCATATGATTGAAATAATGATAAATATATAGTTTAATAGAACAAAATATAGCCCAGAAATAGACCTACACATCTCAGATCAATGGATTTTCAACAAAAGTTGAAATTTTGGGGGGGAACTAAATGGACTAAATTTAGGATTAACTGTTTATTTCTCTCCAGTATTTTTATACTGAAGCCCTAACTCCCAATGTGATTGTATTCAGGGATGGGGACTTTGGGAAGTAATAGTAAAAAAGAAAGAAAAAGAAAAGAAAGAAAAAAGATTTTTTAGGTAAGACACCAAAAACACGTCATAAAACTATATCAGTGATAAGCTGAATTGCATCAAAATGAAAAAATAAATCTACGGTCATTATTAAGAAAATGAAAAGATAGACTGGGAGCACTTATCTGCATAAAAACCATATCTGCTAAAGTACTGGTACTGAACAATATATATCTGTATGTATATAATGATAAGATATGACACATAATAGAATGTATGTATAAAAACTTAAATATATAATTATAAAAATATATGAACATAGAATAAAACATCAAGGTAACAGCTGTTTAACTTCACTTGTTTTAAGCCATTACTAATCCCTGTTTACTCAGTGTTACTCCTTGAACAACCCTTGACATCTCCCTGGAGCTAATCAGAATTACAGCATCTTGGACCCCACCCTAGAGCAACTGAATCAGGGTCTGCATTTAAAAAATCCCCAGGTGGGTCTTCCCTGGTGGTGCAGTGGTTGGGAGTCCGCCTGCCAATGCAGGGGACTGGGGTTCGTGCCCCGGTCCGGGAAGATCCCTCATGCCACGGAGCGGCTGGGCCTGTGAGCCATGGCTGCTGAGCCTGCGCGTCTGGAGTCTGTGCTCTGCAATGGGAGAGGCCACAACAGTGAGAGGCCCACGTACCACACACACACAAAAAAATCCCCAGATGACTCAAACTCACATTAATGTTTGAGAAACCCTGGAGTCTTTTTCCAAGCTGGAATCTTCCTAGACAGCTCAGAGCTTGTCTTGAGATCCCTAGACTATTTCACAGGATGCCAAGATCCCTGAAGTCTTTCCTCTCCAACTACAGAATCTTACCCATGAATGTTTTTAATTTTAAGAAGGGTTTAATGGCCTTCTCTGAATCTTTGCCTAGTTGTGGGTGTTTTCAGGAATCCGTATCTCTCTTTCTTTTAAACCATGGCAGGAGCAGAAATCTACCAAAATCCTACTTGCCCTGTAAATGCCATTATAACCCCTATGACTGCCCTTTCTCCTATTCAAAAAGGAATCTTTTTGTTACCCATCTGCCTGGCATTCACCTAAGCTTTTTGTCCTTTGAAGTTATGGTTTTCATGTGTATAATTTGCAATGAATAATAACTGTTTACACTTCCTTTAGTAGCCCAGCAAGTTTAACACACTAATTTTTGAAACTGCTCTCATTTTTGGAGCAATTCTGTTCCAGTCCCTGAAAACACAATTTGAGAATAGTTTAGATGTACCATAAACATGCTTTGACATACAGCTGCAAAGTGGTTTATTCAATGTATGGTACATTGATTGTCATTTAGCAGCACTTAAAAAAAAGGAAACATACATCCTAAATTAAAGGATATAAAAGTGTTTTTAATTGTCAATATCCCATCTGCAGGTCAAATAACTGGAAGATAAAAAGTAAAGAATAAAGGAATTCTTGCCCTTTTTTTCCCTTGCTCTAAAGTCGTGTGAGGTTAAAGGTAGAAGGAGTTGAGGAAACAACAAAATCAGAAATAATATACATTTAACTCTGGTTGACATTATATTTAAAAGTAGATGAGACAGTCAGTGACTGTTCTTCTCCATATATGTGAAAACACAGTGTTCTACCTAACATCTACATGAAAGCAAGCTGCAGTATAAAAGATCACTTTGGATTGATATACTGGTTAATAATTAAAGATTGTTTATTCATACCTAGGTATAAAATTACCTGGGACTTACATTGGAATTGCCAATGTATTAGGCTTAGACTGTCTTTTCATTCTAGAACATCATATAATGCCCTTACTAACTACATTTTCTCTATATCTTAATATATTTTGAAAGTGAAAATATCAATTTGTGTATATTTTCCAAAATAACTCCCAGAGATGACATTACAACTATTCCTTTTAATATATTTCAAATTAGGTGTTAAAGGTTTCTAGTTATATAGATAGAATTTTATTTGCTTTTGTAGGGATTATTGAATCCCAGAGAAAAAATAGTTACTTAAATTTAACTGGTCACCCTAAGATTTATTTTCTCCTATTTTAGGTCAACATTTGACATGATTCAAATATAATGAGCTCTTGTGCCAAAGCCTGCATTTAAAATGAATATATTTCTAATTTAAAACTTGAGCTATTGTGCCAAAGCCTATATTTAAAATGAATGTATTTCTCATTTGAAACAGCAGTCTGATATAAAGTTTGCTGAAATAAAAAAGCCAAGTTTCTAAGTGAAAAACAAATAATTAAGAAGTAGTGAGAAATGCTTCACAAATAGAAATGTAATTAAGGCACATCAGTGGCTCACTTCTGGTTTCTTAGAAATATCATATCCTGACCTTTCCTCTACTTGATTCTTTGAAGTTCTTTCTAAATATATTTTGCATCGATACAATTCAGCTCTCTTTTAACCCACTGGTGTCATTCGAGCTTCTGTACCTACTCTTAGTTTTCTGTCTTTCTTCTACTGATTCCTGAAATAACTGTGCATAAGCAGGGCTTGAAAAACAAGATAAAGGAGATCAAATTGGTTCCACAACAAGTTTTGCTTTGGCTTCTCTGTTGCTTATAGAGGTTTTAGCTGATTTTGTCATTTGCTCCTGTACCATAGAACATGAAAACAAAACCTCTAAAGTTCAAATGCACAAACTTGGCAGGAGAAACAATAAATTGACTAGTCTCAGCCATACAATGTTAATTGGCTTCTCAGAGGTTGTTTCCGTCAGAAGTACCCTTAAGACTGCCTCTTTTCAGACAAAAAAATTTCTTCTGGTCATTACCTAAAAAGAGAGAAAAGTTACTAAGCAAATGGTTTGAATAGGGAAAAGTTCAGATGCTCTTTTAAGTGTTAGTTCACAGCCATGTGACTCCTTGGAATTTCACATGTGAGGAGAGAATTCCCCAAGGGTCTCTCGCCTTTCTGCATGTCTTGCAAGTAGATGCACTGACAAGGTCTGTACTGGCCTAGCTTTTCAAGAATTTTTTTAACATCTTTATTGGAGTATAATTGCTTTACAATGTTGTGTTATTTTCTGCAATATAACAAAGTGAATCAGCTATATGCATACATATATCCTCATAACCCCTCTCTCGTGTATCCCTCCCACCCTCCCTATCTCACCCCTCTAGGTGGTCACAAAGCAGGGAGGAGAACTCCCTGTGCTATGCAGCTGCTTCTCACTAGTTATCTACGTTACATTTGGTAGTCCATATATGTCAATGCCACTCTCTCACTTCATCCCAGCTTACACTTCCCCTCCACATCTCCTCAAGTCCATTTGCCACATCTGCATCTTTATTCCTGTCCTGGCCCTAGGTTCTTGAGAACCTTTTTTTTTTTTTAGACTCCATATATATGTGTTAGCATACGGTATTTTTTTTCTCTTTCTGACTTACTTCACTCCATATGACAGACTCTATGTCCATCCACCTCACTACAAAGGACTCAATTTCATTTCTTTTCATGGCTGAGTAATATTCCATTGTATATATGTACTAAATCTTCTTTATCCATTTATCTGTTTATGGACACTTAGGTTGCTGCCATATCCTGGCTATTGTATATAATGTTACAATGAACATTGTGGTGCATGACTATTTTTGAATTATGGTTTGCCCAGGTTATATGCCCAGTAGTGGGATTGCTGGGTTGTATGGAAGTTCTATTTTTAGTTTTTTTAACGAACCACTGTACTGTTCTCCATACTAGCTGTATCAATTTACATTCCCACCAACAGTGCAAGAGGGTTCCCTTTTCTCCACACCCTCTCCAGCATTTATTATTTGTAGATTTTTGGGGGATGGCCATTCTGACTGGTGTGAGGTGATACTTCTTTGTAGTTTTGATTTGCATTTCTCTAAAGATTAATGATGTTGAGCATTCTTTCATGTGTTTGTTGGCAATCTGTATATCTTCTTTGGAGAAATGTCTATTTAGATCTTCTGCCCATTTCTGGATGGTGTTCTTTTTTTTTGATATTAAGCTGCATGAGCTGCTTGTATATTTTGGAGATTAATCCATTGTCAGTTGCCTTATTTGCAAATATTTTCTCCCATTCTGAGCGATGTCTTTTCATCTTGTTTATGGTTTCTTTTGTCATTAGGTCCCATTTGTTTATTTTTGTTTTTATTTCCACTTATCTAGGAAGTGGGTCAAAAAGGATCTTGCTGTGATTTATGTCAGAGAGTGTTCTGCCTCTGCCTATGTTTTCCTCTAAGAGTTTATAGTGGCTGGCCTTACATTTAGGTCTTTAATCCATTTTCAGTTTACTTTTGTGTATGGTGTTAGGGGATGTTCTAATTTAATTCTTTTACATGAAGCTGTCCAATTTTCCCAGCACCACTTATTGAAGAGGCTGTCTTTCCTCCATTGTATATTCTTGTTTCCTTTATCAAAGATAAGGTGACCATATTTGTGTAGGTTTATCTCTGGGCTTTCTACCCTGTTCCATTGATCTATATTTCTGTTTTTTTTTTTTTTTTTTTTGGCGGTACGTGGGCCTCTCACTGTTGTGGACTCTCCCGTTGTGGAGCACAGGCTCCGGATGCGCAGGCTCAGCGGCCATGGCTCACGGGCCCAGCCGCTCCGCGGCATGTGGGATCTTCCCGGACCGGGGCACGAACCCGTGTCCCCTGCATCGGCAGGCGGACTCTCAACCACTGCGCCACCAGGGAAGCCCTATATTTCTGTTTTTTTGCCAGTACCATACTGTCTTGATTACCATAACTTTGTGGTATTGGCTGAAGTCAGGGAGCCTGATTACCCCAGTCTGTTTTTCTTTCTCAAGATTGCTTTGGCTATTCAGTGTCTTTTGTGTTTCCATACAAATTGTGAAATTTTTTGTTCTATCTGTGAAAAAAATGTCACTGGTAGTTTGGTAGACATTGCATTGAATCTGTAGACTGCTTTGGAGAGTATAGTCATTTTCACAGTGAGGATTCTTCCAATCCAAAAACATGGTGTATCTTTCTATCTATTTGTATCTTCTTTGATTTCTTTCATCAGTGTCTTAAAATTTTCTGCATACAGGTTTTTTGTCTCCTTAGGTAGGTTTATTCCTAGGTATTTTATTATTTTTGGTGCAGTGGTAAATGGGGGTGTTTCCTTAATTTCTCTTTCAGATTTTTCATCATTAGTGTATAGGAATGCAAGAGATTTCTCTGCATTAATTTTGTATCCTGAAACTTTACCGAATTCATTGATTAGCTCTAGTAGTTTTCTGGTAGTATCTTTAGGATTCTGTATGTATAGCATCATGTCACCTGCAAACAGTGACAGTTTTACTTCTTTTCTGATCTGGATTTCTGTTATTTCTTTTTCTTCTCTGATTGCTGTGGCTAAAACTTCCAAAACTATGGTGAATAAGAGTGGACATCCTTGTGTTATTCCCAATCTTAGTGAAAATGGTTTCAGTTTTTCACCATTGTGAACAATGTTGTCTATGGGTCTGTCACATATGACCTTTATTATATTGAGATAAGTTCCCTCTAACCCTCTTTCTCGAGAGTTTTTCTCATAAATGGCTGTTGAATTTTTTCAAAAGATTTTTCTGCACTTATTGAGATCATCATATGTTTTTATCCTTCAATTTCTTAATATGGTTTATCACAGTGACTGCTTTATGTATATTGAAGAATCCTTGCATTCCTGAGGTAAACCACACTTGATGATGGTATATGTTCTTTTAATGTGTGGTTGGATTATGTTTGCTAGTATTTTGTTGAGGATTTTTGAATCTATATTCATCAGTGATATTGCTCTGCAGTTTTCTTTCCTTGTGACATCTTTGTCTGGTTTGGGTGTCAGGGTAATGATGGCCTCGTAGAATGAGTTTGGGAGTATTCCTCCCTCTGCTTTATTTTGGAAGAGTTTGAGAAGGATAGGTGTTAGCTCTTCTCTAAATGTTTGATAGAATACTCCTGTGAAGCCATCTGGTCCTGGGCTTTTGTTTGTTGGAAGATTTTAAACCAGAGTTTCAATTTCAGTGCTTGTGATTGGTCTGTTTGTATTTTCTATTTCTTCCTGGTTCAGTCTCAGAAGGTTTTGCTTTTCTAAGAATTTGTCCATTTCTTCCAGGTTGTCAAATTTTTTGGCATAGTGTTGCTTGTAGTAATCCCTCATGATGCTTTGTAGTTCTGCAGTGTCAGTTGTTACTTCTCCTTTGTCATTTCTAATTCTATTGATTTGAGTCTTCTCCCTTTTTTCTTGATGAGTCAGACTAGTGGTTTATCAATTTTGTTTTCTCCTCAAATAACCAGCTTTTAGTTTTTTTAATCTTACCTCTCATTTCTTTCATTTCTTTTTCATTTATTTCTGATCTGATCTTTATGATTCCTTTCCTTCCGCTATCTTTGGAGTTCTTCTGCTCTTGTTTCTCTAATTGCTTTAGGTGTAAGGTTAGATTGTTCATTTGAGATGTTTCTTGTTTCTTGAGGTAGGATTGTATTGCTTTAAACTTCCCTTTTAAAACTGCTTTTACAGCATCCCATAGGTATTTGGTCATTTTGTTTTCATTGTCATTTGTTTCTTGTGATTTTTTTTATTTCTTCTTTGATTTCTTCAGTGATCTCTTGGTTATTAAGCAGTGTGTTGTTTAGCCTCCATATGTTTTTATTTTTTACAGATTTTTTCCTGTAAGTGATATCTAGTCTCTTAGCATTGTGGTTGGAAAAGATACTTGATACGACTTCAATTTTTTTTAATTTACCAAGGCTTGATTTGTGACCCAAGATATGATATGTCCTGGAGAATGTTCCATGATCACTTGAGTAGAAAGTGTATTCCATTGTTTTTGGATGGAATGTCCTATAAATATCAATTAAGTCAATCTTTTTTAATGTATCATTTAAAGCTTGTGTTTCCTCATTTATTTTCATTCTAGATGATATGTCCATTGTTGAAGGTGGGGTGTTAAAATCCTCTCTTATGATTGTGTTACAGTAGAGTTCCCCTCTTATGGCTGTTAGCATTTGCCTTATATGTTGAGATTCTCCTATGTTGGGTGCATAATTATTTGCAATTGTTATATCTTCTTCTTGGATTGAACCCTTGATCATTATGTAGTGTCCTTCTTTGTCTCATGTATTAGTCTTTATTTTAAAGTATATTTTGTCTGATATGAGAGTTGTTACTCCAGCTTTCTTTTTATTTCCATTTGCATGGAATACTATTTTCCATCCCCTCACTTTCAGTCTGTATGTGTCCCTAGGTCTCAAGTGGGTCTCCTGTAGACAGCATATATATAGATCTTGTTTTTGTATCCATTCAGCCAGTGTTTGTCTTTTGCTTGGAGCCTTTAATCCATTTACATTTAAGGTAGTTATCAATATGTGTGTTCCTATTACCATTTTATTAATTGTTTTGGGTTTGTTATTGTAAGTGTTTTCCTTCTCTTGTGTGCTGTCTAGAGAAATTCCTTTAGCATTTGCTGCAAAGCTGGTTAGGTGTTACTGAATTCCCTTAGCTTTTACTTGTCTGTAAAGGTTTTAATGTCTCTGATGAATCTGAATGAGATCCTTGCAGAGTAGAGTAATCTTAGTTGTATGTTTTTCCCTTTCATCACTTTAAATATTTCCTGCCACTCCCTTCTGGCTTTCAGAGTTTTTGCTGAAAAATCAGCTGTTAACCTTATGGGGATTCCCTTTTATGCTCTTTGTTGCTTTTCCCTTGCTGCTTTTAATATTTTTTCTTTGTACTTAATTTTTGACAGTTTGATTAATATGTGTCTTGGCATGTTTCTCCTTGGATTTATCCTGTGTGGGACTCTCTGTGCTTCTTTGACTTGATTGACTGTTTCCTTTTCCACATTAAGGAAATTTTCAACTGTAATCTCTTCAAATATTTCCTCAGTCCCTTTCTTTCCCCTTCTTCTTCTGGGACCCCTATAATTCAAATATTGGTGCATTTAATGTTTTCCCAGATGCCTCTGAGACTGTCCTCAATTCTTTACATTCTTTTTCTTTATTCTGCTCTACAGTAGTTATTTCCACTATTTTATCTTCCAGGTCACTTTTCTGTTCTTTTGCCTCATTTACTCTGTTATTGATTCCTTCTAGATAATTTTTAATTTCAGTTATTGTGTTGTTCATCATTGTTTGTTTGCTCTTTACTTCTTCAAGATCTTTGTTAAACGTTTCTTGTGTTTTCTTCATTCTATTCACAAGGTTTTGGATATCTTTACTCTCATTACTTTGAATTTTTTTAAGGTAGACTGCCTATTTCCTCCTCATCTGTTTGGTCTCGTGGGTTTTTACCTTGCTCCTTCATCTGTTGTGTATTTCTCTGTCTTCTCAGTTTGCCTAACTTACTGTGCTTGGGGTCTCCTTTCTGCTGGCTGCAGGTTCGTAGTTTCCATTGTTTTTGGTGTATGTCCACAGTGGGTAAGTTTGGTTCAGTGAGTTATGTAGGCTTCCTGGTGGAAGGGATTGGTGCCTGTGTTCTGGTAGATGAGGCTGGATCTTGTCTTTCTGGTGGGCAGGACCACATTCTTTGGTGTGTTTTGGGATGTCTGTGACCTTATTATGATTTTATGCAGCCTCTCTGCTAATGGGTGGGGTTGTGTTCCTGTCTTGCTAGACGTTTGGTGTAGGGTCTTCAGCACTGTAGGTTGCTGTCGTTGAGTTGATCTGGGTCTTAGCATTGCGATGGAGATCACTTGGAGAGCTTTCACCATTTGATATTACTTGGAACTGGGGGTCTCTGGTGGACCAATGTCATGAAGTCGGCTCTCCCACCTCAGAGGCTCAGGCCTGACACCTGGCTGGTTCACCAAGACTCTGTCAGCCACCTGGCTCAGAAGAAAAGGGAGAAAAAAGAAAAGAAAGAAAAAATAATAAAAATGAATTTATTAAAATGAAAAAAAACTAATTATCAAAAATAAAAAAGTAGTAAATTGTAAGAAAGAAAGAGAGAGCAAAGAAACTAAAAAACAAATCCACCAATGATAACCAGTGCTAAAAACTATATTAAAAAAAAAAAGGGAAAGACGAACCCTAGGACAAATGGTAAAAGTAAAGCTATACAGACAAAATCACACAAAGAAGTGTACAGTACACACTCACAAAAGGAGAAAAAGGAAAAAAAAATTATATATATATATATATATATATATATATATATATATATATATATATATATATATATGGAAGAGAACAACCAAATCAGTTAACAAATCTACCAATGATAATAAGCTCTAAACACTAAACTAACATAAACATAAAAACAGAGACAAATTAGATGCAGAAAGCAAATCCCAAGTCTACAGTTGATCCCAATGTCCACCACCTCAATTTTAGGATGATTCGTTGTCTATTCAGGTACTGCATAGCTGCAGGGTGCATCAATTTGATTGTGGAGATTTAATCCACTGCTCCTGAGGTTGAATGGAGAGATTTCCCTTTCTCTTCTTTTTTCACACAGCTCCTGTGGTTCAGCTTTGGATTTGGTCCTGCCTTTGCTTTTAGGTCGCCTGAGGGCATCTGTTCCCCACCCAGACAGGATGGGATTAAAATAGCAGCTGATTAGGGGGCTCTGGTTCACTCAGGCCGTAGGGAATGAGACGTACAGAATGCGGGGTGAGCCTGCTGTGGCAGAGGCCAGCATGATGTTGCAACAGCCTGAGGCTCTTCTTGTGTTCTCCCTGGATCAGGGGACCCTGGCAGTGGTGGGTTGCACAGGCTCCCAGGAGGGTAGGTGTGGATAGTGACCTGTGCTTACATACGGGCTTCTTGGTGGTGGCAGCAGCAGCCTTAGTGTCTCTTGCCCATCTCTGGTGTCCACGCTGATAGCCGTGGATCACGTCCAACTCTGGAGCTCTTTTAGAAAGTGCTCTGAATCCCTTCTCCTTGTGCACCCCAAAACAATGGTCTCTTGCCTCTTATGCAGTTCCAGACATTTTCCCAGACTCGCTCCCAGGTAGCTTTGGCACCCGAGCCCCCTTACAGGCTGTGTTCAGGTAGCTGTGTTCACTAGCCCCTTTCAGTCCTCTCCCTGGGATGTGACCTTTGAAGCCTCAACTCCCAGCCCCCACCTGCCCCAGTGGGTGAGCAGACAAGCCTCTCAGGCTGGTGAGAGCTGGTTGGCACTGATCCTCTGTGCAGGAATATCTCCACTTGCCCCCTGTTGCTACACTGTCCTCCATGGCTCCCAAGCTTTCTCTCCACCCACCTGCCATCTCTGCCAGTGAAGGGGCTTCCTAGTGTTTGGAAGCTTCTCCTTCTACACAGCTCCCTCCCAGAGGTGCAGGTCCTGTCCCTATTCTTTTGTCTCTATTTTTTCTTTTTTCTTTTGCCTTACCCAAGTACAATGGGAGTTTCTTGCCTTTTGGGAAGTCTGAGGTCTTCTGCCATTGTTCAGTAGGTGTTCTGTAAGAGCTCTTCCACGTGTAGATGTGTTTCTGATGTATTTGTGAAGAGGAAGGTGATCCCCATGTCTTACTCCTCCGCCATCTTGAAGCTATCCTCCAATCCATTTACATTTTAGGCAATTATCAATATGTATATTCCTATTACCATTTTCTTAATTGTTTTGGGTTTGTTTTGTAGATCTTTTCCTTCTCCTGTGTTTCCTGCCTAGAGAAATTCCTTTAGCATTTGTTGTAAAGCTGGTTTGGTGGTGCTGAATTCTCTTAGCTTTGGCTTTTCTGTAAAAGTTTTAATTTCTTGGTCGAATCTGAATGAGATCTTTGTTGGGTAGAGTCATCTTTTTTGCAAGTTTTTGCCTTTCATCACTTTAAATATGCCCTGCTACTCCCTTCTGGCTGGCAGAGTTTCTACTGAAATATCAGCTGTTAACCTTATAGGGATTCCCTTGTATGTTATTTGTTGCTTTTCCCTTGCTGCTTTTAATATTTTTTCTTTGTATTTAATTTTTGATAGTTTGATCAATATGTGTCTTGGTGTGTTTCTCCTTGGATTTATCTTGTATGGAACTCTCTGTGCTTCCTGGACTTGATTGACTATTTCCTTTCCCATATTAAGGAAGTTTTCAACTATAATCTCTTCAAATATTTTCTAAGTCCCTTTCTTTTTCTCTTCTTCTTCTGGGACCCCTATAATTTGAATGTTGATATGTTTAATGTTGTCCCTGAGGTCTCTGAGACTGTCCTCAATTCTTTTCATTCTTTTTTCTTTATTCTGCTCCCTGGCAGTTATTTCCACCCTTTTATCTTCCAGCACACTTATCCATTCTTCTGCCTCAGTTATTCTGCTATTTATTCCTTCTAGAGTATTTTTAATTTCAGTTATTTTGTTGTTCATCACTGTTTCTTTGCTCTTTAAGTCTTCTAGATCCTTGTTAAATATTTCTTGTATTTTCTCTATTCTGTTTCTGAGATTTTGGGTCATTTTTACTATCATTACTCTGAATTCTTTTTCAATTAGGTTGCATATTTCATCTTCATTCATTTAGTCTTGTAGTTTTATACTTTGCTCCTTCGTCTTAACAATTGTTTTTGTCATGTTATTTGGTTTTTTTGATGGGTGGGGCTGTATTCCTGTTTTGCTGGTTGTTTGGCCTGAGGCATCCAGCACTGGAGTTTGCAGGCAGTTGGATAGAGCCAGGACTTGGTGCTGATATTAGGATCTCCAGGAGACCTCAGTCTGATAAATATTCCCTGGGGTCTGAGGTTCTCTGTTAGTCCAGTGGTTTGGATTTGGAGCTCCCACCACAGGAGCTCAGGTTTGACCTCCTGCTTGGGAACCAAGATCCCACAAGCTGCATGGCATGGCCAAAAAAAAAAAAAAAAAAAAAAAGGAGCAGTACAATATCAAAGAATAAAAAAACAAAATACAATTAGAAAGGTAAAAATTATATTAGGAAAAATAAAAATATAGTTGTAACAACTGCAAGAAGGTAAAATAAAACCACAACAGAAAAAAGCAAAGGGTAGTGGTGCGGGGGTAACAAACCAAAGGAGAGAACAATAACAAAGTATAAAGAATAAAACAAAATTAGTAAAATAAAAGATTTATTAGGAAAAATTAAACTATAAATGAATCAACAACAATGAATCAACAAGGTAAAACAGAACCCCAAACTAAAAGAAGAAAAAAGAAAAACAAAGAAGCATAAAAGCCTTGGCTATGGGAGTGGAGTTTAGGCGGGGGTTGAACTGAGGCAGGAGTGGGGTTTAGGGTGCTGTGGGACCTAGGCGGGTGGGGGGATGGCCTTTGAACATGGAGTGGGGCCTGGTCTTAGGACCTGTGCAGAGGGGAGAAGCAGCACGTGGAAAGGAGAGCCTCTGGAGTGTGGAGTTCCAGAGTTTGGGTGTAGGGCCCTGGGTGAGGGTATGTGGGTGGGGCTTAGGCCCAGTGCATTGGAGGTGGTCTCCAAGTGTAGAGGTAGGGCCCTGGGTGGAGGTGTAGGGACGTGGCTTGGGCTCTGCATGGCAGGAGGGAGGCTCCAAGGGCCCAACAGGATCCCCGGTACCTAAGTGGACAGTGAAAGCACTGGCCACATTCCCTTCCATTCCTTCACACCCTCCCACCACCATTTCCCCTAGTGTCTCTCCCATCCCCTCTGGTCCCCTAGCCATGGGTGGGTCCCACTCGGTGTAGGAACCCCTCCCCTCCCCAAGCCACCCCTCAAGGGTGCTGGTCCCAGAGATCCAGTCTTTATTTTTGCTCCCTCTTCCCTCCCTCCCACTCCATCAGGACCTGCATGGCTGGACGGGGCCTTGGTGGGTAGAGGATCTGGCCCAGGATCTCAACAGGTTCCTGGGGACCCAAGTGGGCAGGGGAAACACGGCCATGCTCCCTTTTGATCCTCTGTCCTCCTAATGGTCCCTCAATTTCCCCCTTCGGGCATGGGATCCCTTCTCCCCCAACCACCCCTCAAGGGTGCCAGTCCTGTCCAGCCTCCACTTCTCCTCTCCCTTCATCCCCCCATGTCCCACATCTTACCCAGTTGCTGGGGGCTCCTCCTGTCCCCTTAGGTGTCCGTGGTCCCCCACCAGTGCCTGGTAGCTGCCCTAGTTGTGTGGAGACACGAATTCCGCTTCCTCCTAATCCGTCATCTTGACTCCACCCAAGAATATTTTTATAGAGAACAGCCATGGGAAGATGAGAACTGTCTTCATCCAGATAAGAAGGTAGATTTGTTTGCTGCCCAGTATAATAAAGATAATGCCTGCTTCTGGGGCAAAGGTTAAACAGATTGTTGTGGCTCATTATAAAAGACTGGGGTTTCCTAAGCTTGGGGTTCCTCAGTGAGACAGAACACACTGCCTGTACAGCATTCATCTATATCCACCTGTGTAGTCCTGTGGAAATTGGGGAACATGAGAAACCAGTGGGAATATGGAGCTTATGCAGCCTGTTGCACCATGAGTAATAAAGTCCTTTTTCTCTGACCCAGGAGTCTTGTGTTTTCTGCCAGCATCTACGAAATGATAGCAGGCTAACTTGTTAACCTGCAAGCAGGGTAGACTCGCAGACCCTTCACCTTTTTGATGCCATAGTCCAGTCATTTCTGAGCATCCAATGCATCTGCCTTCCTCAAGGCCCATTGATAATTAAAATTTGTCCATAAGAAAGCATTAACTAAAATGTTTGAGCCAAAATGTTGATTTATTCATTAGTTGTTCATATTATTTAATCCACATAGCACCAACAAAACATTTTTAAATGCAAGAAACCTGTAGTTTTAGTGAAACAGTTGTATTAAATTTATCATGAATGTGGGTTTTTTTGTTAGGTTTTTGTTGTTTTTTTATTGAAGTATAGTTGATTTATAATGTTGTGTTAGTTTCAGGTGTACTGCAAAGTGATCCAGTTATATATATATATAAACTGGGTGCTTCCTGACACTGGACTGCAGCAGTGAATCAAATGTGGTGCTTCCCTCCTTGAAATTTTTGAGGAGGGAAAAAAAAAATATATATATATATATATATATATATATATATATATATATATATATATTCTTTTTCAGATTCTTTTCGATTACAAATTATTACAAGATCTTGACTATAGGGGAGCAGAGGAAGATGGTGGAAGACTAAGACGCAGAGATCACCTTCCTCCCCACAGATACATCAGAAATTCATCTAGACATGGAACAACTCCTACAGAACACCCACTGAACGCTGACAGAAGACCTCAGACCCCCCAAAAGGCAAGAAACTCCCCACATACCTGGGTAGGACAAAAGAAAAAAGAATAAACAAAGACAAAAGGATAGGGACGGGACCTGCACCAGTGGGAGGGGGCCATGAAGGAGGAAAGGTTTCCACACACTAGAAACCCCTTCATGGGCGGAGACTGCAGGTGGCGGAGGGGGAAAGCTTCGGCGTAGCAGAGGAGAGCACAGCAACAGGGGTGTGGAGGGCAAAGCGGAGAGATTCCGGCACAGAGGATCGGTGCCTTCGGGCAAACACAAGCCTGAGAGGCTTGTCTGCTCGGCCGCTGGGTCGGGCGGGGCTGGGAGCTGAGGCTCGGGTATCGGCTTTCAGTCGGAGCGCAGGGAGAGGACTGGGGCTGGCGGCAGGAAGAGAGCCTGAAGTGGTTAGTGCACCATGGCTAGCCCGGAGGGAGTCCGGGTAAAAAGTCTGGAGCTGCCGAAGAGGCAAGAGACTTTTTCTTCCCTTTTGTTTCCTGGTGTGCTAGGAGAGGGCATTAAGAGCGCTGCTTAAAGAAGCTCCAGAGACGGGCACGAGCCGCGACTAAAGGCACGGACCCCGGAGACGGGCGTGGGACACTGGGGCTGCTGCTGCCGCAGCCACAAGCCTGTGTGCGAGCGCAGGTCACTGTTCACCCCACCTTCCGGGGAGCCGGTGCAGCCCGCCACTGCCGGGGTCCCGGGACCCAGGGACGGCTTCCCCAGGAAAGCGCACGGAGCACCTCGGGCTGGTGCAATGTCATGCCGGCCTCTGCCGCTGCAGGCCTGCCCCGCACTGCACGCCCCTCCCTCCCATCTGCCGAGTATGCAAGAGCCCCCGAATCAGGGATCCTTTAAACCCGTCCTGTCTGAGCGAAGAACGGACGCCCTCCGGCGACCCACGTGCAGAGGCGGGGCCAGGTCCAAGGATGAGACACGGGACATGTGAGAGCAGAGACAGGGAAATCTCTCTATGCATCCTCGGAGGCAGCGGATTAAAGCTCCACGGTCCACTTGATGTGCCCTGCGTCTGTGCAGTGCATGAATGGACAGCGAATCATCCCAAATTGAGGACAAGATTTAATACTTTTCCCCCTTTTCTTCTTTTTACAACGAATTACCCCAAATTGAGGAGGTGCACTTTGAGAGCAAGATTTTCAATTTTCCCCCCTGTTCTCTTTTTGTGAATGTGTATGTGTATGCTTCTGTGTGAGATTTTCTCTGTATAGCTTTTCTTCAAACATATGTCCCAGGGCTCTATCTGTCAGTTTTTTTTTCAATAATTACTTTTTAATTTTAATAATGCTACTATATTTTATACGTTATTCTATTTTACTTTACCTGCTCTTTCTTTTTTTCCGACCTTCCCTTCCTCCCTCCCTCCCTCCACCCCTCCTTTCTTTCTTTCTCTCTTTCTTTCCTTCCTCCCTCCTTCCCTCCCTTCTTCCTTTCATTCTTTCTTTTTCTTTCCTTCCTCCCTCCCTCCCACCTTTCTTTCTTTCTGTCTTCCTTCCTTCCATCCCTTCTTTCCTTCTCCCTTTCTTTCTCTCTCTCTTTCTTTCTTCTACTAATTCTTTCTTTCTACATTTTCTCCCTTTTATTCTGAGCCAGGTAGATGAAAAGCTCTTGGTGATGCAGCCAGGAGTCAGTGCTGTGCCTCTGAAGTGGGAGAGCCAACTTCAGGACACGGGTTCACAAGAGACCTCCCAGCTCCACATAATATCAAGCGGCAAAAATCTCCCAGAGATCTCCATCTCAACACCAGCACCCAGCTACACTCAACGACCAGCAAGCTACAGTGCTGGTCACCCTATGCCAAGCAACTAGCAAGAGAGGAACACAACCTCATCCATTAGCAGAGAGGCTGCCTAAAAACATAATAAGGCGACAGGCACCCCAAAACACACCACCAGACGTGGACCTGTCCACCAGAAAGACAAGATCGAGCCTCAATCATCAGAACACAGGCACTAGTCCCCCCCGCCAGGAAGCCTACACAACCTACTGAAACAACCTTAGCCACTGGGGACAGACACCAAAAACAACGGGAACTACGAATCTGCAGCCTGCAAAAAGGAAACCCCAAACACAGTAACATAAGCAAAATGAGAAGACAGAAAAAAACACAGCAGGTGAAGGAGCAAGATAAAAACGTACCAGACCTAACAAATGAAGAGGTAATAGACAGTCTACCTGAAAAAGAATTCAGAATAGTGATAGTAAAGATGATCCAAGATTCTATTTCCCAGATACAAAATCTTGGAAATAGAATAGACAAAATGCAAGAAACAGTTAACAAGGACCTAGAAGAACTAAAGATGAATCAAGCATCGATTAAAAACACAATAAATGAAATGAAAAATACTTTAGATGGGATCAATAGCAGAATAACTGAGGCAGAAGAACGGATAAGTGAGGTGGAAGATAAAATAGTGGAAATAACTGATGCAGAGCAAAATAAAGAAAAAAGAATGAAAAGAACAGAGGACAGTCGCAGAGACCTCTGGGACAACATTAAATGCACCAACATTCGAATTATACGGGTTCCAGAAGAAGAAGAGAAAAAGAAAGGGACTGAGAAAATATTTGAAGAGATTATAGTGGAAAACTTCCCTAATATGGGAATGGAAATAGTTAATCAAGTCCAGGAGGCAAAGAGAGTCCCATACAGAATAAATCCAAGGAGAAATACACCAAGACACATATTAATCAAACTGTCAAAAATTAAGCACAAAGAAATCATATTAAAAGCAGCAAGGGAAAAACAACAAATAACACACAAGGGAATCCCCATCAGGTTAACAGCTGATCTCTCAGCAGAAACTCTACAAGCCAGAAGAGAGTGGCAGGACATAATTAAAGTGATGAAGGAGAAAAACGTGCAACCAAGATTACTCTACCCAGCAAGGATCTCATTCAGATTTAATGAAGAAATTAAAACCTTCACAGACAAGCAAAAGATGAGAGAGTTCAACACCAAAAAAGCAGCTTTACAACAAATGCTAAAGGAACTTCTCTAGGCAAGAAACACAACAGAAGGAATATACCTACAATAACGAACCCAAAGCAATTAAGGAAATGGGAATAGGAACATACATATCAATAATTACCTTAAATGTAAATGGACTAAATGCTCCCACCAAAAGACACAGAGTGGCTGAATGGATACAAAAACAAGACCCATATATATGCTGTAGACAAGAGACCCTCTTCAGACCTAGAGACACATACAGACTGAAAGTAAGGGGATGAAAAAAGATATTCCATGCAAATGGAAATCAAAAGAAAGCTGGACCAGCAATTCTTATATCAGACAAAATAGATTTTAAAATAAAGACTATTAGAAGAGACAAAGAAGGACACTACATAATGATGAAGGGATCGATCCAAGAAGAAGATATAACAATTGTAAATATTTACATAGGAGCACCTCAATACATACGGCAAATACTAACAGCCATAAAAGGAGAAATCGACAGTAACACACTCATAGTAGGGGACGTTAACACCCCACTTTCACCAATGGACTGATCATCCAAAATGAAAATAAATAAGGAAACACAAGCTTTAAATGATACATTAAACAAGATGGACTTAATTGATATTTATAGGACATTCCATCCAAAAACAACAGAATACACATTTTTCTCAAGTGCTCATGGAACATTCTCCAGGATAGATCATATCTTGGGTCACAAATCAAGCCTTGGTAAATTTAAGAAAATTGAAATTGTATCAAGTATCTTTTCCGACCACAGTGCTATGAGACTAGACATCAATTACAGGAAAAGATCTGTAAAAAATACAAACACATGGAGGCTAAACAATACACTACTCAATAACAAAGTGATCACTGAAGAAATCAAAGAGGAAATTAAAAAATACCTAGAAACAAATGACAATGGAGACACGACGACCCAAAACCTATGGGATGCAGCAAAAGCAGTTCTAAGAGGGAAGTTTATAGCAATACAATCCCACCTTAAGAAGCAGGAAACATCTTGAGTAAACAACCTGACCCTGCACCTAAAACAATTAGAGAAAGAAGAACAAAAAAAAACCCAACGTTAGCAGAAGGAAAGAAATCATAAAGATCAGATCAGAAATAAATGAAAAAGAAATGAAGGAAACGATAGCAAAGATCAATAAAACTAAAAGCTGGTTCTTTCATTAGATAAACAAAATTGACAAACCATTAGCCAGACTCATCAAGAAAAAAAGGGAGAAGACTCAAATCAATAGGATTAGAAATGAAAAAGGAGAAGTAACAACTGACACTGCAGAAATACAAAACAACATGAGAGAATACTACAAGCAACTCTATGCCAATAAAATGGACAACCTGGAAGAAATGGACAAATTCTTAGAAATGCACAAACTGCCAAGACTGAATCAGGAAGAAATAGAAAATCTGAATAGACCAATCACAAGCACAGAAGTTGAAAATGTGATTAAAAATCTTCCAACAAACAAAAGCGCAGGACCAGATGGCTTTACAGGCGAATTCTATCAAACAGTTAGAGAAGAGCTAATACCTTCCTTCTCAAACTCTTCCAAAATATGTCAGAGGGAGGAGCACTCCCAAACTCATTCTACGAGGCCACCATCACCTTGATACCAAAACCAGGCAAGGATGTCACAAAGAAAGAAAACTACAGGCCAATATCACTGATGAACATAGATGCAAAAATCCTAAACAAAATACTAGCAAACAGAGTCCAACAGCACATTAAAAGGATCATACACCATGATCAACTGGGTTTTATGCCAGGAATGCAAGGATTCTTCAATATATGCAAATCAATCAATGTGATACACCATATTAACAAATTGAAGGAGAAAAACCATATGATCATCTCAATAGATGCAGAGAAAGCTTTCGACAAAATTCAACACCCATTTATGATAAAAACCCTGCAGAAAGTAGGCATAGAGGGAACTTTCCTCAACATAATAAAGGCCATATATGACAAACCCACAGCCAACATTGTCCTCAATGGTGAAAAACTGAAACCATTTCCACTAAGATCAGGAACAAGACAAGGCTGCCCACTCTCACCACTCTTATTCAACTTAGTTTTGGAAGTTTTAGCCACAGCAATCAGAGAAGAAAAGAAAATAAAAGGAATCCAAATAGGAAAAGAAGAAGTAAAGCTGTCACTGTTTGCAGATGACATGATACTATACATAGAGAATCCTAAAGATGCTACCAGAAAACTACTAGAGCTAATCAATGAATTTGGTAAAGTAGCAGGACACAAAATTAATGCACAGAAATCTCTGGCATTCCTGTACACTAATGACGAAATATCTGAAAATGAAATCAAGAAAACACACCCATTTACCACTGCAACAAAAAGAATAAAATATCTAGGGATAAACCTACCTAAGGAGACAAAAGACCTGTATGCAGAAAATTATAAGACACTAATGAAAGAAATTAAAGATGATACAAATAGATGGAGAGATATACCATGCTCCTGGATTGGAAGAATCAATATTGTGAAAATGACTCTACTACCGAAAGCAATCTACAGATTCAATGCAATCCCTATCAAACTACCAATGGCATTTTTCACAGAACTAGAACAAAAAATTTCAAAATTTGTTTGGAAAAACAAAAGACACCGAATAGCCAAAGCAATCTTGAGAACGAAAAACGGAGCTGGAGGAATCAGGCTCCCTGACTTCAGACTATACTACAAAGCTACAGTAATCAAGACAGTGTGGTACTGGCACAAAAACAGAAAGATAGATCAACGGAACAGGATAGAAAGCCCAGAGATAAACACAGGCACATATGATCAACTTATCTTTGATAAAGGAGGCAGGAATGTACAGTGGAGAAAGGACAGCCTCTTCAATAAGTGGTGCTGGGAAAACTGGACAGGGACATGGAAAAGTATGAGATTAGATCATTCCCTAACACCATACACAAAAATAAACTCAAATTGGATTAAAGACCTAAATGTAAGGCCAGGAACTATCAAACTCTTAGAGGAAAACGTAGGCAGAACACTCTATGACATAAATCACAGCATGAGCCTCTTGGACCCACCTCCTAGAGAAATGGAAATAAAAACAAAAATAAACACATGGGACCTAATGAAACTTCAAAGCTTTTGCACAGCAAAGGAAACCATAAACAAGACCAAAAGACAACCCTCAGAATGGGAGAAAATATTTGCAAATGAAGCAACTGACAAAGGATTAATCTCCAAAATTTATAAACAGCACATGCAGCTCAATAGCAAAGAAACAAACAACCCAATCCAAAAATGGGCAGAAGACTTAAATAGGCATTTCTCCAAAGAAGATATACAGACTGCCAACAAATACATGAAAGAATGCTCAACATCATTAATCATTAGAGAAATGCAAATCAAAACTACAGTGAGATATCATCTCACACCAGTCAGAATGGCCATCATCAAGAAATCTAGAAACAATAAATGCTGGAGAGGGTGTGGAGAAAAGGGAACACTCTTGCACTGCTGGTGGGAATGTGAATTGGTACAGCCTCTATGGAGAACAGTATGGAGGTTCTTAAAAATCTACAAATAGAACTACCATATGACCCAACAATCCCACTACTAGGCATATACCTTGAGAAAACCATAATTCAAAAAGAGACATGTACCAAAATGTTCATTGCAGCTCTATTCACAATAGCCCGGAGATGGAAACAATCTAAGTGTCCATCATCGGATGAATGGATAAAGAAGATGTGGCACATATATACAATGGAATATTACTCAGCCATAAAAAGAAACGAAACTGAGCTATTTGTAATGAGGTGGATAGACCTAGAGTCTGTCATACAGAGTGAGGTAAGTCAGAAAGAGAAAGACAAATACCGTATGCTAACACATATATATGGAATTAAAAAAAAAAAAGTCATGAAGGACCTAGGGGTAAAACAGGAATAAAGACACAGACCTACTTGAGAATGGACTTGAGGATATGGAGAGGGGGAAGGGTAAGCTGTGACAAAGTGCAAGAGAGTCATGGACCAAACGTAAGGTAGATAGCTAGTGAGAAGCAGCCGCAGAGCACAGGGAGATCAGCTCGGTGCTTTGTGACCGCCTGGAGGGGTGGGATGGGGAGGGTGAGAGGGAGGGAGATGCATGAGGGAAGGAATGTGGGAACAGATGTATATGTATGACTCATTCACTTTGTTATAAAGCAGAAACTAATAAAAAAATTAAGCTACAATTAAGAAAAACAAGATATTGACTCTAGCTCCCTGTCCTACACAGTAGATCTTGTTTATCTATTTTATATACACTAGAGTGTCTCTGTTAATCCCAAATTTCCAATGTATACCTCCTCCCCTTTTCCTCTTTGGTAACCGTAAGTTTGTTTTCTATGTCTGTGAGTATATTTCTGTTTTTTAAATAAGTTCATTTGTATCATTTTATTTTAGACTCCACATATAAGTGATATCATATGATATTTCTCTTTTTCTGACTTACTTCACTTAGTATGATTATCTCTAGGTCCATCTATGTTATTGCAAATGGCATTATTTCATTTTTTTTATGGCTGAGTAAAATCCTATTGTATATATATATACCATATTATACTGGTCTTTTCTGGTTTCTGTTAGTTTCTGCTGAAATACTGGTTCTTTGCAGAAGAGACTTAAACTGTTGCATAATAGTAATCAGCAAATCCCACTAGGAAAATTATCTGAGTAGGATGTGTCACAGTTGTTAATGTATTCTACTCATTTATAATAGGTCAGAGGAAGGCAAAGAGGTGACTGGCCACCAGGCTGACTCTCAGCTGGTACATACACATACAAATGTACCAGTTGTGTATGATTGCATTGTTCACATTATAGCTACCAGTTTTCTATGGCTGGCATCTCCTCTGACTGGCCATGCATCCATACTGACTATTATCTCTGCTACCACAACAGTTTTTTTTTTTTTTCTTATTCTGAGTAAGTATGCACAATGTTGGGATCTCTTGCAATACTGTTTGGCTAATTTACAAGAATATGTATACAAACAAATTCTCTCACAGTATATTGAGAAACAAGGAGGTATCAAAACACTGGCAAAAGATCCTGGATAGAATGGGCAACTAAGAACAATCAGAAGAGTTTCTAACAACAGGAAACTATTACTTATTATGAAAATGAGGTTGTATATAGTAAACTTAATGAAAAGTTGTATATACTAGACTTAATGAAAAGCTGCTAAATTGTACCCCTATTAGAAGGAATGGGTGGATCTATTAAAAAATGTAAGAATAAGAGACTACTGGACTAAAAGAAAATATTTTCCTTTTCTGTTCCAAACTGATAAATGTTTTCTAGCATTCATTGACTCTAAGAATATAATGATCTTAAGCAAAGAAATTACAGCTCAGGGTTGCAAGCTACATGCTAGGCAAAGGTAAATGTTATTCACAACATTCTTTGAGGAAGTTATTAGTAACCCATATTTGCAAATGAAAATCAGAACCACACATATACTGGCTAAACTCCAAGCGCTAACAAAGGGCAAAGCACAAGTTTCAACTCAGATTTCTCTGATTCCAAAACCTCATTCGTTTGACCACTTTTAGTCCAAACATCCATAGAGTTGTGCAGAGTTAAAGAGATGATAGACCAAGTGCTCAATGCAGTGTCAGACACATAATAAATCATTGAATGCTATTATTGTTGATAATTTTAATGAGTTAGAAAATGGCAGCAGGACATAAGAGTCAGAGTTTAACACAAGAAATCTGGCCCATTAATTCAATGAATACTTTCCAAATGCTCAATCCCATTGGGACATCGGACTGCTGTGTGAATAAAACTAAGTATTCACCCTCAGGGAGCTTACCATTTAGTTGGAGGTAAGCAAATGCAATGGCAATTTCAAAGCCATAGTTGAAGGGACATTCTGGGGAGGTTAGTACAAGTGTTGTAAAAGCCATAGAAGACACAACTTCTGGGAACAGGGCATTTTGCATCAAGATATTTTCTCTAGTAGTTTCATTTTAGGTAGACACTTATACTTGAGATGAGTTACTTGGTTATTACATACGTCCATGTGTTCCGCAAATGTCTCTGTTTGCTGGGCCAGATTACCATTTCTAGGATTTTTGCAGACTTAGTAGCCAGGAACAGCAACATCCGGAAAAACCAGCAACATCAGTGCATGTTTGGAGTCCTGTTAGACTGATGTTACCAAAGGCAGAAGTAACTTCTGTAGCTAACCTAGATGCTTCCTTACACTGGACTCCCAAAATGAACCAAATGTGATATTTTCCTCCTTGAATTTGTCAAAACCCAGGAATGAAAAGCTATACTATTATTCCTACATTATTATCTGTACATCAAAAATGAACTAAAAAAGATCAATTTCAAGGAATGTACTCCTTGGACAATCAAATTTGATGTAAAGCAACTTTTGATTTCAAAAACTTCCTGAATCCTTTAGGACTAAATAAACATGTTGTAAGTAAGATAGTTAAGCTACTTCTTATGCTCTGAAGGCACGTTCCAAACTCCCTTGAGCTTCTCTGCCTCTAATACCTGCATATAGTTTGGAGTCAACCCAAGCATAGAACAAATCCCACAGAGACCAATGAATTTGATGAGAATGCTAAAAGACCAATGAATTTGATGAGAATGCTAATTATCATGGAGAAGGAAGTTTCCAAAGCCACAATTCATCCTTTCTGATTCCCTACAATCTCTCCTAAAAGAGGGATTTGAAAATGAGTGCTGCCCTATCCTTTGTCCACTTTTTGAAGTGGAACAGTTGCCAGTGTTTACTAAGGATTGAAATAGCAAGAAACAGAGAAGGGATAAGCAAACGGGTCCTTTATTGCTACAAAAGCAATAAAGGGAAATCCCATCCTTCATCCTTGCCATGCACAACTGCAAGTTCCAGAAATAAAAACACATTGGTAGACTGAATCTGAGCCACTGTGTATACACCACCCCAGACCCATCCTTCCACAAACAAATAAGTACCCAGTTCATTAAACACACACATTCTGGACCTGGAGCCGACATTTACTCACATATGAGGATCCCTGAAACTTCTACCAGCAAAGAGTGAACCAAAGATGGTAGGCTTACAAATGCTCAACTTGTTAGCAGGAAATTACAGTCTAAGAAGTAATTTTCCTATAAACTTAGAATATCAATGAAGGTAGGTTTGTGGAAGTAGCAACTCTGGATACCCAGATAATCCTATCTGTTATTTCATACATCTGATTTTTTTCTCTCTCTTAAAAAAGAAACAAAATCAAGATTTGTCCCATCTGCTTATAGGCAGCAAAACTCATCAAAATCCACTCATTTTTCCTTATGTCTTGGAGTAAAGTATTTACTCTTGTGCACATGATGAGAGGCTGAAGGAAACTGTGGAGTTAGACAGAGAAGACAAATTGTGCCCAAATCAGTGCATACCCATCACTGCCAATGATTTACACCCCTGAACATCTGGCTCTTCAAAACAGGTAAGTAGATGAATATTTGTGTTTACCTTGGAGGTTTATACTGCAGGATTCCTTAAGGGAAATGGGACAGTGGAAATGAAACCTAATTAATTCTGATGTGAGAGGCATTCTGTGCAATGGAAATTAAACCTTGGAGCCTTGGGGATTACTAGTTTCTTTAGGTCTTGAATAAAATTTAAAAGGTTGCAGAAGCTTTTGTAAAGTACCATCTTTAACTTTTCAGGAAAAAGTTTAAACACTTTGTTTCTTTTTTCCTCAATAGTTATTATTAATAATCCTAGACTTTTCACAGGAATTTTCTTGAAAAGCTTTCATTTTCTTGATAGGTATGGAATGTGCTCTTTAAAAATGTAAAATGTCCTCTGTACATTTGTCTATACAAGAGAAACTCATTCTTTCAGGGAAGAACAGGGCTGGTTCTTCATACATAAAGAAAAAATCTAGCATTGTGGAGAAGACACTGTATGTCCTAGATATTCATACGAACATTGTATCCTAGGTACATATATTAACCTTGATAACCTCAGTAATTTTATATTGATAATGTACGTATTGATGTAGTAGAGTATACCAGCCTGATAATTTCAAGTGATCACACTTCCAGTCTGGCTGTCATTATTATTTTTATTATCACTCTCATTAGTAGTCATGTACTTCTCATTAGTAGGAGTAGTAGTGATAATAGTACCATTTGGGCACTTATGGTGTCTCAACCTTGTAGTCTAAGCACATTTTATAATCTATTTATAATCCTCACAATGACCCTGATATATATTATTATTCTCACTTTATAGAGGGGGACCCAGAGTTTAAGCAAGGGTTCGAGATATACTTAACAAGTTTGACTTGAGGAATCAAGCATCACAAGAAGAAAAAGTGAGGAAGGAATGGAGCTGAGAGAACTGGAATAAGGCTGTCCCTCAAGATGGTGTAGCATTTACACACCTATAAATCGTTAAGTCTATAACTTAAGTATACAAGCATGGAATTGTGTTTTTCTAAAACTAAGCTGAATTTTTACTAAAAATTATAGAGAAATTCTATATTCCACTGGAACTCTGTCCATTGGGTAGAGTTTCATCTAAGAGTTGAAGATGCATCTGCAGTGTGAAGGCTTAACAGGGCAGGGCAGGGCCTGTGCCCTCGTGGATCATCCATCCCACTTGGTATTGACTCAGGAACACCCGTTCTTTTCCATCTTTGACCACACTGGGTCACACAGGCAAAGCCCTAATTTACTGGCCTGGACAGCCATGGTATTTTGGTTCTCTGTGCCACATCCATTCTGCTCTTGGTGAACATGAATCATCCTTCCTCTTGCTCTTCTCATGATGCAGAGACTCAGTGAGGCTATTTTAAGCCTGCCTCCACAGCTTCCTCAAAGGACATTTCTTCTGAACTCCACAATGGGAATGAGCCTAGACTCTCAACTGCTTTGGGCAACTTGATTAAAGCAAAGCAGTATCATCATGGGTGTGTCGCTGTCCTGGCCTCATCCTCTGTGAACCTGATACAGGGGCAAGACACAATCTGATGTTGATGATTGAAACCGAACAGGAAACTGCAGGGTCTTCCTGGTGGAAGATGACCCCCAGTGTCCTCTGCCTCTTGTGTGTAAAAAGCTTTAGCCTCCTAGGACAACCAGAGTTCTAAGGAGCAAATTTAATGAGAAATGTGAAAAAATACAGAAACAAAAGAAAAGAGTGAAATCAGACAAAATAATAATAATTTAGTCATTAAACAAAGTCAAGGACTTTTAGTTTTTCCTCAGAAGCTATATATCATATCCTGAGCCATATCCTTGAGTTGTTTTACAGATACTAAAACCCCCATGAGGTGGAAGAAATTAACTCCATGCTGATCACAAACACATAGACCCCAGACCAGTTGAAACCAGAAGCTGATGATGTTAACTCCCAAAATACCACCCTGTTTGCTCAGCACCAACTAATCAGAAAAATGTCCAGGAGCTGATCAGGCATCCTACAACACTCGCCCCTAATGTTGCCTTTAAAAACCCTTCTCTGAAAGCCACTGGGGAGTTAGGGTCTTTTGAGCATAAGCTGCCTGTTCTCCTTGCTCGGGGTCCTGCAACAAATACTGTAATTTCTTCACCCCACAACCCATTGTCAGAAGATTGTCTTTGTTGCCAAGTTTGGTTGGGTAACATGATGGAAAAAACACTCCTTCCCCCCAACCCCACAAAAAAAAAAAAAAAAACTCTGCTCTGCCCAGAACTGGTATAGAATAGAGTGAGAGTGAGAATACAGGCATATTACCTCATGCTAACTCGTTCTAGAAAATGAAGTCACGGGGTAAAGAGGCTTTGAGGGTAGCAGGTGTTGTGGAATACTCTAATAAGTGCCAACTTTTGAAATCAGAATTAAAACCAAATCCTGCACCTACTACTTTCTAGCTGGTCTGCCTATAAATGTTTTCTTAACCTCTGGAAATTCAGTGTCCTCATTTACAAAGGGGCATAATAACAACTTCATTCACAAGATTTTTGTGAAGATTTAATATTAACTAAACCTAAAGCTGTTATAGAGCTTTCATATGTCAGGTGCTGTTTGCAGCCCTTTATGCATAATAACTCATTTTATCCTCACCCCAACCACATGAATAGATGTTATTATTATCCCCACTTTACAGTAACCACAGTACAGAGATATTAAGGAATTTGTCCAAGATCACATACTAATAAGTGGCAGAACTGGGATTTTCCCTCAAGGAGGTTTGTGCTAGAGTTCATATTTCTACTCACTCCACTGTATTGCCTCTCCATTAAAACTAGAAGTGGTTGCTATATAACTAATTGTCCAACTCAGGATCCTTTTGAGTAAAAGTGTCACTAAAATAATGACACTGGAACATGACATGTAAACAGAGATTCTCCCAGGGAAACTAGAACATACGAGCACCTTAATGTGCCCTTCAGTATTTCACACAGAGCCTTCATCTTCAAAACAGAAAAAAAAAATCTAACATGATCAAGAACAAAAGCCACACATATTTTTTTCATTGAAGCCTAAATATGTCAAAGTTTTCATGAAGAGTAATTATAAGAAAAATAATCCATGTCTTTTTGTGAACTATGTCTAACTACTGTATCAAATTTCTCTTCCATTACCAACCTGCAATCACCACCACCCCCATCTTGTTCTCTCTCACCACCAACCTACTGTGGGCCTGTCTTAGCATCATTGCAGGTCACAGCACTGATTTACCTATACTGAAATCAATCCAGGTCTTCACTGACACTGAGAGCAATTGGTCAGGTCCCACTGCAAAAGGTTTTCCTGTTGAAAGTTCTCCTCATTTCCCCCCAAAGCACTGCTCACCTTCCAATGGGAATCTCCTCAGTAGTCAGGGGTCTATGGCAGATGGGACCAGTAAAGCTGCCCAGTGAGAGGCTGAATGGCTCTTTTTGGTCCTCACTGCTCAATTGCTATTTTTCCAGGCACAACACACATTTATTTAAGCTATTTTGCAACACAGATGATTCACAGTCTGTCTGGGATTCAAAATAAATCAGCCAACATCAATCAATGCATATGTATTGAACACCTATTTTAAGTGCACAGGGAGCCTGACCTTCAGTTTTATGGAGCCATTTTTTTTCCCATTGTGCTGATGAAGAGTTTTCTTTTCCCTCCAAGGCCTGCTACTCTGTCCTTGTCCTCATTGACACTCTTTTATGTTGTCTTGACTTCCCACCCAGATCAACAAGGGCACTTTGAATTTTGATCCAGGTTTACTGGATGTTGGCCACTCTCCCATATCTTGGTGCAAAAGGAAAATAGAATGAAAATTTCTCTTACTGACTCTCTGTCTCTCCATATAACCATTCATAACCCTGAGTCTAGGAATGGAGGGTCCAGAAAATGCAATGAACTCAATGCAGGTGTATTATTTATCTACTGCTGCAAAAAAAAAACTACCCTAAAACACAGTAGCTTAAAAACAGTAAATACTTGTTATCTAATGTACTTTATATGGGTCAGGAATCTGGAAACAGCTGAGTTGAATGGTTCTGGTCAGGATCTCTCATGAAGCTGCAGTGATGATGACCACCAGGGCTTCAGTCTTCTGAAGGCTTGACAGGGGCTGGAGAGTCCACTTCCAAGATGGTTCACATGGCTGTTGGCTGGAGGTCTCAGTTCCTCATGATGTGAATTTCTTCATTGGGCTTCTTGAATGTTCTCAAGACATGGCAAGTTGCTTTTCCTAGAACAAATGATGAAATAAAAAGAAGAAGAAAGTCATAGTGCCTTTTATCACCTTGCCACTCTGTCACTTCCAGTGTATTTCATTCATTAGAAGCAAGTCTCTAAGTCCAGCCCACATTCAAGAGAGAGGGGAATTTGGCTTCATCTTTTGGAAGCAAGAGTGTCAAAGAATTGTGAACATACTTCAGGATCACCTCAGTGGGTGTATTAGTCAGGGTTCTCCAGAGAAACAGAACCAACAGGATATCTATCTATCCAGCTATCTGTATCTATCATAAGGAATCTGTGCACACAATTACAAGGGGTGGCAAGTTTAAAATCTGAAAAGTCAATATCCCAGTTCTAGTCAAAGGCCAGAAACTGCTAGAGAACCAGGAAGAGCTGATGTTCCAGTTCAAAGACAATCAGACAGATGAAAAACAGGTCAGCCTTTTGTTCTATTCAGGCTTTCAACTGATTGAATGAATCCCACCCACATCATGGAAGACAATCTCCTTTATTCAAGTGCAATGATTTAATGTTAATGTCATCCAAAAAAATTCTCACAGAAACAATAGAATAAAATTTGCCAGCTATCTGGGTATCCCATGGCTCAGTCTGGTTGATACATAAAATCAACCATCACAGTAATTTTAAAAAGTTTATCAATAATGGCATATCTGTTGTTCCTCTAGAACTTTACTAATTTACTGACCCATTCTCTGGAAAACAATAATAACATTTGTTTGCATGGAATATAATGATTTGCAAACCACTTCTCAAAAGCTTTAGTAATTTAAAATTTCACAATATCCAAGATGAGAAAACTAAGGTCCAGAGAGGTTAAGTGACTTGTTCAAGGCCTCACAGCTAATTGGAAGAGGAAAATCAAAGGAGAGTTTCTCTGAGTCTAGATCCATGGAATTTTCCTTCATACAGCCTTTTTGGCAATTGTACATTCTCCTAATATTTGAGGAGACTAGATCAGGGGTTTTTTGCAATGTGTATAGTAACCAAATTCCTTTTGTAAATGAAGATTTATAGAGAATGAAAGGTACTTAAAAGATAAGTGAATCTGCTGAGGGTAAAGATGGGTGAGGCTAGAAGAAATGAAACTCTACCAGCTCTGTCTCTCTTCCTCCCAGTGGCCCTTTAGGCATCTTCAAGAATCTGTGACACTTGGCTTGAAATCCACTGGCCTAGATCACATTGGCCTCTGTCTTGAGAATGCAGCTTTGCAGGAGGAACAGAAAGCCCATTTCTCAAGTAAGGAAAGGGTACTGGGTTGTCACTGTTATTTTACCTTCAGTCAAACAAGCATCTAGCTCTGCTGTTCTGAAGGGTTTGTCTAGGAGGAAAAACTCAAGTTTCAACATGGAAGGCAGAGTATCAGACCGTGATTTGTCTTGAACCCCATGTACTCACACCTTTAAATTTGTTCTAAATTTTATTGTTTCTGAAGTTAGATTCTCAGTTTTCTGTGTTGTAAAATGAGAATTACAAAAAAAAAATAGGATGCCAGAGCAAAAACGTTTTGAAAAGGCACTTGGAAAAGTGAATGGGAACACAATTTAGAATGTCTGACTATATTACTTTTCATAATTAGAACATTTCATGATTATAAATGGTTGATTGTAAAACCTCAGCCAGACTGTCAGCCAGACACCTTCAGAAGCACTAAAAAGAATACTTTTTAAGCTTGAAAAAAGTCTCACCTCCACAATAAAGTAAGTTAAAATAACTCTCCCACATACCAAATGAGCAAAGAACAGTGGTCGTGTTTCAATTCCTGACCCAGCATATTAGATCCATTAAGATATTAATTAAGATATACTATAGTTCTGTACATTTGCAGATTGCAATTCAATTAAAATAAAATTGACAAATACTAATTGAGAAATGGTAGGTTCTGTGCTAGCTGAGAAGATATAAACAAACAAAAAGGCACAAACTTAGGAAGCTCTCAACTCAATATGAAAGTCTAACAAGCACACAGGTAATAGACACACCTATTACACAGGTAATAGATGCAATACTAGATAGAATATAAGAGATAGAGAAGGGAATGATAATGTTGGAGACTTCTCAATATAACAATCTTGTGCTAGATGTTGAAAATAAATCCGATTTTTTTGCAAATAGAAAAGTTAGCCAAGTGGGGTGCACGGCTGTGGGGTGATAGGTGGAGGGAGGAAGGCTGACTTCTCGGCACAGGGAATAGCCTGTCAAAAGCTCTGTAGAGAGACGGTGGGAACTTTTAGTCCCCAGAAGCCTCTGGGCAAGTTTTGACAGCATCAGTAGGAGAGGGGGCTTCTAGCTTCTGGCTCAGTGACAGCAACAAGATGCTGGTACTAACAGAGACATTGGCTGCCCCCACTGCACACTGACCAGGGGCCTAGCCTTCAGCCCAAGGTAGCAGCAGCTCTCAATTCTGAGTAATCAGTTGTTTTCTTCCATTGCTATTTTGATCCTTCGGGTCTGATTTTTTTTTTCTTTTTTCCCATGTTTATTGCGATGTGAGTGATATAAAAGATTGGGTTAGTCCAAAGAGTACAATATGATTCGATATAACTATATATTGTGAAATAAGTTGAGTTGCAGACATCACCTCACATACTTACAATATTTTTCCTTATGGTGAGAACTTTTAAGATCTACTCTCCTATCAATTTGCAAATACACAATGCAGTATCGTTGACTATAGTCACCGTGCTGCATATTACATCCCTATCATTAAGGTATCTTCTAACTGGAAGTTTTGACCTGTTTCACCTATTTTGCCCACCTCCCTCCTGCTCCCGCCCCAACCTCTGGCAAGCACCATCTGTTCTCTGTATCTATGATTTCAGTTTGTTCAGATTCAACATATAAATGAGATGATACAGTGATATAGTATTTTTCTTTTAATGTTTGACTTATTTCATTTAGCATAGTGCCCTCAAGGTCCATCCACATTTTGCAAATGGCAGAATTTCCTTCTTTCATGGCTAAATAATATTCCTTTATATATATATATATATATATATATATATATATATATATATATATTCACATCTTTTTTTTTTTTTTTTGTGGTACGCGGGCTTCTCACTGTTGTGGCCTCTCCCATTGCGGAGCACAGGCTCCGGACGTGCAGGCTCAGCGGCCATGGCTCACGGGCCCAGCTGCTCCCGGCATGTGGGATCTTCCCAGACCGGGGCACGAACCCGTGTCCCCTGCATCGGCAGGCGGACTCTCAACCACTGCGCCACCAGGGAAGCCCAAATCACATCTTGTTTATCTATTCATCAGTTGATGAACACTTGGTTGTTTCCATATCTTGGCTATTGTAAATGATACTACAATGAGAATCCAATATGTTTTTAGCTTATTTCCTGTGTTGGATTCTCTCTGCTTGAAAGGCCTAGAATAACTCATGTTATCCTGATAAGACATTGACTAATACAAGCTCCTAGCACAGTGTTAGTGCTAAATAATAAAAGAATTTATATGTGAAAGAATGAATAGTTGGACAGATACATAATGAAATGAGGATGTTCTTATTCTAAAAATAAGACCTAGTTTTGGCAAAGAAGTCATGCAATTATGGTGACATCATGGGGTTGAAGAACAGTGTCATCAAGGAATGGAGAATTTCCTGAAGTTCTTAAACAGAAAAGGGAATGACCACAGCTTCACTGTAAGCATATTAAACTACACTGGAGATTTTATAATCCTCCCTCAACATTCTCCAGAAAATAAGGGGAGAAAATTAGTTCTCAGTTTGGCTTTGCATATTTATGAATTAGAAAGTGAATCCTGTCTTTTTCTGTTGAAAAATGAAAGTGCCAATGGAAAGGTTTTATACTTTTCTTTATAAACTTCTTTAATCCCTAGGTTTACTTTTGTTGTGTTTTCTTACAGCTTTTGCAGGTCAAATCAGAGTTATCTGTAAACAGTTTTCATTTTCAGTGAGGCCATAAAGTTTAAAATTTACAGAAAATTTTATATTGACTATACAGCATTTGAGGCTGTGAAAGCTAAAGTGAATAGACTCTACTATTCTTTTTCGAGGGGAAAATTTTGTCAGTAAGCTCTGGCAAAGATCAGGCAGGGGAATTAGAGGGACAGCTTGATTTCTTAGGGAGATCAATGAATATGACAGGTTAATAGATGGCACACAGCTGGTGTCAGGTTCAGAAGAAGTGATGACAAGGGACAAAGGAGAGGACAAGATGAGCATGTATAGAACCAGAGTCCTGTTCTGCATGGAAAATCAGAGACCCTGGGGAAGACAGGGGCTAGCAGTTATCTTCCTTGGGATAAGCAGAGCAATCAAAACATCTTAGACATTTGGAGGGTCCCCCAGGAACCCAGACACTTCCTCCTCAAAGCCACAGTGACATCTCCAAACAGCGGTCTGTGCAGTCAAAACATCAGCCATGGTTTCTGGATTATTCCCCCTGTGTGACATACTCTCCGAGAGAAGACAGGAAGATATTCCCACCTTGTGAAGGTCAGAAGCAGGGAAACATTTTTTCTTGTGGCCATTCCCACCCATGTGTCATAATGTAGCTGAGCAGGAAGAAAATGGTCTTAGAAATTAAATTATACCTGTGTGAAATTAATTCTCTATTATTTATTCACCAGGCAAGTAATTCAGCCTCAATAACCTCAATTTCCTTACCCACAAAATGAGAATAATAATACCTACATCCAATGATCATTGAACACTTTAAATGAGATGATGATGCTGCTGATGATGATAATGAAAATGATAAAAGCAAACATTTGTGTAAAAATTACTAGCAGACACTGTTCTGAGTGCTTCACATATGTCAAGTCAAATCTATATCTAAGATACATAATATGGACAAAGTGCCTGTATAATATCCTGCTCTCTGAGAATGCCTAATAAATGACATCTTTCTCACTGATGCAGGTACGCGGTGGCTACAGTGGTGATATTATCATTCCTTCCCCTTGAGATCCAGCCACTAAGGCCCCTAGTGTACTTAACGGAATATGCCTTCTCATTCCTTACATGATTTACATTAATAAAAATTCTTATCTGAGGGCAGTGTGATTGAAGCAGAATTTAGGCCATCTGCAAGAAAGAAAAACAGCTTTATTTATATTATTCTCAATATACTCATTCTCATTCATGTAATTAAAAAATAAGAGTACCATCAATAGGGTAACTTGGGGCATGGTGAATATTGAAGTACGGGATCAAAATGTTTAAAAAGCAGAGGAAATGTCTGCATATCGAGAACATGTGTTAGAAGACAAAAACAGAGAAAGTATGTGCATCTAAAGAATATATGTGATGACCTTTTTGTAAATAAAAATGTTTTAAAAATATATACAAATGTTTACAGAAATAGTGACAAGGTGATGGCAGATGCATTGGCATTAGAGTCAAGCTTTTAACCTGGCAAGCTCTCTAACAGGTCTCAAATTTCTTGTCCTTATCTACTGAACAGAAGTATTAATGTCTGCCTCACAGAGTTGGATGTGTATAACAAAGTAAAATATATGAAGTGCATAATATACTAGTCTGTATATAGTAGTCACTCAATAAATGTTAGCTCTTTCTCCAACTTAAAGTCTCTAAGTTCCTTAACAATAACAGCTGGATGAGACATTCCCAATGCATTGTGTCAAAAAACTAATTTGTGGACCCATCCTGACACAATGTAAGATCAACTTTATAGCACTTAGGGGGAGGGGGAAATGTTTAGAATTTTGTATTATATGACTAAGGATTATCATAATTAGGCAAATCATAAGACTAGTAAGGATCAATAATTAACTTCCTTCATCAATTCTTTATAGAATTCAGAATATTTTAAATGATCTTCTTTAATAGATTTAATAGGATGATAGACAGAAAATAAAAATCAAAGAACTAGACCACCATGCTTAGCAATTAATTAACTGACTAAGAAATACCAAGGAAGAAGACGACTTTGGAGGAGGACATTGGATACAGGTAATAAATATGCCACTTTGTCACATGCAGATAAAACTTTGTAATAGGCACAAATAGTGGAAAATAAACTTCTGTAAAAATAGAATTGCAAATGAGAACTAACAAAACTCACTGAATGTATTGAATCAATATTTGCATTAGATAAGGGATTATGTATTACCCCAGGCAAATTTCAAATGACTGCTGAAATTCAGTAAGGGAGGACTTGGGGAGGGGTTGGGGGCGGGGGTGATGGTGCACACTGGTCTAAGAAATGCAGTATAAAATTGTGTATTAGAAGAGCTCGGCTCCATTTCCAGCATCGCTTAGTCTCATCTGGAACCACTCACTTGCATCTACACTAGACATTTCAAATAGAACGGCTAGGGTAAAAGAAGAAGAGCTACCTGTGGAGTGTCAGCTACACTAGTGACAGAAGTATTTTTCTAAGACTTCTCTCCAATTGTTAAGAACACATCTGCTATACAACAGAAGAACTTGAGGTTTGCCTCTCTTTGCTTCAGCACCTTTATTAGTAGTGCTGCAAGGCTGAAGGACAACGTCTCAGGCGAAATGTGTATGTTTCGAGACCAAATATTCCCAGCTTGAGCTTTCTGGTGTGCCTGATTTGAAATTGCTCAGAGATATACATGTGTTTACAGCTACCCACCAACTTTATTAGGAAAATGTTTCATCCTACTAGAGGGTTATTTTGTGTGTGTGTGTATAATGACAAAGTGTTTCCTGTTTTTCTAATCTGTTTGCAATAAATCATTTTAAATAGCAAATACTTTTTCTAGCTCCGTTCCAGGCAGCAATAACTTTATATTAAATTTGATTTTATACAGTTTGCATTTTAAATAAAGAGAAAAGAGAAGGATTGAACTGACCTTTAGCTATTTATACCTCATAAGTGTAGTTATAGAGTCAAAATTCCCATATAATTCCCTTTACTTCTTCCCATGTGAAGTATTTATTGAGGTACTCAGACCACCAAGCATTAAATGATTGAAACAATTAAAATCCACCCCATCTCCCAAATCTCTATAAACAGCAAATGAAAATATGTAGGGACTGTAAAAAAAAGATTGAGTGATAAATATAACTTTTTTAACTAATATCAAACAACTAACGCCTTTATTGATCATACATTATATGAGGCAATGAGACTGGAAGTCAGAGTCAGATTCTTAAATTCAGCCTCTGCTGATGTCTGAGCTGCAAACTTGATCAATTTATTTAATTTCTCTTAGCAAAATTCCTTACATATAAAATGAGAATAATAATATTATGAGATATTATATATCAGTATATATATATATAATTATATGTATATATGTGTATATATATGTATATATGTGTGTGTGTGTGTGTATATATATATATATATATATATATATATATGAGAAAATGTACCAACTCCTAACAATTGCTTAGGAGATTTTTGTTCCTTTCCCTACATGCAAAGTTCTGTCCTGACAGCAACTTGAGAATGTGACAAATGAAGAGAATTACCAAGTATAACATGTTATATTTTTCCCTCAAGGAGCTACCACTTCAATAGAGCATGAAAGATACTCATTCATGAAAAGTTAATTCATAATATTTTAGTATATAGAGGTTTATATGAGATGCCCACAGAATTTAAAGGCAGATTTTGTATTTGAAATTAAACTAGCAAAATTGTACCCCATTGGATGGGAAGGGCCATCTGTTGAGGGGGTTCAGTACAAACAAGCATCAGCAAATGCAAACCTGAGGAGGTTTGGGAAAAACCCAAAACTAAACAAACATGCCAGGCCGTATTTGTGGTTGTAGTGAGACAGACGTCAAGGAAGCCCAGAGTACTAGACACTCATGCTCTGGTCATCAACCCAACAGATGTGACAATTGTCTCCACTTTCTTTGTTCTGATACCAGGCTCACAAAACAGCTGTTTGATCACAACTGGACTTCATAGGCTTTCATCTTAGGGAAAGAATATATTGACCTAAGAACACACTTGTTCCCTCTGTTTGGAAGTTCTGTTTTCATTTAAACTTTTTATCATAAACTAATAAATATATCAATTAGCTATGAGTTTAATTAACCAGAATCATTTCCCTTGAAACTGGTCATCTTTGGCCACAAAGATAAAACCAAATGAGGCTCTGGACTACCAAACTGTGCCCAGATGCTAGGTCATGTGAGGTGACATGATTTTTCACTCTCAACAAATGCTAAGCAACGTGGTTTATGTTAGTGCTTCAAAATTAAAACCCAAAACAGAACAGAACTAGAAAGAAATACTCTTATTTAATGGCTAGGCTATTGGAAATATAAAACAGTGGATAAAACCTCAAATGTCACAACAATCGTTCTACTGTAGTTACACAGAACCACTGTTTTTGTTTTGTTTTTTGTTTTTAACATCTTTATTGGAGTATAACTGGTTTGTTTTAGAGTTTGTTTAAATATACATTCATACCAATAACCACATTCTACTGAACCCATAAATCCCAACCTATGTGGTTGGGACCCAGTATTAAGAAAGTCTGGGTTTCCATACTTTTTAAAACTTTCCAGGTGTTTCTAGTGTATAGGTTTGTGAATCCATGGACCTGTAGGCAATTAATATAAAGAGTAAAAGCAGACCAGGTAGAAGCTATAGGTAAGCCCAGTCTAAAGGGACAGCCCTTATTCCTCTATAACTAACTATTCCCTTCTGTAGTTGTAGACTCATTGTCCATGGATCTTTGGTATGTTTGAGAAAATTCAGAAATCTGGAATTTTTGAAATTCTCCAATTTTCAATATTTGACAAACAATTCAAAGCTTTAAATATTATTCTGTAAATTTCATAAAGCATACTGTCTGGCCATGAGCTTGTGTCCTCTAATTATAAACCAAGAAAGGCTATGTGACATGCAAAGCCATTATAGAGGTTCAAATACACCAAATCTTTAAACAGCAAGGACAAAATTAACACATACAGATGTGTTGACATCCCATAGAAAAGATGATCAATTGGTGTAGTGTTTTGCTTTTCCTACTGATATTTTACCTTGACTTCGGTCAAGAGCCTAAGTGTCTTGAAGGCAGAAATTAGATTTAGTTTATGTTAATTTCACCTCTCTAGTCCTGAATACATCCTTGGGCATTTATAAATCCTTGAACATGTTATAAATGTGATACATGAAATGTTTTAAATATAGACTAAGCCAGTCTTCTTTTTCATGGCTACCTGGAAGAAGAAACATGCAGTTAATCAAGCAAGTATCTAGGGAACGTAGCTAGTGGTCAAAACCAGTCTGTTAACTGCATTATGATCAAATCTCTCTCCCTCTCTCTTTTTCTCTTCTTTGCCAGTTTTTCTCCCTCATTCTCACTCTTTGTCTCTTTTACTCACTCAAAAGTTGGGATCTACCCAATCTTTAATTGCCACTTTTTACATGAAAACAATCTGGAAAGAAACTGAAGGGAGTAACTTTTCTTAAGACTAACGGGGAACAACCATGGAAAAGCTCGAATATTGACCATGAAAGATTTTAATTACATTTACATCGATTGGGATAAGGGCAATTTAATTATAGAAAAGAGTTAAAGTTCTGTCCTCAAGTCACATTGTTTTTTGTTTCTAAGAGTTTCTTTGGCTAGTCTTTATGAAGAGAAGTTTTTAGGGGTTTGTTTTCTATCCTTTTAATCTATTTTTAATTTTTTCCTGGAACCTTTCCAAAAAATTCAGCCAAGTATGATAAATCAGATTGAAGCTGGGAAACATCTCAAATCTAGTTATCGACTTATTATTTGATTTCAAATGCTCAAGAGAATATGCTGCTTATGAAGAGAAAACAATGCAAGTATTTCCAACTTAGGGAAAGAAGATATTTTAAGAGTGCAAAGGGCCCTGAGGAATGTTGATTGGAATTCTATACAGTATAGGAAATCTATTGCACAGAAGTAAAGAATTGAACATTTTGGAAACAATTGGAAAGGCTGACATTGAAATTCAACAGAAACAAATAGTAATCACAGCACTGAATTTAGAATGAAAGAGTTGAATAAAATACAAGAACACTCACTAAAAGACCATTAAAGGCAGTGCTTGTAGTTGAAGGGTCTTAAAAAATTCTACTGTCCATGACACAGTTTATCTTAAAATACATAAAACATCATGTACTTCAACTTTGCAATGAGGTGAGTACTTTATTATGTTTTAGTATTAGAGAATGGAAATACCTGGTGTCTGATTAAACACTACTTTTGTGAAATGTATTTACTCAAGAGAAATATATGTAAGACACTTGGATCTTTAAAAATTGGATTTTTCTAAGAAACTTTTCATAACTATAAGTAACAACCTTCATTATGAATTTTTTTTTTAAAAAACTAGTTGGTTGGGCCTCCCTGGTGGCGCAGTGGTTGAGAGTCCGCCTGCCGATGCAGGGGATACGGGTTCGTGCCCCGGTCTGGGAGGATCCCATATGCCGCGGAGCGGCTGGGCCCGTGAGCCATGGCCGCTGGGCCTGCGCATCCGGAGCCTGTGCTCCGCAACGGGAGAGGCCACAACAGTGAGAGGCCCGCGTACCACAAAAAAAAAAAAAAAAAAAAACTAGTTGGTTAATTGGTAGTTGTTGGGTGGATTTGAAATTTGTTTGCTGTTATAAATTTGGTTTTAATGGCATTGGTTACAATAGTTTTGACCCCATGTTGAGATCATATATATAATTTATATCATATAATTATATTATATACTATAATAAACTATATTGAATTATTATAATTATATATATATATGGTTATATTGCAAACATAAATACAATAGTAGGACATGATGAAACATGAGGGGGAACAAAATATTTTAATATATGACAGCTCAGAATCTTCCTTCCCCCTTTAGTCCTTTCTTCCTTTTAAATCTCACTGTATTCTATTCTTTTATTTTGGTTTAAAGGATAAAGTCCTTCTTTATCCCTAAGTCATTTTAAGCATATGTATTCTATATTTTTCAGATTTTTTTACCCAAGTTCTTAGTATATAACTTCTGGCCCTCCACAGTGGATTATCTCCTCCTTTGGTTTGTAAATTTTACCAGGAATTGCCTTAACTCTGGGTCCTCTGTAGAGCCTGAGCTGTAGAAAAGTCCCTACAGAGTGGTGATGTATTTGCTTCTACAGAGAGCTCCATGGGCCTTACCAGTATGGGACTAAGTTTTATAATTAGTTTCCTGGCTTGGGAATTTCCACATCATGCCAAAATATAAGTTTGGTCAACAAAATCCAAACATGTCACAACTTGTGGCTTGGACTGCTCATGGGAGATTTCGCCCCACCTCCAGAATGTCAGGCAGGGTACACAGAATCTCCTTGAGCAAGTGCAAGAGTCTTAATTCAAGCTCCTCATCTTCTGCAAGCCAAGGCTCCTGCCTCCTGTCCTTATACAGATGTTAGAAATTCAGCCCCTGGGCTAAGTTCCTATAATCAAGAGTGCTAGGTCCCACTTTGTTGGGACATTGGCTAACATGCTTACTGCTCTGGCTTTAATCTCTGGTGTGAGCATTTGGATTTTCCTTTACTTTTTTCAAGTTCAGCATTTACATATTTAAATTTTTGATAGATTCTGTTAATATGCATTTAGAGTTTTATTTCTACTAAGAGGCCTGTGTTAAATCAGTCTTCTATGTCACTGAAATCAGAAGTCTCCTCCCCCACTCTTTGATGATGGAGGGAACAGATTTTCATGAAAAAGCTGTCAAGGCAATAGAAACTCCCCAAGATTTTATTCAAAGTTGTCACGAAATAAGTACTCAAACACCTTTAAAATGTTAAGAAAATGTGAGTGTGAGAAAATCTTGTCTAGTAAAAGCTTTTTTAGATGTAGTAGCAGCTGCATATCTGACATGTTTTTCTTGTACCAAGGTGAGGATATTGGTGATACAGGAATGTAACAAATGTGAATTGTTGGTGTAATTTAGTCCAATCCAGGATTTGGACTCAAAAGGGATAGTTCCATCTTTCTTATCAAAGGCCAATTGTAAACTCCTTAACCAAATTTGGGCCAGAATGCCAAAATGAATGGAGGTAGAGTGGTGACAGCAAAGGATTATTACGGAGATAGCAAAGAATTACAGGGCACTGGATTAGGATCCAGACGTTTCCTTTATAGAAGCTTTTAGGAAGTAGACAGCTGCCACCAACTACCACCAAATATGTCAAGGAAGCATCCCATCTATGCTAGATCCACACCAAGTCAATAGCAAGAGAAAAATAGCTCAGATCAAAGAAACAGGCAGGTAAGCAGAAGCCAGAGTGAGATACCAGGCATGAGTGACAAAGCCAGGCATCAGGAGTGCATCCAGGAGGCAAAACTGTTCTGACAGCTATTTGGATGGTGAATAATTCCTGAAGTTCTAATCCAGCCTTTAACTCCATCCCAGTGCTTAGTGTGGGAAGATTCTTGGGCACAGCTGTAACTTACTTCAGCAACACAAGCTCTATTGCTTGCACACGATCACCACCAAAGTCCAGGCACACAAAAAGTACATCAGCGGGATTCCTATAGTACACAGGCTAGAAAAGCAATTTTCCTAATATTGAGTAAAAGAGAAAAGGGCTTCTATCCAGCAAATTTTTAATTAAAATTAAGAATATTGCTTCCTTGGATGAATTTAGAGTCTGTCATACAGAATGAAGTAAGTCAGAAAGAGATAAACAAATACCATATGCTACCACATATATATGGAATCTAAAAAAAAAAAAAAAAGGTGCTGACGCAGATGTAGAGAATGGATTTGAGGACATGGGGAGGAGGAAGAGTAAGGTGGGATGAAGTGAGAGAGTGGCATGGACATATATACACTACCAAACGTAAAATAGATAGCTAGTGGGAAGCAACCGTATAGCACAGGGAGATCAGCTGGATGCTTTGCGACCACCTAGAGGGGTGGGTTAGGGAGGGTGGGAGGGACATGGAAGAGGGAGGAGATATGGGGATATATGTATATCTGATTCACTTGATTATAAAGTAGAAACTAAGACAACATTGTAAAGCAATTATACTCCAATGAAGATGTTAAAAGAAAAAATATTTATATATGAGAGAGACTTAGGGCCTTTTTAGGCTTTGGATTAAGGAAATGTGGCTGGTTTGATTTTCTATCCAGACCACTCAGAATTTCATTCTCCATGTCAACAATAAAGCTCTTTCACATTCTTGTCATTCATGTGTTCACTGAAGTAGCACTTTTAATTTTTTTCAATAACTTTTCCTTTGTATTCAAAACTTGGCTAACTATTCACAAAAGAGACCTAGCTTTTGGCTTATCTCCATTTTTGACATGCCTCCCTCACTAAGCTTGATCATTTCTAGCTCTTGATTTTAAGTGAGAGACATGCAACACTTCCTTTCACTTGAAAACTTAGAGATCATTGTAGGGTTATTAATTGACCGAATTTCATTATTGTTGTGTTTCAGGGAATAAGGAGGCCCAAGGAGAGGGAGAAAGACAGGGGAATGGTTGGTTGTTCAGTGGAGCAGTCAGAACCCAAACAGGATTTATTGATTAACTTTGTCATCTCATATAGGTGTAGTTCACAGTGCTCTGAAATAATTATAATAGTAACATCAAAGATCACTGATCAGGAGACCTTCAAGATGGTGGAGGAGTAAGATGTGGAGATCACCTTCCTCACCACAAATACATCAGAAATACATCTACATGTGGAACAACTCCTACAGAACACCTACTGAATTATGGCAGAAGACCTCAGACTTCCCAAAAAGCAAGGAACTCCCCATGTATCTGAGTAGGGCAAAAGAAAAAAGATAAAACAGAGGCAAAAGAATAGGGATGGAACCTGAACCTCTAGGAGGGAGCTGTGAAGGAGGAAAAGTTTCCACACACTAGGAAACCTCTTCTCTGACAGAGATAGGGTTTGGCAGAGGGGAAGCATCAGAGACATGGAACAACATGGGTGCAGAGGGCAAAGCAGAGAGATTCCTACACAGAGGATTGGTGCCAACCAGCATTCACCAGACTGAGACGCTTGTCTGCTCACCTGCTGGGTCGGGTTGGGGCAGGGAGCTGTGGCTCCGGCTTCGGAGGTCGGATCCCAGGGAGAGGACTGGGGTTGGATATGTGAACACAGCCTGAAGGGGGCTAGTGTACCACAGCTCGCCAGGAGGGAGTGCAGAAAAAGTCTGGAGCTACCTAAGAGGCAAGCGACCATTGTTTCAGGATGCACGAGGAGAGGGGATACAGAGCACCATCTAAAAGAGCTCCAGAGATGGACGTGAGCCACAGCTATCAGCACAGACACCAGAGACGGCCATGAGACACTAAGGCTGCTGCTGCCACCACCAAGAAGCCTGTATGCAAGCACAGGTCACTATCCACACCTACCCTGCCGGGAGCCTGTGCAGCCCCCACTGTCAGGGTCCTGTGATCCAAGAACAACTTCCTCGGGTGAACACACAGCACGCCTCAGGCTGTTGCAACGTCATGCAAGCCTCTGCCACTGCAGTATCACCCCACATTCTCTACACCTCCCTCCCACCAGCCTGAGTGAGCCAGAGCGCTCTGATCAGCTTCTCCTTTAACCCCATCCTGTAAGTGAAGAAAAGACACCCTCAAACCACCTACATGCAGAGGTGGGGTCAAATCCAAAGCTGAACCCCAAGACCAGTGTGAACAAACAAAGAAAGGGAAGTTTCTCCCAGCAGCCTCAGGAGCAGCAGATTAAATCTCCACAGTCAACTCGATATACACTGCATCTCTGGAATACCTGAATAGGCAACAAATCATCCCAAAATTGAGGTGGTGGACCTTGGGATCAATTGTAGACTTGGGGTTTGCTTTCTGCATCTAATTTGTTCCTGGCTTTATGTTTATCTTAGTTTAGTATTTAGAGTTTATTATCATTGGTATATTTGTTATTGATTTGGTTGCTCTCTTCCTCCTTTTTCTTTTATATATATATAGATATATTGTTTTTTTTTCTTTTTCTCTTTTTCTGAGTGTGTATGTGTATGTTTCTTTGTGTGATTTTGTCTGTATAGCTTTTCTTTTACAATTTATCCTATGGTTCTGTCTGTCTGTTGTTATTTTTTTTAGTATAGCTTTTAGTGCTTGTATCATTGGTGGATTTGTTTTTTGGTTTGGTTGTTCTCTTTCTTTCCTTCGTTTTTATTTTCTTCTTTTTATTACTTTTTAATTTTTTAATAATTATTTTAATAACTTTATTTTATTTTATTAGTATTTATTTTTCTTCCTTTCCTTTTTCTCCCTTTTCTTCTGAGGTGTGTAGCTGACATGTTCTTGGTGCTCTGGCTTGGTGTCAGGCCTCTGAGGTGGAAGAGCTGAGTTCAGGACATTTGTGCACCAGAGACCTACTGGCTGCACATAATATCAAATGACAAAAGCTCTTCCAGAGATCTCCATCTCAATGCTAAGACCTGGATCCACTCAATGACCAAAAAGCTACACTGCTGGACACCCTATGCCAAACAGCTAAAAGGACAGGAACACAACCCCACCCATTAACAGAGAGGCTGCCTAAAATCATAATAAGCCCACAGACACCCCAAAACACACCACCAGATGCAGTCCAACCCACCAGAAAGACAAGATCCAGGCTCATCCACCAGAAAACAGGCACTAGTTGCATCCACCAGGAAGCATATACAACCCATTGAACCAACCTTAGTCACTGGGGGAAGACACCAAAAACAACAGGAACTATGAACGTGCAGCTTGAGAAAATGAGACACCAAACACATTAAGTGAAGCAAAATAAGAAGACAGAGAAACACACAGCAGATGAAGGAGCAAGGTAAAAAACCACCAGACCAAACAAATGAAGAGGAAATAGGCAGTCTATCTGAAAAAGAATTCAGAGTAATGATAGTAAAGATGATCCAAAATCTTGGAAATAAAATGAAGGAAATACAAGAAATGTTTAACAAGGACCTGGAAGAAATAAAGAGCAACGAAACAATGATGAACAAAACAATACATGAAATTAAAAATTCTCAAGAAGGAATCAATATCAGAATAACTGAGGCAGAAGAACAGATAAGTGACCTGGAAAATAAAATAGTGGAAATAACTGCTGCAGAGCAGAATAAAGAAAAAAGATTGAAAAGAACTGAGGACAGTCTCAGAGACCTCTGGGACAGCATTAAATGCGCCAACATTGGAATTTAAGGGGTCCCAGAAGAAGAGAAACACAAAGAGACTGAGAAAATATCTGAAGAGATTATAGTTGAAAACTTCCCTAATATGTGAAAGAAAATAGTTAATCAAGTCCAGGAAGCACAGAGAGTCCCATAAAGGATAAATCAAAGGAGAAACATGCCAAGACACATATTACTCAAACTATCAAAAATTAAATTCAAAGAAAAAATATTAAAAGCAGCAAGGGAAAACAACAAATAATATACAAGGGAATCCTCATAAGGTTAACAGCTGATGTTTCAGCAGAAATTCTGCAAGCCAGAAGGGAGTGGCTGGACATATTTAAAGTAATGAAAGGGAAAAAACTACAACCAAGATTACTCTACACAGCAAGGATCTCGTTCAGATTCAAAGGAGAAATTAAAACCTTTAAAGACAAGCAAAAGCTAAGAGAATTCAGCACCACCAAACCAGCTTTACAAAAAATGCTACAGGAACTTTGCTAAGAAGGAAACACAAGAAAAGAAAAAGACCCACAAGAAAAATCACAAATCAATTAAGAAAATGGTAATAGGAAAACAAATAGACAATCAACTTGAATATAAATGTATTAAATGCTCCAACCAAAAGACAAAGACTGGCTGAATGTATACAAAAACAAGAACCTTATATATGATGTCTACATGAAACCCACTTCCAAACGAGGGACTCACACAAACGGGAAGTGAGGGAATGGAAAAAGATATTCCATGCAAAAGGAAATCAAAAGCAAGCTGAACTAACAATTCTCATTTCAGACAAAATAGACTTTAAAACAAAGACTATTACAAGGGACAAAGAAGGGAACTACATAATGATCAAGGGATCAATAAAAGAAGAAGATATAACAACTGTAAATGTTTATGCACCCAATATAGGAGCACCTCAATACATAAGGCAAATACTAACAGCCATAAAAGGGGAATTCAACATTAACACAATCATAATAGGGGACTTTAACACCCCACTTTTACTAATGGACAGATCATCCAAAATGAAAATAAATAAGGAAACAGAAGCTTTAAATGATACATTGAAAAAGATGGACGTAATTGATATTTCTAGGATATTCCATCCAAAAACAACAGAATACACTTTCTTCTCAAGTGCTCATGGAACATTCTCCAGGATAGATCATATCTTGGGTCACAAAACAAGGCTTGGTACATTTAAGAAAATTGAAATTGTATAAAGGATCTTTTCTGACCACAACACTGTGAGACTAGATATCAATAACAGGAAAAAATCTGTAAAAGATACAAACACATGGAAGCTATACAACACACTACTTAGTAACCAAGAGATCACTGAAGCAATCAAAGAGGAAATCAAAAAATACCTACAAACAAATGACAATGAAAACACGATGACCCAAAACATATGGGACGCAGCAAAAGCAGTTCTAAGAGGGAATTTTATAGCAATATATTACTACCTCAAAAAGCAAGAAAAATCTGAAATAAAAAATTAACTTTAACCTAGAGCAATTAGAGAAAGAAGAACAAAAAACATCAAAGTTAGCACAAGGAAAGAAATCATAAAGGTCAGATCAGAAATAAAAGAAAAAGAAATGAAATAAACAATAGCAAAGATCAATAAAATTAAAAGCTGGTTCTTTAAGAAGATAAAAAAAATTGATAAACCATTAGCCAGACTCATCTAGAAAAAAAGGGAGAAGACTCAAATCAATAGAATTAGAAATGAAAAAGGAGAAGTAACAACTGGCACTGTAGAAATACAAAGGATCATGAGAGATTACTAAAAGAAACTATATGCCAATTAAATGGACAACCTAGAAGAAATGGACAAATTAGTAGAAAAGCACAACCTTCCGAGACTGAACCAGGAAGAAACCGAAAATATAAACAGACCAATCACAAGCACTGAAATTGAGACTGTGATTAAAAATCTTCCAACAAACAAAAGCCCAGCACCAGATGGCATCACAGGTGAATTCTATGAAATATTTAGAGAAGAGTTAACACCTATCCTTCTTAAATTCTTCCAAAATATAACAGAGGGAGGAACACACCTACTCATTCTATGAGGCCATCATCACCCTGACCAAAACCAGACAAAGATGTCACAAGGAAAGAAAACTAGGGGCCAATATCACTGATGAACATAGATGCAAATATCCTCAACAAAATACTAGCAAACAGAGTCCTACAACACATTAAAAGGATCATATACCATGATCAAGTGTGGTTTACCTCAGAAATGCAAGGATTCTTCAATATACACAAACCAATCAATGTTGTAAACCATATTAACAAACTGAAGGATAAAAACCACATGATCATCTCAATGGATAAAGAAAAATGTTTTGACAAAATTCAACACAAATTTATGATAAAAGCACTCCAGAAAGTAGGCATAGAGGGAACTTACCTGAACATAATAAAGGCCATATATGACAAACTCACAGACAACATCTTTCTCAATTGTGAAAAATTTAAACCATTTCCACTAAGATCAGGAACAAGACAAGGTTGCCCACTCTTAACACTATTACTCAATGTAATTTTGGAAGCACTAGCCACAGCAATCAGAGAAGAAAAAGAAATAAAATGAATCCATATAAGAAAAGAAGAAGTACAGCTGTCACTATTTACAGATGACATGAATCTATACATAGAGAATCCTAAAGATGCTACCAGAAAACTACTAGATCTAATCAATGAATTTGGTAGAGCAGTAAGATACATATTAATGATCAGAAATCTCTTGCATTCCTATACACTAATGATGAGAAATCTGAAAGAGAATTTAAAGAATCCCTCCCAATTACCATTGCAAAAAAATAAATTAAATACCTAGGAACAAACCTACCTAAGGAGGTAAAATACCTGTACTCAGAAACTATAAGGCACTGATGAAAGAAATCAAAGATGATACAAACAGATGGAGAGATACACCATATTCTTGGATTGGAAGAGTCAACATTGTGAAAATGACTGTACTACCCATAGCAATCTACAGATTCAATGCAGTCCCTATCAAACTACCAATGACATTTTTCACAGAAGTAGAACAAAAATTTCTCAATTTGTATGGAAACACAAAAGACCTGAAATAGCCAAAGCAATCTTGAGAAAGAAAAATGGAGCTAGAGGAGTCAGGCTCCTGGACTTCAGACTATACTACAAACCTACAGTAATCAAGACAGTATGGTACTTGCACAAAAACAGAAATATATGTCAATGGAACAGGACAGAGAGCCCAGAGATAAACCCACACACATATGGTCACCTTATTTTTGATAAAGGAGTCAAGAATATACAATGGAGAAAAGATTGCCTCCTCAATAAGTGGTGCTGGGAAAACTGGACAGCTACCTGTAAAAGAATGAAATTAGGAGGGAGGGGAAGATGGCAGAAGAATAAGACACGGAGATCACCTTCCTCCCCACAGATACATCAGAAATTCTTCTACACGTGGAACAACTCCTACAGAACACCTACTGAACGCTGGCAGAAGACCTCAGACCTCCCAAAAGGCAAGAAACTCCCCACGTACCTGGCTAGGGCAAAAGAAAAAAGAATAAACAGAGACAAAAGGATAGGGACGGGAACTGCACCAGTGGGAGGGAGCCGTGAAGGAGGAAAGGTTTCCACACACTAGGAAGCACCTTCGTGGGCAGAGACTGCGTGTGGCAGAGGAGGAAAGCTTCGGAGTAGCGGAGGAGAGCACAGCAACAGGGATGTGGAGGGCAAAGCGGAGAGATTCCCGCACAGAGGATCAGTGCTGACAGGCACTCACCAGCCTGAGAGGCTGGTCTGCTCGGTCGCCGGAGTGGGCAGGGCTGGGAGCTGAGGGTCGGGCTTCAGTCAGAGTACAGGGAGAGGACTGGGGTTGGCGGTGTGAACACAGCCTGAAGGGGTTAGAGCACCATGGCTGGCCTGGAGGGAGTCCGGGAAAAAGTCTGGACCTGCCAAAGAGGCAAGAGACTTTTTCTTCTCTCTTTGTTTCCTGGTGTGCAAGGAAAGAGGATTAAGAGTGCTGCTTAAAGGAGCTCCAGAGATGGGCGCGAGCCGTGGCTAAAAGTGCAGACCCCAAAGACAGGCGTGGGACGCTGGGGCTGCTGTGGCCACTGTGAAGAGGCCTGTGAGCGATCACAGGTCACTGTCCACGCCCCGTTTCCAGGGAGCCTGTGCAGCCCGCCACTGCCAGTGTCCTGGGATCCAGGGACAGCTTCCCCGGGAGAGTTCACGGCTTGCTTCAGGCTGATGCAACGTCACGCTGGCCTCTGGTGCCACAGGCTCACCACGCACTCCGTACCCCTCGCTCCCCCTGGCCTGAGTGAGCCACAGTCCCTGAAGTGGCTGCTTCTTTAACCCCGTCCTGTCTGAGCGAAGAACACTCACCCTCCGTGATCTACACGAAGAGACGGGGCCAAATCCAAAGCTGAGACCCGGGAGCTGTGAGAATAAAGAAGAGAAAGGGAAATCTCTCCCAGCAGCCTCAAGAGGAGCAGATTAAATTTCCACAATCAACTTGATGTACCCTGCATCTGTGGAATACATGAATAGACAACGAATCATACCAAATTGAGGAGGTGGACTTTGAGAACAAGATTTATGATTTTATCCACTTTTCTTCTTTTTGTGAGTTTGTATGTGTATGCTTCTGTGTGAGATTTTGTCTGTACAGCTTTGCTTCCACCATTTGTCTTAGGGTTCTATCTATCCATTTTTTTTCTTAATAATTATTTTTTATTTTAATAACTATATTTTAATTTATCTTTATTTTATTTCACTTTATCTTCTTTCTTTCTTTCTTACCTTCCTTCTCTCCTTTAGACAACGAATCATCCCAAATTGAGGAGGTGGATTTTGAGAGCAAGATTTATGATTTTTTCCCCTTTTCCTCTTTTTGTGAGTTTGTATGTGTGTGTTTCTGTGGGAGATTTTGTCTGTATACCTTTGCTTCCACCATTTGTTCCAGGGTTCTATACATCCTTTTTTTTTCTTAATATGTTTATTTTAATAACATTATTATATTTTATCATACTATATTCTATTTTACTTTATCTTCTCTCTTTCTTTTTTTCCTACCTTCACTCCTTCCTCCTTCCCTTCCTCCCTCCTTTCTTTCTTTCTTTCCTTCTTTCATTCTTTCTTTCTTTCTTTCTTTCTTTCTTTCTTTCTTTCTTCCTTTCTTTCTTTCTTCTACTAATTCTTTCTTTCTAGTTTTTCTGCATTTTATTCTGAGCTGTGTGGATGAAAGGATTTTGGTGCTGCAGCCAGGAGTCAGTGCTGTGCCTCTGAGGTAGGAGAGTCAACTTCAGTACACTGATCCACAAGAGACTTCCTAGCTCCACATAATATCAAATGGCAAAAATCTCCCAGAGATCTCCATCTCAACAACAGCATCCAGCTTCACTCAACAATGAACAAGCTAGAGTGTTGGACACCCTATGCCAAACAACTATCAAGACAGGAACACAACTCTATCCATTAGCAGAGAAGCTGCCTAAAATCATAATAAGCCCACAGACACCCCAAAACACACCACCAGATGTGGACCTGCCCACAAGAAAGACAAGATCCAGCCTCATCCACCTGAACACAGGCACTAGTCCCTTCCACCAGGAAGCCCACACAACCCACTGAACCAAACATAGCCAGACACCAAAACTTAGCCAGACGCCAAAAACAACGGGACCTATGAACCTGCAGCCCGCAAAAAGGAGACCCCAAACACAGTAAGATAAGCAAAATGAGAAGACAGGAAAACACATAAGAGGTGAAGGAGCAAGATAAAAATCCACCAGACCTAACAAATGAAGAAGAAAGAGGCAGTCTACCTGAAAAAGAATTCAGAATAATGAGAATAAAGATGATCTAAAATCTTGGAAGTAGAATAGACAAAATGCAAGAAACATACAACAAGGACCTAGAAGAACTAAAGATGAATCAAACAATCATGAGCAACAAAATAAAAGAAATTAAAAATACTCTAGATGGTATCAATAGCAGAATAACTGAGGCAGAAGAACGGATAAGTGATGTGGAAGATAAAATAGTAAAAATAACTGCTGCAGAACAGAATAAAGAAAAAAGAATGAAAAGAATTAAGGACAGTTTCAGAGACCTCTGCGACAACATTAAATGCACCAACATTCGAATTATAGGGGTTCCAGAAGAGAAGAGAAAAAGAAAGCAACTGAGAAAATATTTGAAGCAATTATAGTTGAAAATTTCCCTAATATGGGAAAGGAAATAGTTAATGAAGTCCAAGAGGCACAGAGAGTCCAATACAGAATAAATCCAAGAAGAAATATGTCAAGACACATATTAATCAAACTGTCAAAAATTAAATACAAAGAAAGCATATTAAAAGCAGCAAGGGAAAAACAACAAATAACACACAAGGGAATCCCCATCAGGTTAACAGCTGATCTCTCAACAGAAACTCTGCAAGCCAGAAGGGAGTGGCAGGACATAGTTAAAGTGATGAAGGAGAAAAACCTGCAACCAAGATTGCTCTACCCAGCAAGGATCTCATTCAGATTTCATGGAAAAATTAAAATCTTCACAGACAATCAAAAGCTGAAAGAGTTCAGCACAACCAAACCAGCTTTACAACATATGCTAAAGGAACTTCTCTAGGCAAGAAACACAACAGAAGGAAAATACCTACAATAACGAACCCAAAACAATTAAGAAAATGGGAATAGTAACATACATATTGATAATTACCTTAAATGTAGATGCAATAAATGTTCCCACCAAAAGACACAGAGTGGCTGAATGGATACAAAAACAAGACCCATATATATGTTGTCTACAAGAGACCCACTTCAGACCTAGAGACACATACAGACTGAAAGTGAGGGGATGGAAAAAGATATTCCATGCAAATGGAAACCAAAAGAAAGCTGGAGTAGCAATTCTCATATCAGACAAAATAGACTTTAAAATAAAGATTATTAGAAGAGTCAAAGAGGACACTACATAATGATAAAGGGATCGGTCCAAGAAGAAGATATAACAATTGTAAATATTTATGTACCCAACATAGGAGCACCTCAATACATAAGGCAAACACTAACAGACATAAAACGGGAAATCAACAGTAACACATTTGTAGTAGGGGATTTTAACACCCCACTTTCACCAATAGACAGATCATCCAAAATGAAAATAAATAAGGAAACACAAGCTTTAAATGATACATTAAACAAGAAGGACTTAATTGATATTTATAGGACATTCCATCCAAAAACAACAGAATACACATTTTTCTCAACTGCTTATGAAATATTCTCCAGGAGAGATCATATCTTGGGTCACAAATCAAGCCCTGGTAAAGTTAAGAAAATTGAAATTGTATGAAGTATCTTTTCCAACCACAATGCTATGAGACTAGACATCAATTACTGGAAAAGACCTTTAAAAAATACAAACACATGGAGGCTAAACAATACACTGCTTAATGATGAAGTGATCACTGAAGAAATCACAGAGGAAATTAAAATATACCTAGAAACAAATGACAATGGAGACACGGTGACACAAAACCTATGGTATGCAGCAAGAGCAGTTCTAAGAGGGAAATTTAGAGCAATACAACCCCACCTTAAAAAACAGGAAACATTTCGAGTAAACAACCTGACCATGCACCTAAAGCAATTAGAGAAAGAAGAACAAAAAACCCCAAAGTTAGCAGAAGGAAAGAAATCATAAAAATCAGATCAGAAAAAATTAAACAGAAATGAAGGAAATGATAGAAATATCAATAAAACTAAAAGCTGGTTCTTTGAGAAGATAAACAAAATTGATAACGCACTAGCCAGACTCATCAAGAAAAAGAGGGAGAAGACTCAAATCAATAGAATTAGAAATGAAAAAGGAGAAGTAACAACTGACACTGCAGAAATACAAAAGATCACGAGAGATTACTACAAGCAACTCTAGGCCAATAAAATGGATAACCTGCAAGAAATGGACAAATTCTTAGAAATGCACAACCTGCCACGACTGAATCAGGAAGAAACAGATTTTATGAAGAGACCAATCACAAGCACTGAAATTGAAACTGGAATTTAAAATCTTCAAACAAACGCAAGCTCAGGACCAGATGGCTTCACAGGCGAATTCTATCAAACATGTAGAGAAGAGCTAACACCTATCCTTCTCAAACTCTTCCAAAATACAGCAGAGGGAGGAACACTCCCAAACTCTTTCTATGAGGCCACCATCACCTTGATACCAAAACCATATAAAGATGTCACAAAGAAAGAAAACTACAGGCCAATAACACTGATGAACATAGATTCAAAAATCCTCAACAAAATACTAGCAAACAGAATCCAACAGCACATTAAAAGGATCATACACCATGATCAAGTGGGGTTTATTCCAGGAATGCAAGGATTCTTCAATATATGCAAATCAATCAACGTGACACACCATATTAACAAATGAAGGAGAAAAACCATATGATCATCTCAATAGATGCAGAGAAATCTTTTGAAAAATTTCAAAACACATTTATGATAAAAACCCTGCAGAAAGTAGGCATAGAGGGAACTTTCCTCACCATAATAAAGGCCATATATGACAAACCCACAGCCAGCATCATCCTCAATGGTGAAAAACTGAAACCACTTCCACTAAGCTCAGGAACAAGGCAAGGTTGCCCACTCTCACCAAGCTTATTCAACATAGTTTTGGAACTTTTAGCCACAGCAATCAGAGAAGAAAAGGAAATAAAAGGAATCCAAATCAGAAAAGAAGAAATAAAATTGTCACTGTTTGCAGATGACATGTTTCTATACATAGAGAATCCTAAATATGCTACCAGAAAACTACTAGAGCTAATCAATGAATCTATTAAAGTAATAGGATGCAAAATTAATGCACAGAAATCTCTAGCATTCCTGTACACTGATGATGAAAAATCTGAAAGTGAAATCAAGAAAACACTCCCATTTACCACTGCAACAAAAAGAATAAAATATCTAGGAATAATACTAGCTAAGGAGACAAAAGACCTGTATGCAGAAAATTATAAGACACTGATGAAAGAAATTAAAGATGATACAAATAGATGGAGAGATATACCATGATCCTGGATTGGAAGAATCAACATTATGAAAATGGCTCTACAACCCAAAGCAATCTACCGATTCATTGTAATCCCTATCAAACTACCACTGACATTTTTCACAGAACTAGAACAAAAAATTTCACAATTTGTATGGAAACACAAAAGACCCCGAATAGCCATACCAATATTGAGAATGAAAAACGGAGCTGCAGGAATCAGGCTCCCTGACTTCAGATTATACTACAAACGTACAGTAATCAAGACAGTATGGTACTGTCACCAAAACAGAAAGGTAGAGCAATGGAACAGGATAGAAAGACCAGAGATAAACACACGCCCATATGGTCAACTTATCTTTGATATAGGAGGGAGGAATGTACAGTGTAGAAAGGACAGCCTCTTCAATAAGTGGTGCTGGGAAAACTGGATAGGGACATGTAAAAGTATGAGATTAGATCACTCCCTAACACCATACACAAAAATAAGTTCAAAATGGATTAAAGACCTAAATGTAAGGCCAGAAACTATCAAACTCTTAGAGGAAAACATAGGCAGAACACTCTATGACATAAATCACAGCAAGATCCTTTTTGACCCACCTCCTAGAGAAATGGAAATATAAACAAAAATAGACAAGTGGGACCTAATGAAACTTCAAAGCTTTTGCACAACAAAAGAAACCATAAACAAGACCAAAAGACAACCCTCAGAATGGGAGAAAATATTTGCAAATGAGGCAAATGACAAAGGATTAATCTCCAAAATTTATAAGCAGCTCATGCAGCTCAATAGCAAAAAAACAAACAACCCAATCCAAAAATGGGCAGAAGACTTAAATAGGCATTTCTCCAAAGAAGATATACAGACTGCCAACAAACACATGAAAGAATGCTCAACATCATTAATCATTAGAGAAATGCAAATCAAAACTACAGTAAGATATCATCTCACACCAGTCAGAATGGCCATCATCAAGAAATCTAGAAACAATAAATGCTGGAGAGGCTGTGGAGAAAAGGGAACACTCTTGCACTGCTGGTGGGAATGTGAATTGGTACAGCCACTATGGAGAACAGTATGGAGGTTCCTTAAAAAACTACAAATAGAACTACCATATGACCCAGCAATCCCACTACTAGGCATATACCCTGAGAAAACCATAATTCAAAAAGAGACATGTACCAAAATGTTCATTGCAGCTCTATTCACAATAGCCCGGAGCTGGAAACAACCTAAGTGTCCATCATCGGATGAATGGATAAAGAAGATGTGGCACATATATACAATGGAATATTACTCAGCCATAAAAAGAAACGAAACTGAGCTATTTGTAATGAGGTGGATAGACCTAGACTCTGTCATACAGAGTGAAGTAAGTCAGAAAGAGAAAGACAAATACCGTATGCTAACACATATATATGGAATTTAAAAAAAAATGTCATGAAGAACCTAGGGGTAAAACAGGAATAAAGACACAGACCTACTTGAGAATGGACTTGAGGATATGGGGAGGGGGGAGGGTAAGCTGTGACAGAGCGAGAGAGAGGCATGGACATATATACACTACCAAACGTAAGGTAGATAGCTAGTGAGAAGCAGCCGCTTTGCACAGGTAGATCAGCTCGGTGCTTTGTGACTGTCTGTAGGGGTGGGATAGTGAGGGTGGGAGGGAAGGAGATGCAAGAGAGAAGGAATATGGGAACAGATGTTTATGTATAACTGATTCACTTTGTTATAAAACAGAAATTTATACACCATTGTGAAGCAGTTATACTCCAATAAAGTTGTAAAAAAAATTTTAAAAAAGAATGAAATTAGAATACTCCCTAACACCATACACAAAAATAAACTGAAAATGGATTAAAGACCTAAATGTAAGGCCAGACACTATCAAACTCTTAGATGAAAAGATAGGCAGAACACTCTATGACATAAGCCACAGCAAGATCCTTTCTTTTTTATTAGTTTCTGCTTTATAACAAAGTGAATCAGTCATACATACACATCTCTTCTCACATCCCTTCCCTCTTGCATCTCCCTCCCTCCCACTCTCCCTATCCCACCTCTCCAGGCAGTCACAAAGCACCGAGCTGATCTCCCTGTACTATGCGGCTGCTTCCCACTGTCTACCTTATGTTTGGTAGTGTATATATGTACATGCCTCTCTTTTGCTTTGTCACAGCTTACCCTTCCCCCTCCCCATATCCTCAAGTCCATTCTCAAGTAGGTCTGTGTCTTTATTCTTGTTTTACCCCTAGGTTCTTCATGACTTTTTTTCCCTAAATTCCATATCTATTTCCAATAGATTTCGTCTATTCTATTTCCAAGATTTTTTCCAAGATTTTGGATCTTGGAAATAGAATCTTGGATCGTCTTTACTATCATTATTCTGAATTCTTTTTCAGGTAGACTGCCTATTACCTCTTCATTTGTTAGGTCTGGTAAGTTTTTATCTTGCTCCTTCACCTGCTGTGTGTTTTTCTGTCTTCTCGTTTTGCTTATGTTACTGTGTTTGGGGTCTCCTTTTTGCAGGCTGCAGATTCGTAGTTCCCGTTGTTTTTGGTGTCTGTCCCCAGTGACTAAGGTTGTTTCAGTAGGTTGTGTAGGCTTCCTGGTGGGGGGGACTAGTGCCTGTGTTCTGGTGGTTGAGGCTCGATCTTGTCTTTCTGGTGGACAGGTCCACGTCTGGTAGTGTGTTTTGGGGTTCCTGTCGCCTTATTATGTTTTTAGGCAGCCTCTCTGCTAATGGGTGGGGTTGTGTACCTGTCTTTCTAGTTGCTTGGCATAGGGTGACCAGCACTGTAGCTTGCTGGTCGTTGACTGCAGTTGGGTGTTGGTGTTGAGATGGAGATCTCTGGGAGATTTTCACCGCTTGATATTATGTGGAGCTGGGAGGTCTCTTGTGAACCCGTGTCCTGAAGTTGGCTCTCCCACTTCAGAGGCACAGCACTGACTCCTGGCTGCAGCACCAAGAGCCTTTCATCTACCCGGCTCAGAATAAAAGGGAGAAAAAGTAGAAAGAAAGAATTAGTAGAAGAAAGAAAGAGAGAGAGAAAGAAAGGAAGAAGGAAAGGAAGGAAGGAAGGAAGGAAGGAAGGAAGGAAGGAAGAAAGAAAGAAAGAAATGAGGGAGGGAGGGAGAGAGGAAAGACGGAAGGAAGGAAGAAAGAAAGAAAGACAGGAGGGAAGGAGGGAGGAAGGAAAGAAAGAAAGAAAGGGGCGGAGGGAGGGATGGAGGAAGGGAAGGTAGGAAAAAAAGAAAGAGAGAAGATAAAGTAAAATAGAATAAAGTATAAAATATAGTAGCGTTATTAAAAATAAAAAGTAATTATTGAAAAAAAAAAGGATGGATAGAACCCTGGGACCTATGGTGGAAGCAAAGCTATACAGAGAAAATCTCACACAGAAGTATACACATACACATTCACAAAAAGAGAACAGGGGGGAAAGAATCAAAAATCTTGCTCTCAAAGTCCACCTCCTTAATTTGGGATAATTCATTGTAAAAAGAGGAAAAGGGGAAAAAATCTTAAATCTTGTCCTCAAAGTCCACTTCCTCAATTTGGGATAATTCGTTGTAAAAAGAGGAAAAGGGGGGAAAGTCTTAAATCTTGTCCTCATAGTCCACTTCCTCAATTTGGAATGATTCGCTGTCCATTCATGCACTCCACAGATGCAGGGCACATCAAGCGGACCGTGGAGATTTAATCCGCTGCCTCCGAGGCTGCACAGAGAGATTTCCCTGTCTCTTCTCTGCTCGCACATCTCCCGGGTCTCAGCCTTGGACCTGGCCCCGCCTCTGTGCATAGGTTGCCGGAGGGCATCCGTTCTTCGCTCAGACAGGACGGGTTTAAAGGAGCCACTGATTCAGGGGCTCTGGCTCACTCAGGCCGAGGGGAGAGAGGGGCACGCAGTGCGGGGCGGGCCTGTGGCGGCAAAGGCCAGCGTGATGTTGCACCAGCCTGAGGTGCTACGTGCGCTTTCCCGGGGAAGCCGTCCCTGGGTCCCGGGACCCCGGCAGTGGCGGGCTGCACAGGCTCCCAGGAAGGGGGTGTGGACAGTGACCTGCGCTCACACACAGGCCTTGTGGCGGCAGCAGCAGCAGCCGCAGCATCCCACGCCCGTCTCCTTGGTCCGTGCCTTGAGCCGCAGCTTGCGTCCGTCTCTGGTGCTTCTTTAAGCAGCGCTAGCAAGATCCTTTTTGACCCACATAGAGAAATGGAAATAAAAACAAAAATAAACAAATGAGACCTAATGAAACTTAAAAGCTTTTGCACAGAAAAGGAATCCATAAACAAGACAAAAAGACAACCCTCAGAATGAGATAAAATATTTGCAAATGAAGCAAATGACAAAGGATTAACCTCCAAAATTTACAAGCAGCTCATGCAACTCAATATCAAAAAACAAACATCCCAATACAAAAATGGGCAGAAGACCTAAATAGACTTTTCTCCAAAGAAGATATACAGATTGTCAAGAAACACATGAAAAAAATGCTCAACATCCCTAATCATTACAGAAATGCAAATCAAAGCTACAATGAGGTATCACCTCACACCAGTCAGAATGGCCGTCATCAAAAATTCTACAAACAATAAATGCTGGAGAGGCTGTGGAGAAAAGGGAACTCTCTTGCACTGTTGGTGGGAATGTAAATTGATACAGCCACTATGGGGATCAATATGGAGATTCCTTAAAAATGTAAAAATACAGCTACCATATCACCCAGCAGTCACACTACTAGGCATATAACCTGAGAAAACCATAATTCAAAATGAGCCATTTACCACAATATTCATTGTAGCACTATTTACATTAGCCAGGACATAGAAGGAACCTAAGTGTCCATCGACAGATGAATGGATAAAGAACATGTGGCACATATATACAATGGAATATTACTCATCCATAAAAAGAAATGAAATTGAGTTATTTGTAGTGAGGTGGATGGACATAGCGTCTGTCATACAGAGTGAAATAAGTCAGAAAGAGAAAAACGAATACCATATTCTAACACATATACATGGAATATATATATATATATATATATATATATATATATGGTTCTGAAGAACCTAGGGGCAGGACAGGAATAAAGATGCAGACGTAGAGAATGCATTTGAGGACACAGGGAGTGGGATGGGTAAGCTGGGACAAAGTGAGAGAGTGGCATGGACTTATATATACTACCAAATGTAAAACAGATAGCTAGTGGGAAGTAGGCATATGGCACAGGGAGATCAGCTCAGTGCTTTGTGACCACCTAGAGGGGTGTTATAGGGAGGGTGGGAGGGAGGGAGACGCAAGAGGGAAGTGATATGGTGATATATGTTTATGTATAGCTGATTCACTTTGTTATAAAGCAGAAACTAACACACTATTGTAAAACAATTATACTCCAATGAAGATTTTAAATAATAAAAAATTTTAAAAAGATCACTGATCACAGATCACCATAATAAATAAAGTAATGATGAAAAACTTTGAGGAAAAAAATGAATATCACTTCTAGTAATCATACATATGTGTCTAACCCTAGCTGTATGTATGAATAAAACAATATATTTATATCAAAGCTTAACACTAGAGGAAATCTAATGGAGTGTAATGGCAAAACCTACACTTAGAGCAAATTTTGATCCAAAACTTGGTTAAGTTTGTACTGTTAGGCAATAGCATATAAAATATGGCAGTGCATATACTAGAATTAAGTCTTCTGACTCTCAGTTCAGTAGTCTTCCCAGAAGAGCAATATTGGGCATATAATTTTAATTCTACTGGTGAAGAGTTGAGTTAATCATGATCTTCAGCTATTGGCAAGATTTCATCTTTGGTCCATATAAAGTCCTTAATTATTATTATTTTTGAATTATAATAACCATACAATATTATATTATTTTCAGGTTCCCTTCTATTCTTTTTTTTTTTCCTGTGGTACACGGGCCTCTCACTGTTGTGGCCTCTCCCGTTGTGGAGCACAGGCTCCGGACGCACAGGCTCAGCGGCCATGGCTCATGGGCCCAGCCGCTCTGTGGCACGTGGGATCTTCCTGGACTGGGGCATGAACCCGTGTCCCCTGCATTGGCAGGCAGACTGTCAACCACCGCGCCACCAGGGAAGCCCCAGCTTCCCTTCTATTCTTGATCCCCATTCCATTTCCCTTCCTCTACCCAGGAATTCAGTCAAATGTGACCAATATATGACCTTGCATATGTAAATTTCCCTTGCACATTGTAGGCATGTTTAAGTGTGTATAACTGTTTTTAATTTCCCTAAACTGTATGGATATAGTTCTAATTCTTGCTCCTCTTCTTAAAATCTACATTTTAAAACTGAGCGTAGTGCTTCATGTACTGCCAGTTCATTGCTTCTAACCATTGCATAGCATTACATAATAAATATTTTACACGTTTTGGTTGTCCACTCCCCCCGTAATAGAATCTAAGATCTATCAGTTCATTTTCAATTCATCAGCTGTCAATTCGATTTCAATTAATGTCTGTTTTATCTCTGAAATTCAAACAAGCACTACAATCTACAGTCAGATCCTATGGTTTGGTAGGGTACGTTTCCTCATGATATATAAGGTAGATGTCTTATTGGCTTCCTATTTACAACTTATGAAATCTTTTGCTCAATATGTCATTTCTTAAATATACTGCTAACAGCTAATCACACAGAAAGAAATATCAGTGGTTACAGGAATTTGGGCTATGTATCATGTCCAAGGGGAAGTGGGTAGAGATTTTCTGTAAGATTAGAAATATTCTTTGGAGTAAATCCCTGTGTGGCAATTAGCACTGCATTTATTGGTTCACAATAGAAAATACATTTTTAATGTGTGGGAATATAATTTACCAATTAAAATTCTAAAAACATAAATCAGTTATTCCCTTGATGACTTTAGTCACAAGTAATAACGTGAAAGTATTCAGAAAACAATGAGTGGGAGGCAATATTCAAAGCAAACAACAAACCAGTGATCCAGTATCCTAAAGACTAAATATTGCTAAATGCTTCCAGAGACCCTCAATTGATTCTATTAGTTTGGATATGTATTGAATCTGATCATATATTCTGCCCAATATGCATCATGAATTTTTTACTTATATTTTAAAACTGGAACTTAGACAAGGAATAATAGGGTACAAGACATTCAAGAGATTGAGATGAATGGGGACTCTGGACAAGCAAGACGGCATGGCAAGTTAAGAATTATGTCATACATATTTAAGAGTTACTTTAGAATGCACCATGAACCCCAAGCAGGGACTGTCAGGAGAGCTGAGTGCTAAATGGAACACCTTGTTTAATTGATGTATGACTTAAGGTTACTCACCCAACTTCTCAAGAATATCTTGTTCCTCTGATAAAAGAGAGAAGGAACATGTCCCACTTCACGTAGCATGTTGTGATCATAAAACCCAGTGACACTACAGCACTTAGAGGAAAATGAACTTCCGTATTTTAATATTCATATAGAATGTTTCATAACTGAAGCTGACACGCTGACCATCAAGAAGGAAATATGAATAATATGGAAACTGGTGAGGCAGGATTTTAAGAATTTTCCCTCACAGCTAAATTTCTTTTTATTGAAGTTGAGGTGTTATGGCTTGAGAATATTTAGGATAGAACACTATTTAAAAGCTGAAAGAAAATTATTTAGTAAGTTTATTAAGCTAATACACAGTCATCAACCAAGAAGTGTTAATGGGAACTTTGGAATATAGGGTGCTGTGTGCACAGTCACAGGGGTGGTAGACACCCTACCAAAGCTTCAATAATGAGCAAAGTAAGCTGAGGCTGTCCAGACAAAAATATATATATATATATCTCCATATCATCCACCCTTTGAAACATGTATATACATACACACACACATACTCACAAAAATGAGGGAACAAAATCAAGTTCAAAAAAAAAAAAACCTTGAACTGAGGGAAAGACAATAGTATTAAAAATGATGTGAGAAAAGGTACAGGGCTTAGAGGACAGGCTGAGGAGATCCAGTGCACATTTGAAAAGAATTTCAAAAGAAAAGTAGGAAGCAATAAACATGAAATAATGCAAGAGAAAAAATCAGCCAGTAAAAAAAGAATTGAATTTGCAAATTTAAAAGGATTTTTCTTAGAATTTAAGATAGAATACTCATTTCTAGATCTATCTCAGCAAAACGTTTAAAGGCTAAAAAAATAGAAAGCCAATAACCATAAAAATAGGAAAAACTAAACCAACTTACCTGCAAACAAATTAAGTGGCAGGCCATAAAAAGTAAAGGGAGAAGGAAGAAAGTATAAGAATTTCGCATCTTACACTGGGTATATAAAATAGCAATTTTACCATTTATACTTAGAGAAACACAAATTCAGAAGAGTTTTTCACTTTAAAGGTAATAATAAGTAGAATAAAAAGAGGGTGCATACCATCCAAATCACTAGATTTGAAAAGAAAAAGCAAATGCCATCAGAGAAAAATAAAAGTAAAAAATTTTTAAATGGAAGTAATGATACAAAAATATCAGAATGACATCAGATTGCTCCCCAACAGTACTAGAACCTAGAAAAAATTGGAATAGCATGTACAGCATGTACAAATTAAGAAGAAAAGACTGTAACTTGAGGTTCCTCTATCAAGCCTTGATAACATTCACCTGATAGAGTGAAAGAAATCTATTCAACAATAGATAGATTACATTATAGGTAGGTAGGTAGATGGATAGATAGATAGATAGATAGATAGATAGATAGATAGTGGTTATTAATGTATATTCAGGAAAAGACATTGCTGTAAGGAAAGGGAAGCAGGAAAGAAAAAACAGGTGACATCTTTGAAAAATGTATGTATTTAATTACACTTATTTATTAATACAAATTATATTTTGTATACATGTATAAATTAATGTATAGAATCCTCAAAGTATATTTTTATGAAAAACCATGGATTTCTAAAATTTCTCAAGAAATAGGAAAAAAAATGAATAGATTAATAGCCAAGAAGTAAGCTGAAAGATGTTTTAGAAGAATTACTTAGAAATAAGGCCTCAAAACATAAAAAGCTAAAATAATAAAATTACAGAAAACATAGATTAGCATAGTATCCTTGTGATAACAAATACTGACTAAACAGAAAATAATTATAAATCAGAATTTTTCAAATTAAAAACTTCAGCTCACCAAAAGGCACTGCTATGAAAATGAAAAATGGGCTACAGTCAGGGAATAAATATGGATATCTGAGAAAGGACTTGTACCCAGAATACATAAAGGATACCATCAAATCAATGATAATAAAAAATGCAAATAAATTGGCAAAGACTTGAAAAGACACTTCATAAAAGAGGATAAATGTATCTCCAACAAGCATATGAATGGTGATTGGCATCATTAGTCATCAGAGAAATGCAAATTAAAACCACAATGAGATTTCACTTCACACGTATTAGTATGACAAAAAGACTGATAATACCAAGGGTTGGTGATGATGGGTAATTGTCATTCTTACTCATCACTGGTAAAATGGTGCAATCACTTTGGAAAATAGTTTGGTAGTTTCTTACAAAGCATCACTATGAGCCCAGAACTACTTTTAGGTATATATACAGGAGAAATAAAAGACTATTTTCTACAAAAATGGCCAAACAAAAATCTATAGAACCACTTTATTCACAATAGACAAAAACGGAAACAGCCCAGGAGAGGAGCTTCAAGATGGCAGAAGAGTAAGATGTGGAGATCACCTTCCTCCCCACAAATACATCAGAAATACATATATGTGGAATAACTCCTACAGAACACCTGAACGCTGGCAGAAGACTTCAGACCTCCTAAAAGGCAAGAAACTCCCCACGTACCTGGGTAGGACAAAGGAAAAAAGAAAAAACAGAGACAAAAAATAGGTACGGGACCTGCACCAGTGGGAGGGAGCTGTGAAGGAGGAAAGGTTTCCACGCACTAGGAAGCCCCTTCGTGGGTGGAGACTGCAGATGTCGGAGGGGGGAAGCTTCGGAGCAATGGTGGAGAGCACAGCAACAGGGGTGCAGAGGGCAAAGCGGAGAAATTCCCGCACAGTCACCAGCCCGAGAGGCTTGTCTGCTCACCCGCCGGGATGGGTGGGGGCTGGGAGCCGAGGTTCCAGCTTGGGAGGTCAGATCCCAGAGAGAAGATTGGGGTTGGCTGTGTGAACACACCTGAAGGGGGCTAGTGAAACTTAGCTAGCCTGGAGGGAGTCCGGAAAAGGTCTGGACTTGCCTAAGAGGCAAGAGACATTTTCTTGCCTCTTTTTTTCGAGGTGCGCGAGGAGAGGGGATTCAGAGCACCACCTAAATGAGATCCAGAGATGGGCACGACACGGCTCTCAGCGCAGACCCCAGAGACAGGCATGAGACGCTAAGGCTACTGCTGCAGCCACCAAGAAGCCTGTGTGCAAGCACAGGTCACTATCCACATCTCCCCTCCCAGGAGCCTGTGCAGCCCACCACTGCCAGGGTCCTATGATCCAAGGATAACTTCCCCGAGAGAACGCACTGCACCTCAGGCTCTTGCAACGTCATGCTGACCTCTGCTGCCACAGGTTCGCCCGGCATCCGTACCCCTCACTCCCTCCGGCCTGAGTGAGCCAGAACACCCTACTCAGCTTCTCCTTTAACCCCTTCCTCTCTGAGCGGGAACAGACGCCCTCAGGCGACCTACACACAAAGACGGGGCCAAATCCAAAGCTGAACCCCAGGAGCTGTGTGAACAAAGAAGAGAAAGGGAATTCTCTCCCAGCAGCCTCAGGAGCAGCAGATTAAATCTCCACAATCAACTTGAAGTAACCTGCAACTGCAGAATACCTGAATAGACAACGAACCTTCCCAAATTGATGCGGTGGACTTTGAGAGGAACGATATATATTTTTTTTCCCTTTTTCTCTTTTTTTGAGTGTGTATGTGTATGCTTCTGTGTGTGATTTTGTCTGTATAGCTTTGCTTTTACCACTTATCCTAGGGTACTCTCTGTCTATTTTTTATAGTATATTTTTTAGCATTGGTTATCGTTGGTGGATTTGTTTTTTGGTTTGGTTGCTCTCTTCTTTCTTTCTTTCTGTTTTTTTAATTACTTTTTAATTTTTTTAATTTTTTTAATTTTAATAAATTTTTACTTCTTTTCTTTTCTTTCTTTCTTTCTTCTTTCTTTCTTTCTTTCTTTCTTTCTTTCTTTCTTTCTCCCGTTTATTTTGAGTTTCTGGATGACAGGGTCTTGGTGCTCTGGCCTGGCATCATGGCTGTGATTCTGAGGCGGGAGAGCCAAGTTCAGGACATTGCTCCACCAGAGACCCACCATCTCCACGTCATATGAAATGACAAAAATCTCCCATAGATCTCCATCTCAACACCAAGACCCAGCTCCACTCAAAAACCAGCAAGCCACATTCCTGGACAGCCTATGCCAAACAAATAGCAAGACAGGAACACAACCCCACCCATTAACAGAGAGGCTGCCTAAAATCAAAATAAGGTTACAGACACCCAAAAACAGACCATCAGACGCATGCTTGCCCACCAGAAAAACAAGATCCGGCCGCACCCACCAGAACACAGGCACTAGTCCGCTCCACCAGGAAGCCTACACAACCCACTGAAACAAACTTAGCCACTGGGGGCAGACCAAAAACAATGGGAACTACGAACTTGCAGGCTGCAAAAAGTAGACCCCAAACACAGTAACTTAAGCAAAATGAGAAGACAGAGAAACACACAGCAGATGAAGTAGCAAGGTAAAAACCCACCAGACCTAAGAAATGAAGAGGAAATAGGCAGTCTATCTGAAAAAGAATTCAGAGTAATGATAGTAAAGATGATCCAAAATCTTGGAAATAGAATGGAGAAAATACAAGAAATGTTTAACAAGGATTTAGAAGAACTAAAGAGCAAACAAACAATGATGAACAACACAATAAATGAAATTAAAAATTCTCTAGAAGGAATCAATAGTGGAATAACTGATGCAGAACAACGGATAAGTGACCTGGAAGATAAAATAGTGGAAATAACTACCACACAGTAGAATAAAGGAAAAAGAATGGAAAGAATTGAGGACAGTTTGAGAGACCTCTGGGACAACACTGAATGCAACAACATTCGAATTATAGGGGTTCCAGAAGAAGAAGAGTAAAAGAAAGGGACTGAGAAAATACCTGAAGAGATTATAGGTGGAAACTTCACTAATAGGGAAAAGGAAATAGTTAATCAAGTCCAGGAAGCACAGAGAGTCCCATACAGGATAAATGCAAGGAGAAACACGCCAAGACACATATTAATCAAACTATCGAAAATTAAATTCAAGGAAAAAAATACTAATAGCAGCAAGGGAAAAACAACAAATAACATACAAGGGAATCCCCATAAGGTTAACAGCTGATCTTCCAGCAGAAACTCTGCAAACCAGAAGAGAGTGGCAGGACATATTTAAAGTGATGAAAGGGAAAAACCCACAATGAAGATTACTCTACCCAGCAAGGATCTCATTCAGATTTGACAGAGAAATTAAAACCTTAACAGACAAGCAAAAGCTAAGAGAATTCAGCACCACCAAATCAGGTTTACAACAAATGCTAAAGGAACTCTAGGCAGGAGAAACAAGAAAAAGAAAAGACCTACAATAACAAGCACAAAACAATTAAGAAAATGGTAATAGAACATACATATTGATAATTACCTTAAATGTAATTTGATTAAACGCTCCAACCAAAAGACATAGACTGGCTGAATGGATACAAAAACAAGACCCATATATATACTATCTACAAGAGACCCACTTCAGACCTAGGGACACATACAGACTGAAAGTGAGGGGATGGAAAAAGATATTCCATGCAAATAGAAATCAAAAGAAAGCTAGAATAGCAATACTCATATAAGACAAAATAGACTTTAAAACAAAGACTATAAAAGAGACAAAGAAGGACACTACATAATGATCAAGGGATCAATCCAAGAAGAAGATATAACAATTGTAAATAAATATTTATACACTCAACATAGGAGCACCTCACTATATAAGGCAAATACTAACAGCCATAAAAGGGGAAATCGACAGTAACACAATAAAATAGGGGACTGTAACACCCCACTTTCACAGATGAACAGATCATTGAAAATGAAAATAAATCACGAGAAAAAGCTTTAAATGATATGTTAAACAAGATGGACCTAATTGATAATTATAGGATAATCCATCCAAAAACAGCAGAACATTCTTTCTTCTTAAGTGCTCATGGAACATTCTCCAGGATAGATCATATCTTGGGTCACAACTCAAGCCTTGGTAAGTTAAAGAAAACTGAAATTGTATCAAGTACCTTTTGTGACTACAATGCTATGAGACTAGATATCAATTACAGGAAAAAATCAGTAAAAAATATGAACACATGGAGGATAAACAATGGACTACTTAATAACCAAGAGATCACTGCAGAAATCAAAGAGGAAAGCAAAAAATACCTAGAAACAAATGACAATGAAAACAAGATGACCCAAAACCTCTGGGATGCAGCAAAAGCAGTTCTAAGAGAGAAGTTCATAGCAGTACAATCCTACCTTAAGAAACAAGGAACATCTCAAATAAACAACCTAACCTTACACCTAATGCAATTAGAGAAAGAAGAACAAAAAAATCCCAAAGTTAGCAGAAGGAAAGAAATCATAAAGATCAGATCAGAAATAAATGAAAAAGAAATGAAGGAAACAATAGCAAAGACCAATAAAAGTAAAAGCTGGTTCTTTGAGAAGATAAACAAAATTGAAAAACCATTAGCTAGATTTATCAAGAAAAAGAGCAAGAAAACTCAAATCAATAGAATTAGAAATAAAAAAGAAGTAGCAACTGACACTGCAGAAATACAAAGTATCATGAGAGATTACTATAAGCAACTCTATGTCAATTAACTGGACAACATAGAGGAGATGGACCAATTCTTAGAAAAGCACAACTTCCCAAGACTGAACCAGGAAGAAATAGAAAATAAAAGCAGACCAATCACAAGCATTGAAATTGAGGCTGTGATTAAAAATCTTCCAACAAACAAAAGCCCAGCACCAGATCGCTTCACAGATGAATTCTATCAAATATTTAGAGAAGAGCTAACACCTATCCTTCTCAAACTCTTCCAAAATATAGCAGAGGGAGGAACACTCCCAAACTCATTCTACGAGGCCAACATCATCCTGATACCAAAATCAGACAAAGATGTTACAAAAAAGAAAACTACAGGCCGATATCACTTATGAACATAGATGCAAAAAACCTAAACAAAATACTAGCAAACAGAATCCAACAGCACATTAAAAGGATCATATACCATGATCAAGTGGGGTTTATCTCAGGAATGCAAGGATTCTTCAATATATGCAAATCAATCAATGTGATACACCATATTAACAAACTGAAGGATAAAAACCATATGATCATCTCAATAAGTGCAGAAAAAGCTTTCGACAAAATTCATCACAATTTTATGATAAAAACCCTCCAGGAAATAGGCATAGAGGGAAATTACCTCAATATAATAAAGGCCACGCATGAGAAACCCACAGCAAACATCGTCCTCAATGGTGAAAAACTGAAACCATTTCCACTAAGATCAGGAACAAGACAAGGTTGCCCACTCCCACCACTATTATTCAACATAGTTTGGGAAGTTTTAGCCACAGCAATCAGAGAAGAAAAAGAAATAAAAGGAATCCAAATTGGAAAAGAAGTAGTAAAGCTGTCACTGTTTGCAGATGACATGATACTATACATAGAGAATCCTAAAGATGCTACCAGAAAACTACTAGATCTAATCAATCAATTTCATCAAGTAGCAGGATACAAAATTAATGCACAGAAATTTGTTACATTCCTATACACTAATGATGAAAAATCTGAAAGTGAAATTAAAGAAACACTCCCATTTACCATTGCAACAAAACAAATAAAATACCTAGGAATAAATCTACCTAAGGAGACAACAGACCTGTATGCAGAAACCTATAATACACTGATGAAAGAAATTAAAGATGATACAAATAGATGGGGAGATATACCTTGTTCTTGGATTGGAAGAATCAACATTGTGAAAGTGACTATACTACTCAAAGCAATTTACAGATGCAGTGCAATCCCTATCAAACGATCACTGGCATTTTTCACAGAACTAGAACAAAAAAATCTCACAATTTGTATGTAAACACAAAAGATCCTGAATAGCCAAAGCAATCTTGAGAAAGAAAAACAGAGCTGGAGGACTCAGGCTCTTTGACTTCAGACTATACTAAAATGCTACAGTAATCAAGACAGTATGGTACTGGTACAAGAACAGAAATATATATCAATGGAACAGGACAGAAGCCCAGAGATAAAGCCATGCACATACGGTCACCTTATCTTTGATAAAGAGGCAAGAATACACAATGGAGAAAAGACAGCCTCTTCAATAAGTGGTGCTGGGAAAACTGGACAGCTGCATGTAAAAGAAAGAATTTAGAACACTCCCTTACACCATACACAAAAGTAAACTCAAAATGAGTTAAAGATCTAAATGTAAGGCCAGACACTATCAGAGTCTTAGAGGAAAACATAGGCTGAACACTCTATGACATAAATCACAGCAAGATCCTTTTTGACCCACCTCCTAGAGAAATGGAAATAAAAACATAAAGAAACAAATGTGACCTAATGAAACTTAACAGCTTTTGCACAGCAAAGGAAACCATAAACAAGACAAAAGACAACCCTCAGAATGGGAGAAAATATTTGCAAATTAAGCATCTGATGAAGAATTAATCTCCAAAACTTACAAGCAGCTCATGTAGCTCAATATTAAAAAAACAAACAACCCAATCCAAAAATGGGCAGAAGTCCTAAACAGATATTTCTCCAAAGAGGATATACAGATTGCCAACAAACACATGAAAGAATGTTCCACATTATTAATCATTAGAGAAGTGCAAATCAAAACTACATTGAGATATCATCTCACACAAATCAGAATGGCCATGATGAAAAATCTACAAACAATAAATGCTGTAGAGGGTATGGAGAAAAGGGAACCCTCTTGCACTGTTGGTGGGAATGTAAATTGAAGCAGACACTATGGAGAACAGTACAGAGGTTCCTTAAAAAAATACAAATAGAACTACCATATGACCCAGCAATCCCACTACTGGGTATATACCCTGAGAAAACCATATTTCAAAAAGAGTCGTGTACCACAATGTTCATTGCAGCTCTATTTATAATAGTCAAGACATGGAAGCAACCTAAGTGTCCATTGACAGATGAATGGATAAAGAAGATGTGGCACATACATACAATGGAATATTACTCAGCCATAAAGGGAAACAAAACTGAGTTATTTGTAATGAAGTGGATGTACCTATAGTCTGTCATACAGAGTGAAGTAAGTCAGAAAGAAGAAAACAAATATCGTATGCTAACACATATATATCAAATCTAAAAAACAAACAAACAAACAAAAATGGTCATGAACAACCTAGGGGCAGTACAGGAATAAAGATGCAGACCTACTAGAGAATGGACTTGAGGACACGGGGAGGGGGAAGGGTATGCTGGGACAAAGTGAAAGAGTGGCATGGACATATATACACTACCAAATGTAAAATAGATAGCTAGTGGGAAGCAGGCACATGGCACAGGGTGATCAGCTCGGTGCTTTGTGCCCACCTAGAGGGGTGGGATAGGGAGGGTTGGAGGGAGGGAGATGCAAGAGGGAAGAGATATGGGGACATATGTGTATGTATAGCTGATTCACTTTGTTATAAAGCAGAAACTAACACAACATTGTAAAGCAATTATACTCAAATAAAGAAGTTAAAAAAAATTTTTTAAAAGCCCAGATGTCCGTTAACTCATGAATGGATAAAGAAATGGTAACACATCCATATAATGGAACAGTAATAAAAAGGTAGTTAAATAATACAAGCAACAACATGGATGAAACTCAAACCATTTTACTCAGTGAAAAAAACAGACACAAAATACAACATTATGAATAATTTCATTTATGAAGTTCAAGAATGGGTTGGAAAGTGACATGAGGGACCTCTTTGGGGTGACAGAAATGTTCTACTGGGGTGGTAGTTGCAAGCATGTATTAATCTGTCTAAACACATCAAACATTATATTTAAATCTGATCAGTTTGCTGTTTTTAAATTACACTTCAATAAAATTAAGTTTAAGAGAAAGATCACGGGCTTCCCTGGTGGCGCAGTGGTTGAGAGTCCGCCTGGCGATGCAGGGGACACAGATCTGTGCCCCAGTCCGGGAAGATCCCACATGCCATGAAACAGCTGGGCCCGTGAGCCGTGGCCACTGAGTCTGCTCGTCCGGAGCCTATGCTCCTCAATGGGAGAGACCACAACAGTGAGAGGCCTGCATACTGCAAAAAAAAAAAAAAAAAAAGAAAAAGAAAATGATCACATGTAAACATATGAAGTAAAATTGGCATATAATTAAAGTTAGAAGAAAATTTATAGAACATATTGCAGTTAAGAAAATGAAATCTACAAGAATTGAAGTGATAAAATTAACAATGGTTTTAGCTATCATTTATTAAGTGCCTTCTCTGTACCAAGTGCTGTTCTATGCTTTTTTCAACATGATCCTTTTTAATCCTGATAATGACAATGACACTAGTGGTCCTCTACCCCATTGTTTCCCAACCAGAATTCTGATTTTGTATAAGTTTGCAGCACCCTCCCACAGAGCCATGTGCTTCAGGGGATCTGATCCCCTTCACTTTCACCTGGTGGGCCAAGGTTTATCTGTTTCTCCTTGACAAGTATTGGTTCAAGATGGGTAAGTGATCAATTCTGACCAATGAGATATAAAGGAAAATCCAAAGAGAAGCTTTGAGGAAAGTGCTTTCATGGTAAACCAAGCCATGTGAAATCATCATGTCTCTTCTTCCTCTTGATATTGTCATGCCTGGATGCAACGCCTAGAATTGCTGCAGCCGTCATGTCATCTTGAAGCCATTGGGTAGCTATCTGTACCTAAAAACAGCCTAAATGACAGAATTATTCATAGTTCCTCCTTTACAAATGAAGACATTTGATAACTTGCCTGAGGTGACACAGTAAGTGGTAAAATCAGGATCTACTTCTCTGGATCTACTTCATTCTGAAATTAATGTTCTCCAACACTCCTTATTGCCTCTACTTAAGCTTATTAGAGCAACCATAAACTTTATATGTTCATAAAGCTTGACACATCTCAGTCCACTGTTTATTTTACTACCTTGTGGTGTAAAATATTCATGTTATTGCATTTGGGTAAGTGTAAGATTGACTTGTAGCTGCTATTCTTGTCTTTTCCAGAAGATCAATCTTTTAATGTTCTCTCTTTGTGTGATCAGAGAGCCTCAGGTGAAATGCCAATCTTTCTCCAGCTCTGCAGACTGTATTAAGCTTCTCTTTTTTGTTCTCCCTGCCTCAAATACATGCCTGCCTTATGAGCTGCTGTTCTTGTCCTCTCTTATTCTAGCACATAGTGCCATGCCTGGTGCAGGAAAGATGATTAATGACCATGGAGAAGTCCTTGCGTGAACTGTGGACGGAAGGAAGGAGGGACAGAGGGAAGGAGAAAGGAAGGAAGGAAGGAAGGAAGGAAGGCAGGATAGAGGGAGCGAGCGAGGGAGGAAGGAAGGAAATGGTACATGCATCACACTTTATTCTAACCCTATTGAAATTTCAAAAAGACAGATTGACACTGCTATGCCCTCATCCTCCAAGCCTCAAAGACCTTTTGTTCCTTTCTTATTGCATCCACATTCTGCTTTGTCTTAAGCTAATTATCTACACTTACTTTCCTCCTTATCCATAAACTCTTTGAGTTTGGGATCTGTCAAATCCCCTGATGACCCACAGTCCCTAGCGTTGTGCCTTTCACTTAATGAAAGCATATGAACTGCATATGTCAGTGTAGGGATCTTGTCAGTAACCGGAGAGATGTGGAGTAGTCAGCATTTTAAGGATGGTATCATTGAAATTCGTGGGATTTTTCTGAACTTTATTCACGATAGAGAAGGGCTCCTGCTCTTCTCAATTTGGTATCTCCATAATGTTATTGGAATTGCTATAGTCCTTAGCACCTGTATTTTAATATGGAGTACTTGTTTACAACAGTTTTGTATGTTTACTGTTTAATAACTGCACTTCTATCTTCCTCGAAAAGGTTGCAAGTCTAAAAGCCTGGAATCCATGATCTCTGGCCCATGCTCCCTGTGAGAGTCTATTTCTCTGTTTCTATTAAAGAACTCCTACATGTGCATTTTCTTTTATGATGTCTACAAGGTGCCTGGCTCAGTTAAATATTTGCCAGTCATTTGAATATTTCAAAGAGGAAGTAATGCTCATGTTGTTACACCTTGACATTTTTAATGCTTCAGAAAAGTCATTCTGTAGTGATGGAAATTATGAAAGGGAAATGAGGAGGACAATTTGGCCAATTTGGTTCATTGCATCACTGAGAAGCAGAGGTGAAAGAATATATGTATTAAGATACAAATTCCAGGGTTACCGAGAAAATAGTAGTACTAAAAGTGTTAAATAGTATTCAAAGTAGTCTTACAGGGATACATTTGACTAAAGAACATAGATAATTTAGGTAGAATCTTTGAAAATAATATTTTTTCCAGATCCCTAAGCACCAGAAAAATAGATAAAGGTCTTGGGGGGTGGGGGTATAAAAGCTAGGTTTCACTGGACAGCTACCTATTTTTGTAAATTAAGATTTACTGAAACACAAATATACCCAGTTGTCTATGGCTGCTTTCAAGTGGCAGAACTGAGTAGTAGTTGGCAGAGGCCATGTGACCCGAAAACTAAATATTTATTATCTGGCCCTTTAAGAAAAATGTTGCAGATCCCTAGTCTAAACTACAGAGAAGTATCAAATTATTATGAGGGTGTTCCATCACAGTGAAGACACATTCTGGAAGAAGTGCAAGAATTATGTTTGACATGATTAGGATTAATTGAAAACTTTTCACTAGCTTTGAGGGACAATTCCAAGGGTGTAGAAAGAGTAGGCAAAGCAAGCATTTATTGAATTACCCAAAATGGAAATTTGTCTTTAAAATGCCAAGCAGCCTGTTTTTCTTCATTAGAAAACCGTCGTCGATACATGTACAGTATGGATTCATCACAGCAGCAACATTCTAATTGCATTCTGTGAAGAGTTCTAATTGAAATAAGATTAATGAAGAGTGTGCCAGCCTCCTACAATATCACAATCTGTATGAACACTTAGTTTCTGTGAGTCAACTTCCAAACTAATGGCAACATTTCCGTCCAAATTTCATTTTATGTCTTGCATCATGTTCCAGGTACAGCACATGAAGCAAGACTCATCTTCTGCTATCAGCTAATGTTATTAATGTCAGGCATTTAATAAAATTAAAGGGCAAAAAAGTTTTAAAGAACTTATTCTGCCTGGCAATCAGCCCTCGAGAAGGCTTGGAAAAACTTGCTCCTTTATTGACTGAATCAGAATAAGAAATTTTCTTATCAGGTTCTGAAAACATAACCCAATGCCCTTATTCTAAATCTCTATGAAGAATGTCCATATATGCATATGTATGCATGTTTGCATTTGATTGCACATATGTATGTATTTAGGAATATTTTTGAAATATCAAAATATGTGTTCTCATGTATACACAAAATGTGGATTTTATGTAATAGCAAAATGGGTTAAATTCAGGTGTTTGGGAGCCAGGGCACAATTCCTAAAAAGAGCTCTTGAGATGTCCCAGTTGCCCAAACAAGAAGTACTTTCTGTGTTGGCCAAAGGGATGGAAGACAGCAGAGCTATGACATCTCTGCAAACTGGGATGAGGGGTCTGTCCTTGGTGATTCTCCAGTGTTCTTTAGAAGGGAAGCCCCTCAGTCTGCCTTCTTTTTCTACCACTGGACTTGGAGATGAAAAGTGGAGGTTTATCTCCTTCTATTGCCTCAGTTTCCTCTTTTAAGTATGTTGTGAGGCAGAGGAAACTGTTGCAAACTGAGGAGAAAAGAACAATTTGAAAATGCATCTTAGAGCATAAAAAAATCAAATTTGCTAAGAAAAGGTGGTAGGAATTATTGGCAATGTCAAGTCCCTACCCTTATTGAGTTCCCACTCTATGACAGACAGTAAAGCATTCCAGCAGAGGTATATGGATAGTGAAATTTTAATCCTGTGGGTGCCTTCTTGTTTTCAGTACATACTATGGGACTGATGTCTCTGTTAGCCATCTTAAAATAATTTCTGCAAGGAAAAGGTTGATTTTAATGAAATATGTATGGTGAATGAAACAGCAGTGCTGAATACCCTTCTACTTTAGAAGGAAATTGTAAAAGAAAAAAAAAATATATATATATATATATATATGTACACACACACACACACACACACACACAAGTATATACAGAGAGAGCGAGTGGCAGCTGTTTTCAAAACTTCCAGAACAAGGTGCCACAAGCCTGAGAAATTGTTTCCTCTGATCTCTTGGGTTTTAATGACTAGCTAACAGCATTCAGTTACAAACTGGCCATTAACAAGAAATCTAATTGCTATTAGCAGAAAGGTAAACAACTTATATTGACATCACAAAGTGCATGGAGGGCCATTTTAGAATATCAGATGAAATGAAGGTTTCCTTAAGAAAAAAATAGATAATTCTGCATTTATTAAATAGTATTGCCCCTCCATTCCACATACATAGAAATATAAGAATAGATGTAAAAATGGTGATGAACTATGACACCTTTTTTTTTAATACATGCAAATAAAGCTGCTAAATAAGCCACAAATCCCATTCAGTAAGCATTAAATCTTTACCATCATTTAGGGTTTCAAAAACTTAAGCTACTATTAGAAACTCGGCTTTTGACCAAAGGTGATCAAGAAAGAGTTTCCTTATGATTATGTTATTTTTAAAATGGATATGCATATAGTTATTAAGTTACATTTGTTAAATAGGTATTATATACTATGTAACTTTATTAAACCAGGAAAAAGGGAAAGGATAAAAAATATGTATGGAGAAATGTGAGTTTAAGACAACAAAAGACTCTGTTTTATTTTAATACAGTTTCAAATTCTCACCTTCTTTGAAAAGGTTCATTTTGGTTACTTTGACCAGAGTGCCAAAGTTACTCTTTACCTATGTGGAGTCACTCAGGTGATTTTGCATCACAGGTGATTTTGCATCACTTTATGGTCTATCAGTTAGAGCTTAAACACACACACACCTACAAAATCACCAAACACATTCCAGAATCTTTTCCTCTCTAAGTTGGAAGAGTTACAGCTGTGAGTTTCAACCTACAAAGAGATCTTGACTTATCCTAAAAAATCTTTAGTAAAACAAAGAAGAGATTTATTATTACAAGAACTTTATCTGCATATCACCCCCATATCATAGATGACCAGGAGGCAGGATAGACATATTGGAAGTTCACTAGTAATAATTCAAGACTCCTATGGCATTTTTATGTAATTGTGAATGTTAAAATTAAGTTTTAGTGAAGAAAAAAGTATCTATTAAAGTCTGTTATCAATGTCATTATCAGGTTTGGAAAAACTGAATTTTACCTGGAATTGTTTTTTTAAATAAACTTCTAGTATTAAAGGGGATCTGAAAGTGACTATAAAAGTCATGTAATGCCAAAACCATCTCAAATGTGCTCGTGGTAATTGTGTCCTCAATACTGTAGACCTTTGGCCCAGAGGGACAGTAGTGGACCAGATGACATTCACTGCAAACCTCAGTTTAGAAAAGTCTACAGTACCCCCCAAACCCATTACCTCTCTTCGAATAAAATAGTCCCCCGTGGTTAAGAAAATATATAATAATCATGTTCTCTCTTGTCTCCAGTCTAAGTCCGTGCCACTTTGCAAATTCATTTTCTCTTGTTTTTCTCTTTGGAGACAGTGAACAGCTGGTTGTCATCTTCCAATACTGTAAGAATCCCTCATACACTGAAGATAGTAATTAAGTCATCCTCTCAGCCTTCTCTTTTGAGAAACTCAAATTTCTTTTTAACACAGATTATCAAAAAATTGCCACAGCCTTGGACATGAAAATTGTTATTGCTTAGACTTCCTCTGTAAACCCCACTTGTTTCTATAAATACTCTTTCTCCAGAAAAACGTTGCCTCCATGAAGTTGAGTCCCTGCCTTCGATCAGGATGTATCCTTCTTACACGACTTCACTGGTGAACTTGGGTTCTCCCTTAACCTCGCACAAACACTCCCCTGTTCTCAGACTTGTGTGACTCTTACCTCCCAGTCACCTTTCACTCTTTGCCTCCACCCCCTCACATTCTAAAATGAGAAAAAGTCAGGAAGAGCAAGTTCCTCCGCAGCCTTGAAAAGAGTAGGGCTCCTATGTGACATTCCCAGTTGGGGAAGTTTTCTCCATAGGGTATTGTTTTAGTATGGTAATAAGATTTTAAAAGAAACATAGCACTCATCACGTGGAGATCTGAAAGGAAAAAGAACAAAAAAAAAAAACAGATTTACTGACTGTGATTTGAGGTAAATTATTTAATCTCACATGTTCTTCATCTGCAAAATGGGATTATATTAGCTCACAGAGTTGGTACTGACCAGGGTTCTCGGCCTCCTTAATCAATAGAAACTGTTTAAAGGCCAGACAAGAAATTCAGGCAAAGCTTCACTGGGAGTCCCTGCTGCAGCAGGGGGCAGCGAGAACCAGTTAACAGGTCTCCTTGCTTGCTTGCTTGCTTGCTTGCTTGCTCAAGGCAGGGGGCAAGCTGGTTCTTTATATGGAGTGAGGCAGAGAGGTAGCTTAGGTGGTTTGTTCACACCTTTGGTGGTGCTGTGTGCAGGGGACATGCGCAGCACCTGGCATTTGCTCCTGACGCCCTGCTTTTGTTCCCAGCTCTTCAGAAATGGCCACTGGGTTTTTGGTCTCTTTGTATCTTGTTGTCCATAAGTTGCCCCAACTGTGCATGCATGCAGTTATTTTTAGTCCCTTATAGTTTCTTAGAATTTTATTGCTGGAAGAGATGTTTGTCCAGGTGTAAAGACTGCAGTAAAGGGTCCCAGGTTCCAGGTCCCAGCCTGTCTCAGAGTTGTGTTGAAGAATGAATGAAATCATGTTACCCACCGACCTGCCTGATAAAACTCCTTTCTCTGGCACTTGTGTGACATTTTCATCACGTGTACTGCTCTCTACGAAAATACAGTGGATTAATGAATCAGTTCTTTTGGGTCACATATTTGGATTTAAATAGGGGCTTCCTGGAGTTTTAACCAAAAAAAAAAAAAAAACCCAAATGACTCTAAAAATAAGCATTCCAGTTAGCAAGTCAGCCTTGAGGCAGGAATACATCCTGAATAAAACAAAATAACTCACAGGTGTGTGATTTCATTTCATATGTGAGGCATAAGCATGTTTATTTAAAGACAAATATGCTCATTGAGATCATATCTCAATGATCCTGAGTTGCTTATAATAAGATTTTCTCTGAAATACCAAACTATATATTTTACTCCGTATTATTTCACTGATAAAGAGGACAGCCCTAATCTTGGGAAGATTTGACATGTCAATTTATTCACAATATATATCTAGAATGTTAATGCACCAACCTTTCACTTCATTTTGCTTTGAATAAGAGTTACTCCGCTTGAGGATAGAATATTTCAAGTGTGAAAAAGTTGAAAATAGTTATATTTTTCTTACATGACCACAATTTAGCTGTTCATTTTCTCCCTCTCCCTTCTTCCCCATTCTGTACAGCCAGGAAAAGAAACATTAAACAGGTAGAATGAAGATCTACACTCCATACATATTTTAATAAATAATCGTTTGAGAAAGGCTTGATCATCTACTTACTGGAGTGAATGGATGATTCTTAGAATTTCATAATTTCATGATTTACCTGTTTCCTAGTGCCCACAGATAATGATTGATGATCTGCCCAGTAATTAATTTCACTTAAGTCTAGGGATTACAGAGAGGAGGTAGGAGGGAAGGAGTCTCAGGCAGGAAACAGTTATTTCTGTTAGAAAAAAGAGAGAAATTTTCTAAGCAGTCAAGCTAAATGGCTCAATCAGCCACATGACAAAATGCTTCCTTACCTAATATAAGCCTCTTAAATGTCAATCAATTAAAGTCATCACTTACCTAGAAAGTTTATCTTTTCTGTGTTTAGAAGAAAGCTACCTGACTATTTATATACCCAGAAATATGGATGTGTGTGTGTGTCACGTTTGTGAGGTGAAGGTGTGTGGAAGGATTATGCATATTTAAAACTACTTCTGCTCTTCTCTAAATGGCTGTATTAACATGCTATTTGGTGACTCATTTTATAAGGTGATTCATTCTCACCCGCAGACACGTTTCTATTTTTGAAAAGACATATGCCAATATGCCAGTAGTGTTGAAACAAGTTGTGTGTTGTTTATGAAATATTCTACCCCGAAATGGCCATTGTGGGCCATCAAACTAACAGGGCTGTCCTGAAATGAATGAGCACAAAGGGTACAAAAGTCTTGATGTGAAGAGTGAAAGAGGAGCACCTCTTTTAAGTACTTCAGTAGCATTTTACCATTCTCATTGATACCTCTTATTCCATTACAAAAAAAACATTTTTTTAAGGAGTTAATTTGTTATTTGGTTAAAGTTCAAGCAAGTTCAATAGAATCCTGCCTTTGCAAGGGTTGTGAAATGTTCCCCTAAGAAAATGTGAGACCCTTATGTTCATTTCCTCCTTGGCATCCCCAGAACTGTGTGGAGGAGACATACAACTGGGACCCTATTTGACAGCTGGCCAAGATGGCTGGACAGAGGAAGCTTAGGATTTCAAAAGGTCAAACTATCTGGTCAGCAAAGTAGGTAAAGAAAAGTTGTGGATTTGTTCATGTAACTTCAACACTCCTCTAAGTAGCAACTCGACAACTTCTTTTGTTTGGTCATCTTTTTCATTAATAATGTCTGAAAGCTCTATTCTACTTCCCCTCCAGAATTCTCTCTCCCATTCCGTCCCTCCTCAGTCTGGTTTGTACTATTGATTGATTTTTAAATATTACACATAATTTAGTTATTTCAAAGGTTGCAGTAGCAGGAAAAGTTATCTCCAGGACTTCCAACATCATCTTCTATGACTTATTTTCAAAACTCATTTTTTAACATCCTCACTTGATCCACATGCCTTTCCTTCCTAGTTTTCTACTCTCTCAGGTTTTGCTTTCCTCAATAAGATTATTTTCTTCTGTTTATCTGACTCCTCAATTTCCAGTTTTTATCCCACCACTTTTCCTTGCTAAATAGATTTCACAAACCATTACAACGTATTAGAGCCATACTGGACAGTAGGGAAGCAAGCCACAGGTTTACTTACCAAGAAAGCTCATGAATAACTTCCATCCATGCACATCAGCCATAGTCCACACAGCACTACTCCAGCAGTGTAGACCAGCTTCCCCAGCATCCACACTCCTTAAAATGTTATACTAATATGTTTCCCAATATTCTTCCCAAGAGAAAAGGAAGGAGATGGAAGATAGAAGAGAATCAGTCCCTATATGTCAGCATAGTAGTGAAGCAGGTAAAGGCTAGTGAAGAGGAGAAACCATGAACACAATAGTCAAGCGCTTTGGAGGAAAGTGATTAACAGGAGTCATGTGTCCAGCTAAGGGGTAAGCAATGTGTAAAACGGTGAGTTTCTTAAAGAGATAGTACTTATGCCCAAAAGTCAAGAGAACAAACCTAAGCTGAAGTACACAGAGTTAGTCAGCAACTCACTCTGCAAACTGTTTGAATAGAGGCAAAGGTAAATAGAAATCTTCCTAAGCAAGCAAAGGAGAAAGAAGAAAGTTCAGTTGAAAAAAAAGGTAAAAGTGAACATATATGAGAAATTTTAAAGGACACGTTCTTATTCAGGAGAAGGAAATTAAAAATCTCGAATTCTTTTATGGTATAATTACCATGAACAAAAATATACATGTGTGTATATATGGAAGGGATAAGAAAGGAGAACCTTTTAAATAATTGTATACACAATGTGGGTTACTATCTCAATAAGTTTTGTAGAATGTATACATTCAGGCTGCAAGAAAACTCGGATTCATGGCTTGATGGAATGGTGGAATACTACCAATATGTGATATTGAATTGTTTTAAAATTCTTTTTATATTCAGATAGTCTTGCAAAAATACAGGAACGCATAAGTACCAGAAGTAAATTAGTGCATGTGAACAAATGTCATGACCTTGTTATTGTAGAGTACAGGCAAAGATCTCATTGCATGAAACATATGTCCAATTCAAAATAGCCCTTTCAAATCCACAATCCTGAATTTTCCTAAGCAACACTTCTCACAAAGAGCTTTAATTTCTGCAAGAGTTACATCAACCAAAATGTTAAACTTGGAAGGGAATGGTGTAGTTTCAAAAATAAAGGGATAATTAGGTATAATATTCAGGAATACTAAGAAATGTTTACTTCTTGCAAGCAATGTTTTTTTCCAAATAAAAGCTCAGTGTGAATTAATTGTTGTCAAATAAATACACAATCAAGCAAATAACATTTTATAATTCTGAAACAAGCACATAATAGAAACATTTCAAAGATGCCTAATCCAAGGGAACTGGAAGTAGATTTGTGAATTAGCAAACGTGATGATCTGGCAGTCAACATCTCCAGTTCCCAGTGTTTGAATGCAAACTATAGAATGAGTGTAAAGCACACAGGAAATTAAATATAGGCAGTGTATGAAAAATTAAGCAGGTGGAGGAACAGACAAGGGGAATGAGTGAATGAATCTCAAGGAAAATAGGAAAGCATGGAAACTGGAGAAGGAAGAGAAGGAAATGAAAAATATGGGTCTATTTGGAAAATCATTTATCTTCTTTGTTCAACATCTTCTATTGATCACCAACAGTGTTGGCAAGTAGCTTGAAGTTGTGATCCTGAATTGATATTTAATTAAAATCCACTTCTATTTTAATAATATGGTAAACACATAACAATTCTGTATGTAAATAACATCAGCAGATGAAGGATAAAAGAAGAATCAAAACTAAGTGCTAGGAAGTTTACAAAGAAGGCAAAGAGCGAATCATGCAGAGAAAAACAATAACTAAACTCTGCTTCCAATTTATTGTTATTGTGGCTTTTATTAAGATTCTGTTTTAGTCCAAATATCATTTTCTTTCCATATTATTTGTCTTGCCAGAGAGGAAAATAAGCACAGACCATATTTTATTCCTCTTATCTATAAAATTATAGCCAACTTCTGCCTTCACAACTCATTCCCAACTTTCCATGGGCTGAGTTATCTTCCTGAGCATTACCTTTAACTTCCTCTGAGTAAAAATTGTCCCCAAACTCTCACCCTTGATTACACTAAAATACCAGTTAATGGGGGTTTTATGTGTTTATCTAGGGAATGATTTGACATTTGAGCTAGATTCCACTAGTCAACCCACCCAACTTCTTTGAAAACCACTTAGATTTATAAGCAACCGCACAGATGGTACTTCATAGGTATGCTATATTCCTCTGGGACCCATTGCCATGCATATATGTTCATATTTACACAGATATTCCTCTACTAACAATAGGGTTATATCCAATAAACCTGTCATAAGTGAAAATATTGTAAGTCAAAAAATGCATTTAATGCTCCTAACCTACTGAATTTCATAGCTTAGCCCAGCCTACCTTAAACATGCTCAGAACACTTAGAGTTGGGCAAAATCATCTAACACAAAGTCTATTTTATAATAAAGTGTTGAATATCTCATGCAATTTATTGAATACCGTACTGAAAGTGAAAGAACAGAATGGTTGTCTGAGTACAGAATAGTTGTAAATGTATTGGCTGTTTACCTTCATGATCTTGTGGCCAGCTGGGAGCTGTGGCCCCTGCCCAGCATCACAAGAGAGTATGTACCACATATCATGAGCCCAGGAAATGTTCAAAAGTAAAAAATTCAAAGTACAGTTTCTACTGAATGTGTGTGGCTTTCAAACAATCGTGAAGTCAAAAAATCGTAAGTTGGGGACCTTCTGTATATTTACACATGTGTAAAATGAGAAAATGCTTATGAGATTTCTTTGTAATTTGGAAAGTGTTTTCCAAATTCAAAATAATTTTTTTAATTATAATGGTTAGTCGGTGTCATAAATCTTTGTGCTTCACCAGAAAGTTGGCTAAATTGTGATTCCTTAGTGGCCTGGCATAGTTCCAGCTATAACAAACTTTAGGCTCTCCTAGTAGGGAAGTGACTTAATTCCTTTGGGGTACTATAACAAAATGCCATACACTGGCTGGCTTAAACAACAAACATTTATTTCTCAAAGATCTGGAGGCCAATTCCATGTCTGATAAAGGCCTTATTTCAGGAGGGCTGTCTTCACTGTGTTCTCACAGGTTAGAAGGAGCAAGGATCTCTTACAGGCCTTTTTCATAAGGGCACTAATTGCATTTATGAGGAGTCACCCTCAGGACCTAATCACCTCCCAAAGGCCCCTCATCCAAACACCATCATGTTAGGCATTAGGGTTCAACAAATGAATTTTAGAAGACACAAATAACCAATGCATCACAGGAAGACTTACTAAAGACCATGTTTGTTCCTTCCTTTCCCAAGAATTGGAAGAAGTTCTGATCTCATGAAATAGAATCATTGAAATTTCTACTTCATTTCATCTTCCCATTGATCCATGGTACCTCAGTTCCAGAGTGAGACATGGAAAGCAAATAGAAATATCAAATGGATATCCTCCTGTAGAATCAGGGTTGAAAGGACAGGTAAACATGTCTCCCAATCAGGTCAGTAAAGGAGATGAAATGCAAGTTTCTTGAGAGAGCATAGCCAATCCATCTAGTCCCACATGTCCAACTCACCTAAGCCTCCCATCAGGCAGAGCAAAGACTTTACAGGAGCCTCCACAGGTCTTGCATGTCTCGGGGGAGGTGGATGAGAAGCAACTGTCCCTCCTCTACTGAGACTCCCATCCCTTCCAGGAACACAGGGACTAGCACACTTGTGTGCATCATTATTTTGTTCTAAAATAAACAAATCTTAGACACCTAATATTGGTCCAGGTGATTCTCAAGGTGAAAGGAATCACCTATATCCCTTGCACACATCTCAGATCTTTGTGTAGCAAGTGCCTGCACAGGTAGTAGGAACGGCTCACTGGATTTAGTTATTCTATTCTTGAAGAAGCCAAAAATTCAGAAAGAACATCGAAGGGGCCAAAAGGGAGGATTTTCTTTTTTCCAAGACTAGCTAAGAAGAAAAGTGAAGCCAAACCTACATCAGCTCAGCAGTGAGGTGCACTCTAATGATTTGAATGGGAAGAGATGTACCAATGCCAGGAACATAAAACAGAGGGAATTAATTCAAAGATTTGAGACAAGGATGTGATTTGGCTAAATATTATTTCTGCCTTTCTCTCCTTCCAACCCACTTTAATTCAAGCAGCTCACATCTGGTATTTTATGTGAAGTCAAGGGGAAAACCTCAGTGAACAGATACTGAGCAGCTCTAGGCTGGGAACTTGGCCTGTGAGCTCATGGGGCTGGAGAAAAATCACACAGAAGACCCACCTGCCAATCTCCAGGTTTCAGAGTGTAGGCTTTGTACAAGCACCTTCATTTCAGTTAGAAGTAATAGATGAAGTAAAGGTAAAATAGTTAAGATATAGTCAACTAGAAGTAAAAATCATGCTGAACCCACTCTAAACCACTCTAAACCATAAGCGGGACATACTTTTCCCATAAAAAACTTAAGCTTCAATTGTGTGTGTGCTCTAATTCAAAATATGTAAATTCCTCCACTTGGAAGAAGATTTTCTTAACATGAAAAGAATACAATGACCTCATTGCTCTGCTGTGATATCCAGCTCATCTATAAATAGCAAATTAAGATGCTACTTTCTATAATCTTTTAGAATATCCCTTATTTTTAACTCAAAATTATTAGTTTGTTAAAAAAATTGAATTTTTTAAGTTATAAAACTTGCAAGGTTTTAATCACAATATTAGACTTGAGATATTCTACATGCTGCCTAAGTGTGTAGGTCAAAAATAATAAATAAATAAAACCACTGTGAAGCTTGGCCCACTGTACTCAGGACATATGTGTTAAAAGGAGTTCCGATGGCCTGTACTGTCAGCCTGATCTCACATCCATGATGGAGGTGAGTAACCCCACCAGGAACATATTCATTTCTTCTGAACCTCATTCAAACAGTGGGAATAACATCCGACTTATAGGGTTATTGTGAAGATGGTGATAATAAAAGGGTCTAGAACTAGCATAATGGTGGCACAGAATGGGTGCTAGACAAATAATAGTGTCCTTTACTTTCTTATGGCACCATGGGTCTCCTCTAATGTGCAAAGCTATCAAGCTAACAAAATAACTGAGAAAAGGGACTATACTCCCAATAACATCTTTAAAAATCTGCATAATTTGAAAAATGAGATTGATGCACAGTCATCCCCCAGCAACTAAAAGGAGCATTTCTCACCTAGGAAATACCATCTCTACTAATCTTGCTCAGAAGAATTCCTGCCAATATCTTGTATTTCTCTGTCCAAGTTTTATTCCCATTTATAAATGAATATTTCAAGATGATTTATCAGAAGCTCCTTAATGCTGATCTGATAAGATAGGCACCATAAATTTGTAAGGACTCCTGGGATATTTCCCAGTTTAGCTTAGCTTCTAGTGGAGATCCCTTTGTGTGTTAACTCTCATTATTTTGTTCAGTTCTGAGGGATCAGTTGGAGCTTCAGTTCTTATTGTTTATATTCCTCTTAGAGGAGCTCTGAGATATGCCAGACTGCTGCTCTCTGTTTTCCCAAATTTCAAAAATATGCCACAGAATTTTTACTCTCTTCAAGATATCAGTGTTGTATACACATCTGGGCAAGTTTGGGGAAACATCTCGTATGTTGCATCAGGGTGCTCTCCTATAAACAGGGGGTCACCTGCTCTCATTTCCCCCCATAGTCTGAACAGTATGTGGAGTTGTTGCCAAAAATGGGCAGAGGTTTCTGTGATCAGGGGACTAGTCAAGGCGTGGGCTGGGAGATAAGGAAACATGGATCAAACTTGAAGAATGGACAGGAGAATAAATATGAAGGTGAGCTAAATTAGGTGTATATATTGAGTGTACCAGGGGTAAGAAGCATTACAGTAATTGCAGGGCCAGGTGAAAGGGTTGCAGAGGGAGTAAGTAAGCACAAAGGGTAACACAAGGAGTATTAAATTGCATAATGCATTGGTCAGGTGATTCACAGAGATAAAGGATATATATCCACAAGCAAGGGATATATATTGTGATATTTCTTCATGAAAAGCAAGTTACCAGTGAAACACATCTCCCTAAAGATGCCAGCAATGGCTGGACAATCTTCAAAATTACAGACCAAAATACAGACGTGCATGCCTCCTACTCATCACCAATTCAATCTCATAAGATGCACCTTTATGTTTTACCTTCATGTTCCACCTAAAACTTTGGAGTCTTAAGGAATTTTCAATTCTTAGAGTCTGAAAAATATTTTTTTCTTTGAAAACTAACAATACACAAAAAGACATTCACCTTAGCACTTGTCTTTCATCCTATTTACTAATGACAGAAAAGCAGCCAGATATTACTGAAAATATGACCATGACCTTAACTGAATTAAATCAGCATAATTCAACAACATAGAATATATACCCTGTGGCTACAAACATGTGCACCTTTCTTTACAGCTCCATTAGTTTGCACCTGAGCTTCAGCCCTTTGAAAATGTCAGTACACATAGGTTGTGGAGATAGTCAAATCCTTATCCTTGGTTCGTTAATATGATTGCAGTCACTGAATTGGTTTGAATTCACATCCAAGGGCACTATGGCCCAGCACACTTTCCAAGGATGAAGACAGAAATAGAGATGAGATGGAGATAGAGATAGAAATTGTAGACAGATTATATTGATAAACTATTATACATAAATGCAATATAATTCTTATATCATCTCACACAACTATCGCAGCAAAGGACGCTTTTTAAACAAGATCATGAATAGCTCATTAATGAAATGTTTTTGGTATTCTCCTAAAGAAAGCATTCCTAAAACCACTTTTAATTGCACTGTAACCTATACAGTATATGTGGTTGATTCTACTCTAGACTCGGTATTTGTTTGGGGTTACCTTTAGAAAACAAAATTGCTGAAAGGTGATTGTCAAGCCCTAACATCAAGTGTAAACTCTCAGAGCTTGAAAGAGCAGATGCAGGTTTTCATTCTTTTCATGGATATAAAAGCTGCAGAGTACTATACACGACTTCGCTCAGTGTTAATTGCATAGAACAAAAACAGGGGGGAAACATCTAAACAGGCTATGAAGAAAAGGAGAGACCAAAATGTCAACTCGGAAGGAAAGAAGGTAATTAAATACTTCAAAAAGATATATATGATAGAAAATTGAGAAAATGAAACTAAAATGTACAAGAAAAAAAGATCATTTTTCCTGTCACTTTTTAACACTCTTTTGTTCTGACACGTCTACCATGCTATCAATGCTATCTTACTATATTTAAATTTTCAAGTACACTGAAGCTTGAGAATTGATTGTTTAAAAATGAAAGAAAAGTTAAGCAAAATGACCAAACATTGAAGAGAAATTTCAGCTCAATTTAGAATAAAACCTAATTCATCCCTGCTGATTTTTCCATTCATGTTGGCAAGGTTAATTTGTGTCCCACATTATTTCACTACTTTTGCAAGGAAATAAAAATAAATTCAATCTCACCTTTAAAGAGTGATAATTATGCTTCCACTGCTTATGTGAAAGATCTTAGTAACTCCCTCCTGCATGAGACTTTTTGAGTTATGGGTTTTTTGCCTTCCTAACAAAAACATAATAGCCATACTTCACAGGTGAGGCATCCTGAGGTTGTAAATGGGAAGATGAAGTTCCAGCTCCTCTTGGAAAAACAGCCTCCACTGGAGGGTGGAAGAATCAGATTTGAATCATTCAAGGTGCTGATTCCTCAGGTAGATACTCTTTGTCCCACATAGCTGTTTGGGGATTAAGAAACCCAAGAATCTTATGAGCATGGAAAACACACACACATACACACGCATACATGTGTATATATAACATCTAATTTATATATTATAATTTATATATGTATGCATATATAAATAAATATATGTGCATTTATGTGTGTGTGTGTGTTTCAATCATGGTGCTATACAAAGTGATTAACTGTGGCCTCATACTGGGCCATATATAAACAGCATAATCTTTTTCTTCATGATAGTTTTCCAAAGAGTTGATGATAGCTATCTTAATATGCTCATAATGGATCACATAACTTTATAATTATTTATAGGGGACACCTGAGCTATTGCTTACTATATATATTTATCAGTTCAAGTGAAACATAACTGTCACTCATCAGTTTAAGCTGCTTTCATCTTCTTTCCCCCTGAATCCACTAGCCAGTAGTTGAGAAAAAGAACAGATTCATCTTGGTAGTAACACAGAAAACCTACAGAATGAACTTTGGCACAAGATGAACATGGCATAAAGGTCCAAAGAACAACTCAGCCAAATTTTTACCTATTTGTCCATGTATTAAATTACTCATATCTCTATGCTTCAGTGTCATCATCTTAGAAATTGGGATTAAAAAATAGGTTTTCTGTAAATATTACATGAAATTATTTACATATTACAATTTGAAAACTGGCACATAATGACAGAAAACAGTTCATTGTTATATTATTTGTTAAGATGGGGATGACTCTGTTCCATCCCAAAGGTTTCATGAAATTAGACTTTTAGTTATATTTAAAAAGTGACAGACACATGCCTTGTTAGGTCCAAGATGTGCATTGTGAAGCATGGGACAGTCTAAACATTTATGATACGGAAGAAGTCTAAAGAGTCATCTCTATGTACCGAACCATAATAAATATGGGAGTACTTCCCACTCTAACTTTGGGTAAAATTTGTTATAGAAAATATGGTTATTGCTCACCAATCATACCGTGTGAACCCTCCCTCCTCCACGTTTCCCTTGTTTGGACCATGTAATTATGTCTTGCCAATGGTTAGCAACAAAATATGCCATTTCTGGTCCAACAGTTTAAAGAGTGGCTTGAGTTCTCCAAACTCTGTCTTCCCCAGACCAAGCATAATGAATGTATTCTGTGGAAATAACAGACATAGAATGGAAACAGTCTAGATTCCGCAGTTTTGCTTAGAGATTTCAACACCCCTCTCTCAAAAAATGAGAGAAATAATTGACAGAAAATAATTAAGTATGAAGAACGCCTGAGGGACTTCGCTGGTGGAACAGTGGTTAAGAATCAACCTGCCAATGCAAGGGACATGGGTTCAAGCCCTGGTCCAGAAAGATCCCACATGCCATGGAGCAACTAAGCCTGTGAGCCACAACTACTAAGCCAGCGCTCTAGAACCCATGAGTCACAACTACTGAGCCCACATGTCACAACTACTGAAGCCTCCATGCCTAGAGCTCGTGCTCTGCAACAAAGAGAAGCCACTGCAATGAGAAGCCCACACACCCCAATGAAGAGTAGCCCTGGCTTGCTGCAACTAGAGAAAGCCCACGCACAGCAAAAAAGACCCAATACAGACAGATATACACACACACACACACACACACACACACACACAAATAAATAAATAAATACCAAATAAACAAAAAGAATGCTTGAAAAACACTGTCAATTAACTTGGCCTAATAGCTCCACCTAACAGCAGAAGAATATATAGTTCTTTAATACACATGGACTATTTACCAAGCTAGAACACTCGCTGGGCCATAAAACAGGTCTAAGTAACTTAAAAAGTGTGCAAACCACTTATGTTCCTTGATGACAATAGAACTAAATTAGAAATCAATAACAAATCAGTATGTGGCCAATCCCTAAATATTTAGAATAGAAATAATATGTTTCTAAATAACCAATGGGTAAAAAATAAAATTACAAAAATGAAATAAAATTATAAAGTATTTTGAACGAAATTCAAATGAAAGCATAACATATCAAAATCTGAGTGTGAACCAAAAGTAATACTTAAATGGCAATAGTAACATTTATTTAATAGCATTGAATAAACCATATTACAATAGAAAACAGGTCTCATATCAATAACCTTAATTTTCACCTTAAAAAACTCAAAACAGAGCAAATTAAAACAAAGGAAAGAGAAAGGAAAAAAAAGATTAGAACAGAAATTAATGAAATAAAAAACAGAAAACAAAAAATGCAAAATATGTTATTTGAGATCTATAAAATTGATATATACCTAAACAGACTGATCAGAAATAAAAAAATATGATGCTCAACAGACTCCCTCTTGCAAGAGCACCAGAATCACAACTAACTGCTGAACAATCATCGACAGGAAGACACTGGAAATCACCAAAAATGATACCCCACATCCAAAGACAAAGGAGAAGCCACAATGAGACAGTAGGAAGGGCACAATCACAATAAAGTCAAATCCCATTACAGCTGAGTGGGTGACACAAACTGGAAAACACTTATACCACAGAAGTCCACCCACTGGAGTGAAGGTTCTGAGCCCCAGGTCAGGCTTCCCAACCTGGGGGTCCAGCAATGGGAGAAGGAATTCCTAGAGAATCAGACTTTGAAGGCTAGCAGGATTTGATTGCAGGACTTAGGCAGGACTGGGGAAACAGAGACTCAACACTTGGAGGGCACACACAAAGTAGTGTGCACATTGGGACCCAGGGGAAGGAGCAGTGACCCCATAGGAGACTGAACCAGACTTACCTGCTAGTGTTGGAGGGTATCCAGCAGAGGCAGGGGTTGGCTGTGTCTCACCGTGAGGACAAGGACACTGGCAGCAGAAGTTCTGGGAAGTACTCCTTGGTATGAGCCCTCCCAGAGTCCACCATTAGCCCCACCAAAGAGCCTGGGTAGGCTCCAGTGTTGGGTTGCCTCAGGCCAAACAACCAACTGGGAGGGAACCCAGCCCAACCCATCAGTAGACAAGTGAATTAAAATTTTACTGAGCTCTGCCCACCAGAACAACAGCCAGCTCTACCCACCACCAGTGCATCCTATCAGGAAACATGCACAAGCCTCTTAGATATCCTCATCCAACAGAGGGCAGACAGCAGAAGCAAGAATTACAATCCTGCAGCCTGTGGAGCAAAAACCACATTCACAGAAAGATAGACAAGATGAAAAGGCAGAAGGCTATATACCAGATGAAGAAACAAAATAAACCACAGAAAAAAAAAAAAAAAACTAAATGAAGTGGAGATAGGCAAGCTTCCAGAAAAAGAATTCAGAATAATGATAGTGAAGATTATCCAGGACCTCGGAAAAAGAAAGGAGGCAAAGATTGAGAAGATGCAAGAAAGGTTTAACAAAGGCCTAGAAGAATTAAAGAACAAACAAACAGAGATGAACAATACAATAACGGAAATGAAAAATACACTAGAATTAATCAATAGCAGAATAACTGAGGCAGAAGAATGGATAAGTGACCTGGAAGACAGAATGGTGGAATTCACTGCTGTGGTACAGAATAAAGAAAAAAGAATGAAAAGAAATGAAGACAGCCTAAGAGATCTCTGGGACAACATTAAACACACCAACATTCTCATTATAGGGGTCCCAGAAGGAGAATAGACAGAGAAAGGACCAAAGAAAATATTTGAAGAGATTATAGTCAAAAACTTCCCTAACATGGGAAAGGAAATAGCCACCCTAGTCCAGGAAGCACAGAGAGTCCCATACAGGAAAAACCCAAGGAGAAACATGCCAAGACACATAGTAATCAAATTGGCAAAAATTAAAAAAAAATTTTTTTTTGAAAGCAGCAAGGGCAAAATGACAAATAACATACAAGGGAACTCCCAGAAGGTTAACAGCTGACTTCTCAGCAGAAACTCTACAAGCCAGAAGGGAGTGGCATGACATATTTAAAGTGATGAAAGGGAAGAACCTACAACAAAGATTACTCTAACCAACAAGGATTTCATTCAGATTCGATGGAGAAATCAAAAGCTTTACAGACAAGCAAAACATTAAAGAATTCAGCACTCCCAAACCAGTTCTACAACAAATGCTAAAGGAAGTTCTCTAAGTGAGAAAAAAAAAGGAAGAAAAGGACCTACAAAAACAAACCCAAAACAATTAAGAAAATAATAATAGGAACATACATATTGATAATTACCTTGAACGTGAATGGAATAAATGCTCCAACCAAAAGACACAGGCTAGCTGAATGGATACAAAAACAAGATGTGGGCTTCCCTGGTGGCGCAGTGGTTGAGAGTCCACCTGCCGATGCAAGGGACACGGGTTCATGCCCCAGTCTGGGAAGATCCTACATGCCGCCGAGCGTCTAAGCCCGTGAGCCATGGTGGCTGAGCTTGTGTGTCTGGAGCCTGTACTCCACAACAGTGAGAGGGCCGTGTACTGCAAAAAAAAAAAAAAAAAAAAAAAACAAGACACATATATATTCTGTCTACAAGAGACCCACTTCAGATCTAGGGACACATACAGACTGAAAGTGAAGGGATGGAAAAAATATTCCATGCAAGTGGAAATCAAAAGAAGCAGAAGTAGCAATACTCATATCAGATAACATAGACTTTAAAATAAAGAATGCTATACGAGACAAGGAAGGACAGTATGTAATGATCAAGGGATCAATCCAAGAAGAAGATATAACAATTATAAATATATATGCACCCAACATAGGAGCACCTCAATACATAAGGCAACTGCTAGCAGCTCTAAAAGAGGAAATCAACAGTAACACAATAATAGTGGAGGCTTTAACACCTCACTAACAACAATGGACAGACCATCCAAACAGAAAATGAATAAGGAAACACAAGCTATAAATGACACAATAGACCAGATAGATTTAATTGACATTTATAGGACATTCCATCCAAAAACAGCAGATTAAACTTGTTCTCAAGTGTGCACAGAACATTCTCCAGAATAGAACACATGTTGGGTCACAAATCAAGCCTCAGTAAATTTCAGAAAATTGAAATCACATAAAGCATCTTTTCTGACCACAACGCTATGAGATTAGAATTGAATTACAGGGAAAAAATGTAAAAAACCACAAACACATGGAGGCTAAACAATATGTTACTAAATAACTAAGAGATCACTGAAGAAATCAAAGAGGAAATAAAAAAAAATACCTAGATACAGATGACAATGAAAACACGATGATCCAAAACCTACGGGATGCAGCAAAAGCATTTCTAAGACAAAGTTTATAGCAATGCAATCCTAACTCAACAAACAAGAAAAATCTCAAATAAACAATCTAAATTTACACCTGAAAGAACTAGAGAAAGAAGAACAAACAAAACCCCAAGTTAGTAAAAGGAAAGAAATCATAAAGATCAGAGCAGAAATAAATGAAATAGAAACAAAGAAAACAATTGCAAAGATCAATAAAATGAAATGCTGGTTCCTTGAGAAGACCAACAAAATTGAAAAACCATTAGGAAGACACATCAAGAAAAAGACAGAGAGGACTCAAATCAATAAAATTAGAAATGAAAAATGAGAAGTTACAACGGACACGGCAGGAATACAAAGCATTCTAAGAGACTACTACAAGCAACTCTATACCAATAAAATGGACAACCTGGAAGTAATGGACAAATTCTTAGAAAGGTACAACCTTCCAAGACTGAACCAGGAAGAAACAGAAAATATGAACAGACCAATCACAAGTAATGAAATTGAAACTGTGATTAAAAATCTTCCAACAAACAAAAGTCCAGGACCAGATGGCTTCACAGGTGAATTCTATCAAACATTTAGAGAAGAGCTAACACCCATCCTTCTCAAACTCTTCCAAAAAAATTGCAGAGGAAGGAACACTCCCCAATTCATTCTAAAAACCAGACAATGATACTACAAAAAAAAAATTACAGACCAATATCACTGATGAATATAGATGCAAAAATCCACAACATTATGCTAGCAAACAGAATCCAACAACACATTAAAAGGATCATACACCATCATCAAGGGGGATTTATCCCAGGGATGCAAGAATTCTTCAACATACACAAATCAATCAATGTGATAAACTATATCAAAAAAATTGAAGAAGAAAAAACATATGATCATCTCAATAGAGGCCCCAAAAGCTTTTGACAAAATTCAACACCCATTTATGATAAAAACTCTCCAGAAAGTGGGCATAGGGGGAACCTACGTCAACTTAATAAAGGCCATATATGACAAACCCACAGAAAACAGCATTCTCAATGGTGAAAAACTGAAAGCATTTCCTCTAAGCTCAGGAACAAGACAAGGAAGTCCACTCTCACCACTACTATTCAACATAGTTTTGGAAGTCCTAGTCACAGCAATCAGAGGAGAAAAAGAAATAAAAGGAATACAAATTGGAAAAGAAGAAGTAAAACTGTCACTGTTTGCAGATGACATGATACTATACATAGAGAATCCTAAAGATACCACCAGAAAACTACTAGAGGTAATCAATGAATTTGGTAAAGTTGCAAGAATCAAAATTAATGCACAGAATCTCTTGCATTCCTATACACTAATGATGAAAAATCTGAAAGAGAAATTAAGGAAACACTCCCATTTACCATTGCAACAAAAGGAATAAACCTACCTAGGGAGACAAAAAAAAACTGTATGCGGAAAAGTATAAGACACTGTTGAAAGAAATTAAAGATGATACCAACATATGGAGAAATACACCATGTTCTTGGATTGGAAGAATCAATATTGTGAAAATGACTATACTACCCAAAGCAATCTACAGATTCAATGCAATCCCCATGAAATTACTAATGGCATTTTTTACAGAACTAAAACAAAAAATTTTTAAATTTGTATGGAGACACAAAAGACCCCAAATAGCCAAAGCATTCTTGAGGCAAAAAAAAACAGATCTGGAGGAATCAGACTCCCTGACTTCAGACTATACTACAAAGCTACAGTAATCAAGACAATATGATACTGGCACAAAAACAGAAATATAGATCAATGGAACAGTATAGAAAGCCCAGAGATAAAGCCACACAACTATGGGCAACTAATCTATGACAAAGGAGGCAAGGATATACAATGGAGAAAAGACAGTCTCTTCCATAAGTGGTGCTGGGAAATTGGACAGCTACATGTAAAAGAGTGAAATTAGGACACTCCCTAATACCATGCACAAAAATAAACTCAAAATGGGTTCGAGACCTAACTATAAGGTCAGACACCATAAAACGCTTAGAGGAAAACATAGGAAGAACACTCTTTGACGTAAATCACAGTAAGATCTTTTTTGATCCACTTCCTAGAGTAATGGAAATAAAACCAAAAATACACAAATGGGACCTAATGAAACTTAAAAGCTTTTGCACAGCAAAGGAAACCATAAACAAAACGAAAAGACAACCCTCAGAATGGGAGAAAATATTTGCAAACGAATCAAGGGACAAAGGATTAATCCTCAAAATATATAAATCATTCATGTAGCTCAATATCAGGTAAACAAACAACTCAATCCAAAAATGGACAGAAGACCTAAATAGACATTTCTCCAAAGAAGACATATGGATAACCAAGAAACATGTGAAAAGCTGATCAATGTGACTAATTATTAGAGAAATGCAAATCAAAGCTACAATGAAGTATCACCTCACACCAGTTAGAATGGGCATCATCAGAAAATCTACAAACAGCAAATGCTGGAGAGGGTGTGGAGAAAAGGGAACCCTCTTGCACAGTTGGTGGGAATGTAAATTGATATAACCAGTATGGAGAACACTATGGAGGTTCCTTAAAAAACTAAAAATAGAATTACAATATGACCCAGCCATCCCACTACTGGGCATATGCCCAGAGAAAACCAAAATCAAAAAGACACATGCACCCCAATGTTCATTGCAGCACTATTTACAATAGCCAGGTCATGGAAGCAACCTAAATGCCCATAGACAGATGAATGGTTAAAGAAGAAGTGGTACATATATACAACGGAATATTACTCAACCATAAAAAGGAACAAAATTGGGTCACTTGTAGAGATGTGGATGTATCTAGAGACTGTCATACAGAGTGAAGTAAGTCAGAAAGAGAAAAACAAATATCGTATATTAACGTATATATGTGGAACCTAGAAAAATGGTACAGATGAACTAGTTTGCAGGGCAGAAATTGAGACACAGAAGTAGAGAACAAACGTATGGACACCAAGGGGAGAAAGCAGTGATGGGTGGTGGTGGTGTGATGAATTGGGAGAAAGGGATTGACATATACACACTAATATGTATAAAATAGATAACTAATAAGAACCTGCTGTATACATAAAATGAATAAAATAAAGGTAAAAAATTCAAAAAGAAACACAAAGAAATAAAAATAGAAGAGGTAAATTACCAGTGTGAAAAATGGGAGAAACAGGAATGCTCTAATTTCTAAAGGCATTTAAAGAAAAATAATGATGACGACCTATATGAAATGTAAAAGCTGCTTAAAAGACATGAATTACCAAAGCTTACTGAAGAAGAAACAGATAACATGAATAGACCTTTATCTTTTTTTTAAAGTTGAACTCTAAGTTTTAAACTTCCCATACAGAAAATTCTGGGCCCAGATGGCTTCCCTGGTGAATTCTAGCTAACTTTTAATAAATAATAATACGAATTTTATATAAACTTCTAGAAAAATGGAGGTAAACAGAACAATTCCCAATTCATTCTATGAAGCCAGCATGTTCTACCAAAATTGGATAAAGATATTTTAAAAAACTATAATTCTATAATTCTCATGAATATAAATGCAAAAATCATTTGAAAATTTTAGGAAATCTAATCCAACAGTATAAAGAAAAGATAATGCATCACAACCAAGTGGAGTTTGTCCCAGAAATGGAAGATCAGTTGAATATTCTAAGATGTAATTAACAATATTAACAAACTAAAAATGAAAAAAGTTATGATCATCTCAAAAAATTTAAAAAAAACAATTTGACAAAATCCAATATATATTTCTAATTTAAAACTCTTAGCAAACTAGAAACAGAAGGCAACAGAAGGAATTCCCCCAAAAACCTACAACTAACAACATACTTAATGGTAAAATTGTGAATGATTTCCCTTTCAGAACATTAATAAGAGAAAGGTGTTCACTCTCACCACATCTATTCAACATTGTACTGAAGGTTCTAGCCAGTACAATGAGGCAAGTAAAAGAAAAAAAAAGAAAAAAATCCATTCTGGAAAGGAAGTAAAGTGTTTTTTTATTTGCAGACAGCATGAGAATCTATGGAAAAATTTCTATGGACTCTACCAAAAAGGTACTAGAACTAATAAATAAGTTTAACAAGATTACAGGATACAAAATCAATTCATAGGAATCAAGTGTATTTCTATATTGTAGCAACAGACAATCAAAAATTGAAGTTGTTAAAAAACACTTACCATAGTTTCAAACAGTATCAAATTTATAGGGATAAACCTGACAAAGATGTACAAAACTTATGTAGTGAAAACAACAAAACATTCCTCAGAGAAATCATAGAACACATTTTAAAATAGAGAGATAAACCATGTTCATGGATCAGAAGATTAATTATGGTTATTATTTTTCCCCATTTAATCTATAGATTCAATGCATTCTCAATCAAAATTGAGCAGCCTCTTCTGAAGCAATTGACACACTGATTCTAAAACTCATATGTAATGATAAAGGACTTGAAATAGCCAAATCATCTTTGAAGGAGAGAATAACAAAATTCTGTGAAAGAGAACAGGTTTTTCAAAGATGTTTCAATGAAGAAAAGATAGTCTTTGCAACACATGTGGGTGAAACAATTGGATAATCATATGCCAAAAAAAAAAAAAACGAGAGAAAAGAGAACTTTAATCTATAAAAAAATTAACCGTGGAACTGTGTCATATGCCTGATTGTAAAACCTAAAGCTGTAAAATTTCCAATAGAATAAAAATAGCAGGAAATTTTTGAGACTTTTGGTTAAGCAAAGTTTTCTTTCAACATCAAAAGCACAATCCATAAAAGTAGAAAATATTAAAATTAATAATTTGATTTCCTGGGCTTCCCTGGTGGCGCAGTGGTTGAGAATCTGCCTGCCGATGCAGGGGACACGGGTTCGAGCCCCGGTCCAGGAAGATCCCACATGTCACGGAGCAACTAGGCCCGTGAGCCACAACTACTGAGCCTGAACATCTGGAGCCCGTGCTCCACAATAAGAGAGGCCACGACAGTGACAGGCCCGCACACCGCGATGAAGAGTGGCCCCTGTTTGCCACAACTAGAGAAAGCCCTCGCACAGAAACGAAGATCCAACACAGCAAAAATAAATAAATTATTTAATAAACTCCTACCTCCAACATCTTCTTAAAAAAAAAAACCAAAATCTGAAAAAATAAACAAAAGCAAAAGATTTGAATAGATACTTCATAAGGAGAATATACAGATAATAATAAATACATGAAAAAAAATTCCTAACATCAGTGCAGCACCAAACCATATTAGAATCTGAAACAAAAGGAAAACTCAGTAATATTAATGCTGTCTTTATTTAAATTTTTGATACTTTGTTCACTATGGGTATTTTTCAGTATTTTTTCTATTTTTTAAATATTATTTTTCTTGATTACTGAGTTTCTTGGCATCCCCTCAAATTTTGTGCCCAGGATGAGTGTCTCACTCATTTTATCATATTATTGACTCTGCTTCATATCATTAGTAATTAATAAAAGGAAATTAAAATCATAATAAAATACATTTATACACCTATTAGAATGTCTAAGATTAAAATACGATTGATCATTCCTAGTGTTGGTGAGGATGTGGAATCCCTGAAATTCTCATACACTGGAGGTGGGAATGTAAATAGTACAATCCCTTTGAAAAGCATACTCCTACCATATGACAAAGTCATTCCACTCTTAGATATTTATGCAAGAGAAATGAAAGCATATTTCCACAGACAGGCTTGTACACATATGTTAATAGCTTTATTTGTAATAGTCAAAAACTAGAAACAATCCAAATGTGCATTAATGGTTAAAACAGATTAACACGTTATAGTGTATTCATACCATGGAATACTAATCAGCAATATAAAGGAATGAGCTACTGATAGATGCAAAAACATGGATGAGCCTCAAAATAATTATGCTTTATGAAAGAAACCAGAAAAAAAGAGAGTGCCTACTATATGATACCATTTACATAAAATATTAGAAAATGCCAACTAGTTTATAGTGGTAGAAACTAAAACAGTGATTTCCAGGGACCAGGCAGGGGTAGTTACAGGGAGTAGAGGCAAGATGGGATTACATGGGCACAAAGATATTTTGAGAGGGAATTATATAAGCACTATCTTGATTGTGGTAATGGTTTTACAGGCCAATGCATCTGCCAAAACTTATGGAATTGGACATTTAAAATTTGTACAATTTACTGTAGGTCAATTATACTTCAATAAAGCTGATTAAGAAATATATGGTTGTACAAAAAGAAGTCATGTCTTAATCTATCACTTGATAGATATCACTTAAAAATGCCAAGGGAAATGGCTGGAAGAATCCAGTATTTGTCTCTGGGGAGTACTGGAGTTCGAAGTCCAGGAAAAAAGACTGCTTCTTTTGTTATAAGCCTTTTATATCTTTTGATTTCAAAACTATATATAGTGCATTGTTTTGATAAAAATTAAGATCACTATTAAAAAGGGAAAAAGCAGGAGGAATTTTGATGTACTGCAAAGGTTAAAAAAACACAGGAATGTCCATAATAATACTAATAAATAGTAGATAGCAGTATGGAAAAGACATTAAACTACATTATTTTATTCTCAGGGCCACTGATTATTGCCCCTGTTGCTTATCTGGAATTCTCTAGATGTTAAAGGAATATTATCCTTTTCTTCCCAACAATAATAGTTCCTGAAATATTAAGAAACTGCCACCATCTCTCCAAGAACTTACAATCTCTTGTTGGAAAGGCACGTTTTTATGCTTCCTGGGGGGTCCCTAAATATAAGAACTACTTTATCACTTTACTTCTTTAGATCACACATTTTCTTATATATTAGAAGAAAGAAGGAATTTCACTATGGAAAAAAATGATAGTATGTTGTTATAACTCTATAAGCCAGGTTCAGAACAGTCATCAGCAGTGACTTCTAAAACCTGGCTTGTCACCTTCATATACCAGAGTGCTGTGTAATCAAGGGTGACTCATTTAGTTTCTTTGAGCCGTACTTTCTCAAATACAAAGTTAAGAAGCTAGACTATAGTAGTCCTCCAAATCCCCTGGCTCTAGATATATTTAGTTCTATGAAATGATGGCTAAATGCTGTATTTTATTGAACCGAAAATGCCATTGATTGTAAGATGTACTATTATTTAATAATATATCTTTAATAGTACATAATTATTTAATAATTTCTAGCAAGCATGTCTCTTACATATATTAAGGTATTAACATTTAAATATACAATTTATATTTCTCTCATCATAGTGATATCATACCTTCTCTCAAGAGTCAGCTACCTCTAATGGAAAAATTGTCCCTTGATTTCTGCTTCCCAGTGGCCTCTGTTTTTTGCCTGGTCAGATGGATTTAATCATATCTTATTACTTGAATGGGTGTTGGTTCCCCTCAGGAGAAAATATGACCTGTCTCCTCCAAGAATTAGAAAAGCAAAGCATTGAAGACACATTAGTACTATTATTGGGGAAAGGGAGGCTGTAAATAAATATAAATATAAATAAATAGACTTGGGTCCTCATGACTTTTACTAAAAATAGATAGGCAGTAAAAATACCCAGCTTATCAGTAAGAAAATAAGTATTTACTTTTGCTTGCTCAAGCTTGGGAAGGAGTACAGAAGCAAGCTAGCTCTGGGACCAATTTCTTTCTGCCCTTGCTGCCCTGCAAATGACATTCTTATCAGACCATTAAGAATACTGTTATAACTTCTAGTGAGACCACCTGCTAGGTCTCAGTAGTGGGATGATTACATCTATCGGAAATAATGACCCATAACTAGAATAAAACACATTAATAACATCACATTTACCCAAGATAATGCATTTCACCATTTTATATTGCAGAGAACAAGTTAATCAGTAAAAGCATTCCCAAAAAAACGGGAGCAACTAACAGGCACAGAGTAGATAATGAATATAAAAGCAGAATGTGCAGGCTGTTTTTTTTTTTTTTTCTTTAAAACTGAGAAGATATATAATGGGCAGTAATGGTTGGAGCACTAGTTTGGGAATGGGTGATTCTACCTTCCATCTGTGAGCTCATCTGCTAAAATGCAGAGCAGAAGTGACTTCCTCTGGACATAAGAGAAAACCTGAGGTTGTGAGATTTGATGGAAGGAGCTCCAGATTAGGATTAGAAGAGCAGCTATGCTGTTAATGAGCTGTGTGACCTTGAGCAATTCACTTCACCTCTCTGAGCTTCAATTTCTTATCTGCAAAATGAACAGCTTAGACTAGGTGATCTCTGAAATCCCCTCCAAATCTCATATGTTGTGATTTGAAGCAGAATGTCAACCTGACATGGGGATGCTGTGAAAAGTAATAAAAAGGCCTATAAAATTTTGGAGCTCCGTGATCTTCAGAACTGCAGGCAGAAAGGATCAGATCGCAATGGCATTTCAGAGACTGCTTTGACACAAAGGATGGAGGCCCAGGTAAAACTCAGGAACTTTAGAGAATGCAGCATCAGGACCAAAATAACATAAGGCTGTGGTTCTTCGATTATTTTCTGTCTTGGGCAAATGCTTAGGTTGACTATAGTTTATTTCAGGAATTTCAATACCTATAGTAACAGGAAAAAAACTAGTCATAAATAAGGCAGATTAGACAAGCTAAATAAACCCTAATTCTTAAGATATATAACACACCTAAAAGTTCAACCTTACAGTTCAGTCATTTTAGAAGTTAAGGGAACATGAGAGTAGAAAATTAGTTAAATGTCTTAGAGTTTTCAAAGTCTCATAATTTTTGGCTTTGTTTCTATGACTGAGCACTTTTGTTTGAGAAAACACATTTCCTAACTGACCACCACATCATTTCCACGTGACTAGAAACAATCATAGGAAAATATTTATAATGAAACACAAAATAATGAAACATGAAGCTCCAAAAGTCTTGAGACCAATGTTATGGCATGTGTCTTACCTCCTACACCCTGGTTTGCAGATGCTCCATTCTTATGACTCTTGTCAGTATTTTGGAAGAAAAAAACCTACAGTGACCTTTTCATTTTAATCAAGACACAAGTATTGAGTTGATTTTAGGGAAAAAGCAGAAGTGGGTACAGTATGTGCCGGCATTTTGCATGCAGAACCCCACTGACACCTGTACACCAAACCCTCTGGGACACGAAAACTCTAATCTTGCTACATAATGCTGTTCCATTTTAGCCTTACATTATTACTTGAATTGAATTTTAAACTAGTCTACTTACAGAACAAATTACCAAAAGTTTAATTTTCTTTTTCCAACAAATCCCACTGCAAGCACCAGCCACCTGAAGCCAAGAGAGTTGTAGGTTTTGTCCAAATGCAGGTAAATATCAAAACCAACTAATTCTCTTGCAAAATAAATATGCAACCCATTTATACTAACAATCTTTGGTCAAGCTAGATTTTAGCCAAACATAATCAGAAATGATCTTTAAGTCGAGCTTTCTTCTTTTTACTCCTAAATAAAATACAGAAAATAATGGAAAGGCTGTTAGCTTCTTGTAATGAAGGCAAAAGTGATTGAAAAAAGATGTAAAAATTGATGATATCTGGCTGACATTATTTAAATAGACAATGGCTCTATCAATAAAAAGAAGACTTAAGAAATGTGTTTCATGACAAAAATATATTAACCACTTTTCATCATCTGGAACCTTCATAAATCAATAAGAGATAATATTTACTCTATCCTGCCGGGGTGGCTTTTTGTATTTCTAAGAGGACTCATTTAATTCTGGTTGCCATAGTTATGACAGAGTTCTAGAATGAGTTTTGTTTCATCATAATTGCTGCATGTTAGTATATAAACAACTGAACTCTACCTTCAACAGGCAGAACTCAATTGTGAATAAAGAAAATTCCTTATCATAAAGTAGTTGAACTAGAATGCAAAACACACCATTGAGTCCTTGCTCTCCTCAGAGAGTTAGCAAATACTTCTCAAACTTTATAGCAGTTATCTCTGAAAGGCACATCAATAGTACAAGAAGAATGCAGAAGAAGATTTAAAATGTTTAAAGTGATGTGGAGATTTACAGAAGTTAAAATAATTTATTCTTGGTCTGTAGCATAAGTCATAAGGAAAATTTTGACCTTTGGGCTATTGATCTATCTTTTTACCAAATACCTGTCACTTCATGTAGATATTAAATTTGAAATGTGTTATTTCTCAGCCAATTCAATGCCAATTGGTTCAATATCAGTTTATCCACTAAAAAAAGGAAAAGAAAAACAATCCAGGGAAATTACTCTTAAGCCTGATATGTTTTTAGCATTAATTTCAAAGGCCACAACATAAAAGAAAGAAAAGGAAAACATGTATCCTCTTGTTACATCTTTGAGGTGCAAATATCCAGAAAATATGAAATCAAAAAGAATTGGGGCCATCTCCTTTCGGATCCGGGCTACTGGAGCACTAAGGTGTCAGTTGGTCCCGGCCAGAACACTTCAGTCCTTCCCTGCAAGGATATATTTAATAACTGATTTGTGTGTTCCTTTAATACAAGAAAATGGAAACGGAACAGCCAGAGGAAACCTTTCCCAACACCAAAACCAATGGCGAATTTGGTAAACGCCCTGCTGAAGTTATGGAAGAGGAGCACGCTTTTAAAAGATCTAGAAACACTGATGAGATGGTTGAATTTCACATTCTGTTTCAGAGCAAGAATGCTGGGGCAGTGGTTGGAAAAGGAAGCAAGAATATTAAGGCTCTCTGTACAGACCAGAATGCCAGTGTTTCAGTCAGACAACAGTGGCCCCGAGCGCACATTGAGTATCAGTGCTGATATTGAAACAGTTGGAGAAATTCTGAAGAAAATCATCCCTACCTTGGAAGAGGGCCTGCAGTTGCCATCACCCACTGCAACCATCCAGCTCCCGCTCGAATCTGATGCTGTGGAATGCTTAAATTACCAACACTATAAAGGACGTGACTTTGCAAGTTGAGATTGTTGATGCATCAGAGTCTGGCTGGAGGAATTATTGGGGTCAAAAGTGCTGAAATCAAAGAACTTCGAGAGAACACTCAGACAACAATCAAGCTTTTCCAGGAATGTTGTCCTCAATCCACTGAGTGGTTCTTATTGGAGGAAAACCTGATAGGGTTGTACAGTGCATAAATATCATCCTTGATCTTATATCAGAGTCTCCCATCAAAGGACGTGGTCAGCCTTATGATCCCAATTTTTACGATGAAACCTGTGATTATGGTGGTTTTACAATGATGTTTGATGACCACTGTGGACGTCCCATGGGATTTCCCATGCAGGGAAGAGGTGGTTTTGACAGAATGCCTCCTGGTCAGGGTGGGCATCCCATGCCTCCATCCAGAAGGGATTGTGATGATAGGAGCCCTCGTCGAGGACCTCCTCCACCTCCTCCTGGACGAGGGGGCCGGGGTGGTGGCAGAGCTCGGAATCTTCCTCCTTCTCCACCACCACCACCTAGAGGAGAGGATCTAATGGCCTATGACAGAAGGGGAAGACCTGGAGACCATTATGATGGCATGGTTGGTTTCAGCGCTGATGAAACCTGCGACTCTGCAGTAGATACATGGAGCCCTTCAGAGCCGCAGATGGCTTATGAACCACAGGGTGGCTCTGGATATGATTATTCTTATGCAGGGGGTCGTGGCTCATATGGTGATCTTGGTGGACCTATTATTACTACACAAGTAACTGTTCCCAAAGATCTGGCTCGATCTATTATTGGCAAAGTTGGTCAGTGGATTAAACAAATCCGTCACGAGTCAGGAGCATCGATCAAAATTGATGAGCCTTTAGAAGGGTCTGAAGATCAGATCATTACCATTACAGGAACACAGGCCCAGATACAGAATGCACAGGATTTGCTGCAGAACAGTGTGAAGCAGTATTCTGGAAAGTCTTTCTAAGACTAGTGAAGAACTGAAGGAGTCCTGCATCATTTTTTTTTAATCTGCTTCTGTTTAAAAAGCCAACATTCCTCTGCTTCATAGGTGTTCTGCGTTTGAGGTGTAGTGAAATCTTTGCTGTCACCAGATACAATGTTTCAGTTCCTTACAAACAGGATTGGGGGTTGGAGGAGGGTGTGCAGAAACTAACATTGAAATTTTGCAACAGCAGCAGAGTGAGTGAATTTTAATATTTGCTCATTGTTGGTGGTTTTAAAAAAAATCCCCCCATGTAATTATTGCAAACACTTTGCTTTGTGGTCACTGTAATATTTTGGGGGGAGGTAGGGCAGGGAGGAAAAGTAACAATAGTCCATATGTCCCTGGCATCTATTCAGAACAGTGTGCAGAATGTAATGCTCTTTTGTAAGAAATGTTTTATGATTTTTAAAATAAATTTAGTGAATCTCAGAAAAAAAAAAGAATTGGATCCCACAACTTGGGAAACAGGGTATTTAGAAATCACAGTGAACAATATATGTGCCCTAAGAAAAACCCAAACACTATTTTCATAGACAAAAGCCCAACAATCTGCCAGTAGCAATTCAAATGTCAGTTCAGTTAAAAAGATAACCCTTTAAATTTTGAAAAACAAAATACCTCTGTTAATCACAGAATCTTTTAAAATATGTATTTGTCTCGTAAAGTTTGACAATGCTGCCTGTGAAATCCGAAAGGAGAACATGTCATGAGAATATGGAAGCACAAGAAACTTCAACTAAAATTGTCTTTTCCCATATGGCAACTTAAGACAAATAGTCCTAAGTGTGTTATTTTGAGAGACACACAATTTTGAAATAACTGGAGATACCTCAAGTTATTCTAGAAGTGAAATGTAGAAAGAAGTTCTTTGGCTTATTCACCTTAGACTTTTCCTGTTTAGTTAGAAGTTGCATTCAATTACCTTCCATTTGAAACTCTTTTGATTCTATATTTGTAGTTTTTATTGTTTTGAGGGGGAACCATTTTCATATATATGTTAGATTTGGATCATGACCATTTGCATGACATTTTATTAAAATATATGGTTTGAACATGAATAAGACAGTGTGTTATTTATTCAAGAGATATGAAGATAAATAAGATAATTCTTACCCAAAGGAACACATACTAGAAGAACTAAGTAGAAAAATAGGGAGAAGCATTAAGATAAATAATACAAGATAATTACATAATATGGGCTGTGTATGAATGGGATAAAAGAAGAGCAGAGAGTTGTGACAGTAAACCCAGCAAAGACATATGCTCTTTGCTAGATCAGAAAAGGCTTCAAGGAGGCACTGGCATTTGAGTTGGACACCATTAAAGGAAGTTCAACAGACTAGCTTTAGTGAGGCATATTCTAATATTCTGAAAGGCAGAAAAATACTAGCAAAAATAAAAATGATGACCAGGACAGGATATGTGAATTTTTTTTTCCAGAAGCTTGACAAACTTTTAATAGATGTTGGTATAAGCAAATGCAGACTAATTGAAGTACATGTTGTCATTTTTAAAAAGCCACAGAGTGGTTGTGAAAATTTTAAGTTATTTTTGTATATTGAGAGCAGGGATATTTCCATCACATGGTAGAGCCTAGAAGGAGATATTGTATTTCTTGAGTGATAGAAAGTAGCAGCTGTTGGGGCAAAGAACGGGCTGTAGAAAGAATACTTGCTCTGACTCTTAGTAACTGGGTGAAACTGGAAAACGTACTTAACCTTCCATGACTGTTTTCTTATCTAAAGTAGGAATATTTACAGTGTCTTCTTCCTGGTTGTCATGAGTATTAAATGAATTATTGGGTATAAAACACTTGAACTAATGCATGGCAAATAGTAAGCACTCAGTGTTGTATTAGCTCGTTTTCATTATGTGGAGCAGAGATGAAACTACTTTCATGCAGATTTAGGTATTTTTATTTTAATTTTCTTTAGAAAAGATCTGTTTTGGATCATTTAAGAACTTCAGCAATGGAGTGAAAACTAAAGTTAAACTAACCTTGCCAATTAAAGATAACTTCCTTTCAAAAGTCCAAGTTTCTTTCTCCTCTTGCAGCGGTTCTAGAATATAGCTACACTTTTTAGTCATATGAAGATTTCTTAAAAATACTAATGCCAGGATCCTACCTCCAGAGATTCTAATTTAATTGGCCTTGACGGTAAGGAGTTTTAAAAGCTTCCCAGGTGATTTTAATGTACAGCCAACGTTGAGAACCACTGAGCCAATGGGTAAATCGTCTGCCAATTTGAAGTTCAAAATCCCTGTAAGTGCTGTGCTGATTCATGCCTTGTTATCAGGTATTTCTGTCCTCGCCTCTGTCCCCCTCACACTGGCACAGGGGGACAGTGTGAATCCTCACAGTGATGGGTCTCTGATTGGGGCTTCACTAGTCTCCACTATCATGGAGTTGGCCTACTTTTGTTCCTGGGAGGCTTGCACTGTTATCTGCTGAAGAGTGGGTCCGGGATGAGCACTGACTGCCTGCCTGGCTACCAGCCCAGGTAACACTTGATCCCACCTGGCTTTGTAGGCACTTTGCTGGATGTGCTGCTGAAGCCCACCCTCACATAGCTACCTCTGGCTGTGAAGTCCTGTGCCCTGTAGCCTCTTCATCTTTACATCTAGGCTGCTGATGGTCACTGGTCCTCTGGAACCTCCCAATTTTCCCTCAACACCAGGTATGCTGGAATGTCCCATTCAAACCCTGTGCAGGCCATAGGGTTTGGGGTCCTTTTGCAGGTGTATCTATCTATATCTATATCATATCTATATCACTTTCTCTCTGCTCTTGCTCTTCTGCTACTCCTGGACTACACTGGATACAAAGGATTGTCTGGGACTCTGGTCAGATTTCCATCATCTTGTGGCTGAGACCTAGGAGAGGGGATTTATGTTTCATACAAGGGACCCAGGGAGCACTTGACCCTAGTTTCTCCTCCTCCAGTGCATGTATACACCTTGGACAGAAATCTGTGCCCTCCTCCTCCAGTTTCTATTATCTTTCCTTAGGTCACATCCTCAACGCTTCCTAGGTTATAGCTTAAGGAAAATTCTGTGACCAGAGTCTCCTTGGCTTGACTCTGGACATGGAAAAGGCAGATTTTTGGAATTCAGAAAAATCTTTGTCTTTTGGAAATCCTAGCATTGTGTCTCACAAGGAAGTCAAAAACTTCATTTTTAGCCAAAATTTGAATAGTAAACATTTTGTTTTTGTCCTCCTGTCCTAACATGACTGCTTATATCTCTCCTGAGGCAATAGATATACCTGCCATAATCAGGGGACAGCCCCATATAAGGAAGTATAAAAAATAAAAACACAATTTTATATTTCAAACTATATTATTCCCATAATATCTATAATTAAAATAATTCCAGCATGAATCTTCCACTCTTCTTAAGCATTTAGATTCTAACCTAGAAGACAGGGAACACCTGTTTTCAACCCTATGGTTTTGAAACCACCAATTCTTTCCTTCCTTCTTTCTTAGTCCAAACTCTATTGCATGTGTGTTGTGTGTGTGTGTACGTAATTCTTGTTTTGCTTACTAGATCCTTTAGGTTTATAAGTTGCAACATTTCAATTTATTCTAAGAATTTAAGAGTAGGACATGTCTTGACCAACTGCCACCAAGACTAGGAATGTAGGTCACATACTAAGCATCAAAATATTTCCTTACTACTACTAGCAATCTCTTCTGGACCACTGAGGATAGAGACTTTGAAAGATGCATCTTTCTTTCCCTTTGGCCTTCTCCAATCCTTCACGAAAAAATAAATGCACTAAAATTCTGGCTTCTCTCATTAAGATTGAATCAATATCCAGAGATTCAAGTTTCATACAATGTGCCTCCACCTATGCCAAGATGGAGTTAACTCCACCCCACTCCAGCCAGAGAACCCCTTCTCAGATTCAGGCCCTTGTTCCATCTGACACCCTACTTTGTACATAATTCTATTTCCATAGGAAAAAATAATCCCCAGAAGTGGAGTGAAAAGTTCAAAACATTTTAATTATTTCATCTGTTGATGCCTATATCTAAGTTGCTTTCCAGGAAAGTTTTTTTAAATTTACAAACCTACAAGAAGTGTATGAAAATGCCTATCTCACAACATTTTTTCTCAAACTGTTGCCAGTCTGAAGGTGGAAAATTGCAACTCATTATATTGGAAAATATTTTCACATTAATTGCCCATCTGTATTTCTTTTCTGAATTATCTTTCCTTGACTTCTGTTCATGTTTCTGAGATCTTTTTATTGTTGATTTTTTAAAGTATTGAATATGTCATGCATGTTCCAAATATTTTTCTCAGTTTTCAAATTTTCTTTAATTTGGAATTATAGATTTTGTTTTGTTATATTTAATTTTTATGTTATCAGTCCTTTCTTTTGTTGTTTCTTCAATGACTTTATGCTTACAAAAATCCTTCCCAATCATGAATGGATAAATATCTGATACTTTGATTTCTTATTGTTCTATGAGTCATTAGGGGAAGTCCATTGTGGAGTACAGAGTGTTCATTCTTCACTGAGATGGTGTGTATGGAGTCTTGGCCCTGCCACTTATTGGCTGAGTGACCTTGGGTGGGCTGGCTATTTCCCTATCTCTTAAATGGTGATAATGCCTCCCTCTAAAGTTTGTTGTCAATATTAAATGAAATAATATATTTAAAACACAGCATGCATAGTAAGCACTCAGTCAACTGTAGTTATTATTTAATTCACATGAAATTAATTTTTGGTTTAGTATATAACATCAATAATTTAATTTTTTGCCCAAAATATTTGATCAGTTTTCCCAGCATCAGCTATTTTAAAAATCTTTCCTGGGCTTCCCTGGTGGCGCAGTGGTTGAGAGTCCGCCTGCTGATGCAGGGGACACGGGTTCGTGCCCTGGTCTGGGAAGATCCCACATGCCGCAGAGCGGCTGGGCCCGTGAGCCATGGCCGCTGAGCCTGCGCGTCCGGAGCCTGTGCTCCGCAACGGGAGAGGCCACAACAGTGAGAAGCCCGCATACCACAAAAAAATAAATAAATAAATAAATAATCTTTCCTTATGTGATGTTTGTTGCTACAGTTTGTAGCTACTAACTCTCTATTTGTGCTTTCAGTTGGCCATGGAAAGAAGGGCCCTTGTAATGAAGTGATTTGTGTGCATGTGTTCTCACTCACTCTAGGTGCAATTAGGTACTACTCTTTGAACATGAGAGCTTGAGCTTTTCTGTTCAGTAAAACAAGCCGGCAACCCTATCTAAGGGAAGGGCCAGTGGAGTCAAGGCTCAGCCATAGACTGTCTATCGGCACTGCCATATTGGAATACACTTCTCTTTACCTCAACTCACACAGATGGCAGGACCATCCTGAAGCAGCAGACATACCAGGTGACCCACAAAGTGAGCTGCCCCCACTCATTCTGCCCACAACAATGAAGAGAAAACTCTTACAACATTTTATCCTTGGTGTTCTGATGAAGCTTCAGAGAACAGAAGTAAAACAGTAGATCTAAGGAAGATAACTGTTCTCCTCAACAGAGTGCTGCTTTCCCCACTCCTCTTATTGCCATCTTATCCTAAGGATATCCTGAATAATTTGCCCCATAACAGGGGTTAACCTACCTGAGATGGTCCTTCCAAGTTGCCAAGTTCTTTCTCCACAAAACTTAACTGTGGATTTTTTTAATGTTTCCTCCAGCTATTTAAGTATCATCCAACAAAAAAAAATCATTAATAAATAATGTAAACAACTATACATGGGTTTTCACATGCAACTTCACATTTAAGAGAAAATAAGATTTTAAGAAAATTTACAGTGATTTAACAACATATCTTCAGACTAAGACCTGACTTAATGGAAGCCTTCACAGTTAGAGCAGCCATGGATTGTGGCTGAATTAGGTTAGGTCATGTCTAATATTCTCTGCTTCCATTTCTATTCACCAATGATTACCATAACTATTTGATTCTTTCCCAGAACTCTGCTGCCATTTTCTGTACGCTGGCTTCTGACTTAGCCCACCACTGTAAAGTTTATCTTGGTTCATTAATTCCTATGTAGGCTTCTGACTTGCCTCCCAATCACGGAGAGGATTTGTGGTTCTGTAAGACTCATGGGAGCATCTACTCTGTGAAGGTCTTAGCTGTGCGGGAGTCACCCCCGCCCCCTCAGGACTGCTTGTTTCCAGAAGTGCAGCTGTCTTTGGTTTTCTCCGGGTCTCAAGGCCAGACATTACACAAGACCTAAGACCTTAAAGCTAAGGAAGAAACTGAATCCCTCAGGAATAGAGGGAAGCTTTTAAGCCTTTTTACCTTATTTCCCAGCTCTTCCCTTTGGGGCAGTGAGAGCTACAGCAAACAAAGACCCTTCATCTCTCTTCTCAGTGGGGTTTCTCAACTAACACTAAAGCTGCCTCAAATATGCTAGCTCTTCTATCAATCTTATTTTTGTACCTGTTGTTCGTGGCTGTGCTTTCCACTAGTCAGGACAGAACTCTCCACACCACCAGTACATCTCAGTTCCTTTGTTCAATATTAAATCCCACCTGCCAACTGAGTCAAGGATTTCTCCAAAATGTCACCCAAGTTTCTCTTAATTTACTTGCTTGTCACATGGTCTAATTTATTGAAAAGAACATTAGCTGAATATCTGAAATAGATATGAAAAAAAAACCTATAACCAGACAATAGAAATTTCTTTGTCATCTCATCATCATCATCATCGTCATCATAATCATCATCCCTAACAATTATATAGTGCCTACTACATGCCAAACACTAATATAACTGCTTTACACAGATTAAATTCTTTGATTCTTACAACCAAATAAGGCTAATGGTATTATGTTCATTTTAAGATAAGGAATCTGAGGCAGAGAAAGAATACATAACTTATACAAGGTCACAGCTGGCTCCAGATGCCCTGCTCTTAACCCTTACATCATGCCACCTGCCTACAATGACAATCCCCAGGTGACTTCCAAAATCCACTCTTATCTAATGTAACCAAACAGCCTGTCTTCTGTGTTGTCAGTTCACTCTTGAGTGTACCATTTGGATTTACTCTGAAAGAGATAGTCCCTGAAGAATTCTACAAAGCAGGGATGTCTTCACAAGCAGGCAAGTTTAAAACTTTTTAGTTTTAAAATTTTAAATGAGCTTGAAATTTCCACAACAAAAATAACAGTTTTAACATTGCATATCTGATATCTAAACTATATCAAAAACTTTTAAGCAATAATATGGAAAGCCTTGTTCCCATCCAATGGTAGAGGAAACTAAAGCTCAGGGAAGTCAAATACCTTGACCATCATCACACGAGTAGAAACTGAGCTGTTTGTCTATGGTGTGTATGTTCTTCCCACCTTAACACACTCTCTATTAAATAAAGATATTCTAATAAGTTGTATAATACCCATAGCGTACTTTAATAAATTACTCTTAAACTTAATTCTAGGAGATTAAAGTTTATCCTAGGGGAAATACTTTCCAACTTTTAACAACCTGTGGAAAGCAGATCCACCATTTCCATGGCCTTTTCATTGAACTCATTGACCCTCCCAAGACATTCACATGAGAGAAGGGATCAAAGGTAGAGGTGCAGATGGAAGACCCTTCAGATATTACACAGAGATGCCCAACCATCTGTATGTCACAGCCAAACTCAAAAGGTTTTCTTAGATTCTACAGCAGCTAAAGTTTTTTCTTCAATTTACACAGAGATGCCCAACCATCTGTATGTCACAGTCAAACGCATAAGGTTTTCTGAGATTCCACAGCAGCTAAAATTGTTTTCTTCAATTCCTATAGTTAGTCCACTCAATGACAGAATACAAAATGGACTTCTCTGCTACATGACAGTTAATCAGTTTACCCAAAAATCATTTGCAAAGAGTAAAGTTTCACTGTCCTCACTCTTCTGAGGCACTGTGGTGTGACATACTGAAAAAGAACAGTTTTAGAAAAACAGCTAGATTCAAATCCAAGTTATGTCATTTACTATTAGTATGAACATGGAAAAAATTAACTCTCTGCAGGTTTTAGTTAATTCACTTAGAAAATGATAAGATATTATTACTAATTAGTTTGGATTTGGGAGCAACAATAAATACCACCCTATCTTCCATTCTTGAGTTTAGAATCTGCTAAAAATTAAGATAGAAGAGAAGAGCCAATCCATATCATAGTGCCTGTTGTATTGATAAATCTCAACTGGAGACCAGTTGAGCTCCCTAAATTTCTCCCAAAAATGGACCTGATTATTCTTCCACTTATACATGAAGTGGGATAAACCAAGCCACTGGGACCTAGTCCAAAGCTACCCACATGGAGGACCACTCCTGGATCCTGAACATCTGTGAGCTGCAAAAGAGGGAACCCAAAAGTCCCAGAGTCCAGCATGCTCAGCTCCTTCCACAAGATTTACCAATAAGATAAGTCAGTCTTATCAGTGAGGAGTCAATGAGGATGCAAAAAGAAGTTGAAAGAATTCTTCTCATATTAACCTTTGTGAAGTGGAAATTCTCTTTATGGATTCATGAATAACAAGGAGAAAGTGTTCTTCCTAACAGCACCAAAGAGTGATGCCTTCAGCTAAGATTTCTCTTATATATACCCAGGTATATGTTGAAAGCTTCAATTTGGATATAATACAAGTACCTAAATTCAGAAACCTGAAGCTGAGTTAATAATCTCATTTTATTTCTTAACATATTCCTCCTCCAGTGTGCCCTATCTCGATAAAAGGTACCACCATCCATTCAGAGTCTCAATCCAGAAATCTAGATGTTATCCTTGATGCTTCCCCATCTTCTTTATTAAATTAACCATGAGGTCTTATTTAATTCTATCTTCTAAATATTTTTCAACTATACTGTAATTCTATCCTTTTCCACTATAACCACTTCTTCCGGGACATCACTATTATTGTATTTACTTCCTATTTTACTTCCTTTTACTTTTGCCCTCTACCCCATCATCTACTTGAATGGCTCTCCAAACAGCCCCCAAAATCATTTTTGTAATATGCAAATTGAATTCTATTTATCTGACTCCAGCTCTTTCACTTACTTCAAGTTTCCTCTTAAATCTCACTCTCTCAGGAAAGTCTTCCTGATCTCTTTTAGACTTATATACAGGAATTCAACAGTTAACTTTCATAGCCTCCTGTAATTCCTCTTGTGACAAGACTCACCACACTTTATTTTAATTGTTTTTATATCATTCTGCCAAAGTCTATTGTTTTCAAATGTTGAAAGCCAAAGATAAAAAGCAAATATTGTAATCAGCAAGAAAAATTACATTGCATACAGGGGAACAAAAATCTGATTAATAGCTGACTTCTCATGAAAACCATGGGAGCCAGAAGAGATTGGAACAATGTCTTTCCAGAGCTGAAACAAAAACTTATCAATCAGAAGTCTCTACCCAGTGAAAATATTCTTCAAAAATGACAAAAAAAGAAGACATATTTGGATAAACAGAAACTAGTATAATTTGCTTTCAACATAACTGTGCTAAAGTTATTGCTAAAGGAAGTTCTTCAGGCTGAAGGGAAAATATTTCAGATGAAAACTTGGATCCTTGGAAAGAAGGAAGAGCATCAGAAATGGTAGATATCTGGTACATGCCAAAGATTTTTTTTTCTCTTTGTTTCCCATAAACCATACAACTCTTTAGAGCAAAAATTATAACATTACCTTGTGGAACTTATATTTAAATGGAGTTCACATTATATTATGTATTAATTTTCTATTGATGCCATAAAAATTACCAATACTTATTAGATTAAACAACAAAAATGTATTGACTTAAGGTTCTGTAGGTCAGAAATCTGACATGGATCTCACTGGGGTAAGATCAAGGTGTCAGTATTTGTTCCTTTCTGGAGGCCTTAAAGCCTTGCTCATCTGTGTTGTTGGCAGAATTGAGTTCATTGTATTGATATTTGTAGGATTAGGTCTCATTTCCTTGCTGGCTGTCAGCTTAGTGTCATCCCTAGCTTCTAGAGGCCACCCTCATTCTTTGTCTCATGAACCTCTTCCTCGTCTTCAAAGAAATAGCAGGTCAAGTCCCTTTTTGAGTCTTTCCTCCTCCTTTTTTCATCTCATCTCTATGACCCAATTGAGAAAATCTCTCTTCTTTTAAGGACTCATGTGATTAGACTTGGCTCCCCCATATTATCAAAGATAAGCTCCCCATGACAAACATATCTGTAGAGCAACTTTTGCCATATAAGATAACATATGCATAGGCTCTGGAGACTAGGGCATAGGCATCTTTGGAAGGCTATAATTCTGCCTCCCGCTCAAGAGTATCCTAAAACATGAGGGGAGAGAATATGTATCTATAAGGTTGAAAATGTTTTTAATTTTCTACAGAAAGTGATACAATATAAATTGTAAGTGAAATATGAAAAGTTATGTATTTAATATACTATATATATACATATATAGGACAATGTATGTATATATATATATATATATATATATATATATATATATATATATATATATATATATATAAATACCCAGAACAACCATTACAAAAACTGCAGAGAAACATAAAAATACAAAGTATTAAAATTTATGGAATACGGGCAAAGCAGTGTCCAGAGAGACATTTAGTAAATGCCTATGTTAGAAATAAAGATCTAAAAATTGATTATATGAGTTCTCATCTTTTAAAAAATTAGATAAAAAGAAAAATGTACTCAAATTAAGTGAAAGCAAGAAAATAATAAATGTAAAGGATAAATCAATGAAACGGGAAACAAGAAAATAATAGACAAAAATCAATAAAACCAAAAAATAGTTATCTCAAGCATATGTAAAATTAATAAGCATAACTGCACTAATCAAGAAATAAAGAGACACATCAAAATATTAACATTGAAAGAGGGTATACCACTACAGAGCCTACATACATGGAAAGGATAATAATGGAATGTTTTGAACAACTTAATATAACAATATATGTAGCTGAAATGAATAAATTTCTTACAATACAGAAATTTGACCCAAGAAGAAAAACTTGAATATCCTGTATTACTTTAGAACTGAATTTGTAATTTAAAATCTTCCTACAAAGAAAACTCCAAGCCCAAATGGCTCCAGTGGTGAATTCTATCACATATTTAAGAAAAAATAATACCAATTCTATGCAAACCTTTCAGAAAGTAGTAGAAGAGAGAATACTTCCAAAATCCCTTTATATGGCCAGCCTTACTCAGATACCAAAACCAGACACAAACATCACAAGTATAGAAAGCCATAATTCAACATACACTATGAACATTAATGCAACAATCCTGAACAAAATTTTAATAAATAAAACCCAGCAATATTAAAAGAGTATATAATACATCATAGTCAGTGGGATTTATCCTAGGAATGGTATGTAGGTTTGCCATTTGAGAATCAATGTAATTCACTATATAAATAGTATAAAATAGAAGAACCATATGATCTTTTCAATACATGCAGAAAATTCATTTGACACAAGTTATGATAAAAACTTCAAAAACTAGAAATATGTATCAGCATATACATGTAAAGAAGCCTAATAACATTTTTAACACAACAGATCAAAGGTCAACAATAGTAACCAACATGAGGATTACATGGGTCTAAGCACTAACCAGAAAGTTTCCAAAAAGCAGATACCTTTTTCCTCAGAAGATTCCATGGGTAACTAATAAAATGCATGACCTAATTATGTGAGGAACCCAGAATGGTAATAGCACTGATGAAGGACCAGTCTTATATCCTTACCAACTAGTACTATGACCTTCAACTTCTGTACCTTATATTCTCCATCTGTAAAATATGAAGTTTGACTTAGAAGGATGATACCTCAGCTCCATATAGCCCCCTTCAGATTTATAACATTAGCAGTAAAAGATTCTCCAGTCTTTTAGTCAATAACTTTTGTTGCCAAGTTCCAACTGGGTATAGCTCCTTGAAGGGAGTGAGAGGTGGTGAGAACAAACAGAAGCTGAGCCTCAGACCTGAAGTCAGGACCATCATGGTGATGCTTCCCCTTGGCAGATGAGTTGTGCAGACCCTGCTGGGACACCGTCTGTCACAGCTGTGTGAAGTCAAAGAAAAAGCTGTGGGAAATATTCACCAGCTCCAATGGGTCATTTTTCACCAGCTGCAGATGGCTCTGTGGAACAAAACAAAAAGCATGGGGGGTGCAGTGACTGGCAAACTACGCCCAACATCCCGAGATGAATGACCTGTCTGTAACTTGAAAGCTAGGCCTGCAGATTCACTGTGGGGAGAGTCCAGCCTCCTCTCTGCTTCCTAACACTCTCCATCCAAACTCCTGTGGTGTTTAGTACAGCACAGCCCTAGGACCTGGGTACTGGTACTCCATGAATAGTGATTAGTAGGACAGTACGGTGACTCAGACTCAGCCACCCATTCAGAAGTCCTAAGAAAGTGCCAGGGGGTACCTGGTTCACAGTAAGTGCTTGACAAATGCTTATCAAAATATACTGCCTTGAAAAGATATCCTCTTATATCACAGAAAAATCCAGATGGGAGCTCGTTCTGTTACCTCTATCCAGTATTTTCTGAAATTTCTAAATCCGGTTCACTCAGATTGTCTCTATTGTTAAGTCCCCTTGCACTGTCCCAAACTCCTGATTTAATTCTCAGCTAATGGACACTGACCTCTTGTACTTCCCACCCATTTGTGGGTAACGGGCAGTAACACTTAATGATAAATGAGTTAGACCTTAGTACAACTATTAAATGGTTCAATTTGTTTGGGGCATCCAAAATATTTCCTTTCTGCTTCAGCCACAAATACCATTAGCTGCTCTCTCTCCCCTTTCAACAAAAACTTACTTTCAGAAAAGACTCTGATGCCCCTCATCTACAGCATAATATAAGTTTGTCAATGTGATCAGATTCTAAGGAAATTTATATCCTAAGGCATACTTCTAATGTTTCATGAAGAACTTAGCCACCTGGACAAGCATTGCCATAATTGGAGGAATTCCGGAGGAGGGCCTGTATGTTATATCATAGGGGATATATTATCTAAAAGTAAAACTGGCCTTGACTTTTCGTGTACTCTCCTCTACGACTTCTTTTGACTTTTCACTGCCCACACATCTGATTTATTGTGTTACTGCTCTTGCTGCTAAAATGGGAAATGGATAGCTAATGACTTAAAAGAGCTACTGCTAAGGAGTGATTAACAGTCTGGGAAGAGGCAAGCAGAGGCATCATGTATATGCAAAGAGTTAATGCATTTCCAAAGCTTTCCTCCCTCTAGGAGGATATCCCTCACTTTGAAGTAAAAAAAAAAAAAAAAAATTCTAGGTGTGCCTGAAGAGGGATGCTAAAAGACAGGAGGCTGCTTTTAGGAGATATTGAACTTCAGGTCTTAAACGATTTAAATGCAATTCCCATGTGCAGCTGCTAAACCAAAGCACCTCACCCCAGGGAAGAGATGAGAAATTTTGAGGGCGATTGAACACTGAGAATTCTCATCGCGGCTTAGCAAAAAGTGACTTAGCACATGTGTTTCAGTAATTATGAAGCATGGGGATGCTCACTGGCTCTGAAAGGCCTAGTCACCAGTGTGACAACTCTGGTGCTGGTGAAAGAGGCAGTCAGATGAAGCAGGAATGAACATCTTTCACCTTTGCAATCTGCTAATGCTCCGGCAACTTTTCTTCTGAGAATGGGTGTCTGCCACTCTGTGCATTCATGTCAAGGTTTTTAAGATGAAGTGTGCAGAGCTAATCAGGGGAAGAAGAGGGAGGGAGAATGCTTATTAAGTAGCTACCGTGTAGGCAGCACCTGCTGGGGTCCTGGAATTTTACATGCTTTCTTAAAATAAAGTAAAGAAAAAGAAATTTTACTGGGAAATTCTACATCATTACAGAAAATCATAGAAACAGGAAATTCCTCTACAATTCTGCACAGGTCATATAATAGAATATTGCCGAGACCTGGAAGGCTGCTGTATATAGACTTGCATCCAGCCTTAGAACCACCTGTCGCTGCCCTAAAGCTTAGCACCACTATGGCGGTACCTTTCTCTCTTTGCTTTGTAGGTTTTTCACATACGCATGCATTTCTAGAGGTTATAGTTTATTTGTGCTTGTTTTTGAACCATATACCAATGGGATCATGAAACATTGATTCTTCTGTAATCTGACTTCTTTCATTCAATTAAAAAGTTATGTTTATGATGTACATGTTTTTGTCTGACACTCTAGTTTGTTCATTTCATTGCTATCATACTATTACATTACATGACTATATCACTGTTCATTTATCCATTCTACCGCTGAGGATCTTTGGGTTAGAACTATCATGAATAATCTTCTATGAGCACTCTTATGCATGTCTTATGAAGCACATGGGCATGCATTTCTGTCAGTTATATACCTAATGACAGAATTGGGGGTCACCATAACATATATCTTCAACCTAAGTTAATAATGAAAACTTCTTTTCCAAATGATTGTACCAATTCACATCAACAGTGTCAGGTACTTCCTGTTGCTTCATATTCTTAATAAACTTAGTATATTGCAAGACTTTTTTTCATTTTAGCCATTCACACAGATGTATGTCATTTGTCATTCTTCTGATTACTAATGAGACTGACATTTTCAGATATGCACTAGGTATTAGGATGTCATATTTTTGAAATGCCTGCTCAAGATCTTTGTCCATTTTTATAATTCTTTATTGATTTAAATGATACTGCATCATACATATAATTACAAATAGCCTCTCTCCCTCTTTACTTACCTTTTTATTTTATTTATTTATTTTTGACTGTGTCTCGTGGCTTGCAAGATCTTACTTCCCTGACCAGGAATCGAACCCAGGCCCCAGCAGTGAAAGCGCAAGACCTAACCACTGGACTGCCAGGGAATTTCCATCTTTTCATTCTCTTAATGTTTCTTCTAAAGAACAGAAATACTTCATTTTAATATAGTCAAATTTATCAATCTTTTTCCATGTGATTATCCTGAGGCAATGAAGATACTTTCCTACACTATCTTCTAAAAGCTTTATTGTTTTGCCTTCCACATTGAAGTCTACTCTCTACCATACATATTTGTTCCTTATGATGTGAAATAAAGGTCGGCTTTAATTTTTTTCAGTGTGAATATCCAATTGGCCCAGACCACTAATTGAGGCCATTCTTTCCCACTTATCTCTACTTTTGTCATAAATCAAGTGTTCATAGATGTGTGGGTCTTTTTTTATTCTCTTCCAATGGCCTGTTTGTCTACCCTATGCCAAAAAACTACACCATCTGCATTGTTATATCTTTAAATCAAGTGTGATATTTGGAAGTGCAAGTCCTCTTCCACCTTATTTGCTTCAAGTGTGTCTTGGCTACACTTGGTCCTTTGCATTTTCATAAATTTTAAAATCATTTTGCTCATCTCTCTCTCTCTCTCTCTCTCTCTCTCTCACACACACACACACACACACACTAAACCTGCTTATAATTTTATTACCATTACATTAAATCTGAATACCAATTTGGAAAGAACTGACATCTTTACAGTCAGTTTCAGAGTCTTCCCATCAATGAACATAATATACCTCTCCCTTTATTTATATCTTCTTTAATTTTTTTCCGTTAATGTTTCCTTCATTGAGATCTTGTATGTCCTTTATTAAATTGATTCTTAGTCATTTGTTATTTCTAATAATATCTGAAATGATATTTTTGTCACCTAATTGCTTATTGCTAATATATAATACATTTTTTAATATCAGCTTCTATTCAGCAAACTTGCAAACTCTCAAAAGATTCTTTTGAATATTCTAAAAACACAAGCATATCATCTATGAATAATGATGTTACTATTTTTCTTTGAAACCCTTCATAATTTATTATTTTTTTTCTGTGTTACTGCATTGGCTAGGAAGCCCAGTACCTGTCAAATAGAACTGGTGGGTACCATTCTTATCTTGTTTCCAGTTTCAAAGAAATGTTTTTTAACATTTCACCATTAAGTATAAGGCTTACTGTTGGGTTTCTTTTTTTTGATATACTTTATTAGACTAAAGACTGTCCCTGCTATTCCTAGTTTGTTACTGTTTTTCATAAAATGTATGATGATTTATCAAACATGCTTCCTATATCTATTGGAATAATCATGAATGAATTTTGTATTCTCTTAATGAAATATATATTTATATACTCTATATTCTATAATATTTTAATATGTAATATTTTAATATATTTTACATATTGTTACTAATCTCAGTTTTACATGTGGCAAGAATCTCAGTTTGGGCAAGGGTAATAGTAAGACTGGGATTCAGGGCAGCTGAGTGTGCTTGATGGATTAGTGAAGTGAGCTTTTCTGGAGTCTATTGCATGAAGATATCCTAGCAGAGAATCCATGGAAGGAAAGAAACTAGACAGTTACAAAGCTTCAGTGTCAGAAATGAGGGGGAATTTTGCTGACCACAGGAGTCTGTGTTTCAAATTTTGCCTTTCAAGGAATCCTATAGACATATGTCTGGGTTCTAAGGAAAGAGAGGGAGGAGAATAAAAGCCAAACAATTTCACTCTTTGGATAGGCCTCTAAGAAAGAGTTGTGCAAAAGAGGAGAAAAGCATTCCCCCTCAAAGCATGTTTTGGGCTTCAGAGAACATAGTACAGCTTTGGTACTTCAAAACTCTAGAGAATACACAGTGATGGGAAAGGGTCCAGCCAGAGCTCAGATAGGGATGCCTGGGGACAGAGGCAGGAATGAGATGGGGGCACAGCTGTACCTCTTCACCCAGTAGCAACAAAGGGAAGTGTTATGGGCCAAATTGTGTCCCCCCAAAGATGTTGAGGTCCAAACCCCAGGTACCTGTAGATGTGACCTCATTTGGAAGTAGAGTCTTTGCTGGTATTCAAGGTCATATGAGGTCATTAGAGTGGGCCCTAAGTCCATTATGATTGTGTCCTTATAAGAAGGAGAATGGCATGTGCATAGGGAGAATACCATGTGAAGATCGGAGTTTTGCTGCCAGAGCAAAGGAACTATCAGAAGCTAAGAAATAATCTTGGAACAGATCCTTCTCTAGCGCCTTCAGAGGGAGTGTGGCCTTGATATCAGACTTCTAGCCACCAGAAGTGTGTTACAATACATTTCTCTGGTTTAAGTCACTTAGATTGTGATACTTCGTGACAGCAACTCGAGAAAACTAATACAAGAAGTAGCAGGTATTGTCATCTGATGAAAGGATACCCAATAGAAATAGGAGTGGTAGACAAGAGAGAGGCCAGTCCATGCCACATGTCACATGGTAGATAATGGAATTGTTCAAAAGTGCTATAGACATCCCCTGAAACCCACAGGAATAATTGGAGAGGATGCTTCAGGGTACTAAATGTCCAAATTTAGCAATGGGGAAAGAGAGACAGTAAAATGGATTAAGATTCTCAACATAGTCAATACAAAACCCTGGAGTAAACAGAAAAAATATAACATTACAATAGTCATATGGACACAGACAAAGGCTGTAATCTGTACCATGTCCACCATCTAGCTGGTAGCATGGATCTGGAGCTCTGTTCACTCTCCCATGCTGTCTCTGTCACTTTTCTTGGCAGCCCCTTTCACCTTCATGATTCTTAGTTGGAGTTAGTTGCGTGGAAACCTTGCTGGGAACTTATATCATGATCAAATAGGGGCATACGTGGTCAAGGTTCCTTATAAGAGTAAACTCAGTAGTTATTGCTACCTATAGACATTTTTTGAAAACTACACATAAGTCATTTGGAATCAGGAATCGTTCAATCAATTATCCCACACATATTTTATATAATGCACGTACAAATGGGAAAACCCACAAAATGACTAAATGACTAAATCCCCCCCAAACAATCGTCACTCACTCATGCAACTGTTTTTCCATGAGTACCAACTATGTACCACACGCTGTGTTAGAAGCCTGCCTTTTCCTCTGTAGAGTAGATCATTCTAATAGAACAGGAGAAGCACAGAATCACCACAGTTTATAGCTGAATAGGGGTAATATTTAAAGCCATTTATTAAATAAATGAAAAGCAGAATCACAGAGAAGTAAAGGAATTGATTCAGTGTCGGCAGAGAGCTGTAGAAGCCTGGTCTCCTTATTCTCAGATCTAGAGAAATCTTTTCTGAGGGTAAAGAGTAGGGTCAAGAAAGGGGAAGTTTTGTGCTCATATATTTAAACCCAGCTGCTTCTGAGATCCTATTTTTTCTTTCTCTTCCTTTCCAAATCTACCTAGAGGTAAAATTAGGAAGTAGGCAACTGACCGAGGTACAAAGTTTACTTCTTTTCTCAGTCTCCAAAGACTTTGCCTCTTACATTTTCTACATCTTCCTTCCCCAGGTACTTATTCTAGCAACCCTGAGATGCCTAACAAACCCAATCCAGCTCTTCTAAAATATATATTCTGCCTTCTCTGCCTCACTCACCATGTTGCCACAGCAGCTTGGCATGAAAGAACCATAGCTACAAGAGAGTAACACACCTTTCTCAGATCAGATACAATATTTCTGGCAAATGAGATTTACACAGTCACTTTAGCCTCATTAAATCTAGCTCATTCTGTACTTTTTCCATACCTTTCTCAAAAACTTTTGAATGGTTACAATTCAGTGATTTTAGAAGATTCATTTTGACCTATTTTCCTTTTCCTCTTTGAAAAATTAGGACAACACTATTTTCTTCCAAGACACCATTAGTACTTTTGGGTTTCCTCGTACTAAGAATTAGAGAGTTCAGGGTGCAATGGTGAAAAGAGCATGGGATTCAGAGGCATAGGTAAAATAAGTGACTTATTTCCAGGCTCCTAGGTACACACCACCACCTCTGTCTCAAGGTTGTTACTATTTATAACCCACTCAAAAAAGAGTTTAGTAGGAAATACTTTAAAATGTTGCCCTCAGGAAAAAAAAAATATTACCCCCTTTCTTTTTCTTCTTTTTCTTTTTTCTTTTTTCTTGGATTAAGCTCTGTAAAAAGTCTTCATTCAAGTCTTTTGAACAAAATGACTTCCAGGTCTGGTCAAGCTCTGTATAATTTTACAGAAATAGTATTGTGCCTACTTCCAATGGCAGGTATAGCCTCTTCACTAAGTGCACTAATTATGAAAAGGAGCATAACTATTTCTGGAAAGATCACATCAAGCTCAGCTTCCCTTGACGACAAATCACCACTTCTTAGAACAATTCTCTCTCTCTGAAATTTATACCTTCCTCTACCTCCCCAACATGTTTTTTTAAAAAAATATAGAAGCCTCAAAAAGGTACAAGAGAGTCTTTTTTTTTTAATTCTTGGGTCAGAATGTGATGACCCACCACCTACAGTCTCATAAGTTTGTACCCCCTGTAGGAAGAAATCAAAGACAAAATAACAACCTACTTAGCTTTTTAGCTCAACATTGGAATCAACATTGGAAAGCCCTGGAAGATGGCTCAGCTTTCTGTGGAAGAACTCAATCAGGGCTCAACCTACAGCAGAGTAAGATTAATAGAATGCTTATTTTTCAAAGTGTTCAATTGGGAGTGCTCAAATTTTGATGCATTTTCATTGGATACTACTTAGCAACTAGCTGACTGCTAAATAGACTGTCACCTTTCCTTTTAACAATTTGCTGAAAATGAGCCCCTCAGTGTTATATGAACATGAGGGAAATGGGTTGGGAGGGTTAGTGCTAAAGATGGGATTTCATTTGGTGCACTTATGTGAGAATTTTTAGTGTGCTGCTCATATTTAAGGGCTTCGGTAAATGCAAAAGAGGGGAAAAGGTTGAGAATGACAGACAGTGAGTTCTGCTCAGCAGGCATTGACTCTGTAGTCAAAGTATAAATCGATCTAGTTCTTTTCAAATGTTAATAAGCTTTTGCACTGGAAGAGATTTCATATGTAGTTGCTATAATATCTGGCACTGGCCTATTCTGTGGTTGCCGAGATGGATTGGATGTTTGAATTACTATCAATATTAGGTGAAAACCATTCCAAAAGAGGCATTTAAATGTTAATATAAAAGGAAAATATCTTGCATTTGGAAAGTAAGCAAAAAATATGAGTATTTATTTCACTCACAGGTGTTTCTTAACTAGTATTATTTTGATATAGAAGAGAATTTCAATCCATCATGGCAATACTTAGCTTAGTGATAGAAAATGCATGAAAAGTAAGCATGAGCATGAACTAAGGTAAGTAGCAACTCTATGTTCCAGTGCTTAGAGAAATGGATTTTCCTAAGGATGTAACTGTGACATTCCAGGATTTGGATCTCAAATCCTCATGATGCCTCCCTTAACTTGTTAAATAGCAAATGTGTCAGCAATGAAGTAACATGAGATCAGGTAGAGTGGTATTAATTTGGACCTAACAGAAATCCCATGACATTTATCTTGGCTTCTAGAGAAAGAATCAAACCCACCTTAGGCGGAGTTTAATACTGGAATTACAACAATGTAAAGTTAACCCAATACACCTTTACTCTGTGTATGTTGAGATCTAGATTCTAAGGTCACTCAGGCCCAAAATGGTCCCTATCCAGTCATCTGAGAAGAAAAGAAACAAATAGCCACTGGAGAGAAATTGATTGCACATGTCTAACCCTGTGAGTCCAGCAAAACAGAGGGCAGCCACCCTGATCATTTACCATAGGACCTTCTTAACAGGGCAATCCTCAGTCTCTGACTGACAGACCTAGAACTTGGGGTATAGGAAACAGCTGTCATGGTAGATAATTCAATTGTCACGACACAGAAGACAAATTCACTGTGTGGGAAAAAAATGGGAAGGACAGAAAGAGTAAATTACAGGATTATAATAAATTTATAAATTCAGTGAAAAGCAAATAATGGATATTAAAAACAAAACAGCATACTAAATATAATTTCAAAAACATATATGATACCACAGTTTAAAAGAAACATTGAAGAAGAAGGGACTTTTCCTGCCTAATATTAAGACATATTATATAACTGACAATTAAAACCAATGTAAAAAAGGAGTGGGAATATTCAGTAAAAAAGGATAGTCATGTCTACATGATTTTTCTTTGCATGTTCCAGGGGAACTGTAAAAGGAATATTAGACTGAGCTTGTTTACAGCTCAACCCAGACCAAGTTAAAATACCATATGGCCTGTACTTCTCATGTTATTTAAGGCCAAATATATCAGAACCTACTAAAATTGGACAGTTATTTTCTGGATGCTCCTTTAAATGTATTTTTAGAGCCAAAGACCTCATCCACACTTCATGGTCAGAGGGTAGGACGTGCCTGGAAGGGAGTGGATATCTCCCCTCTTTATCACCTGAGGAAGGGCCATATCCTGGGACACAGGTAAAGCTAGTGATCAGGGGAAATTACTTTTTTGGGACTTGTAGCAGGTAGTCATGGATCTCTACTAGACTCAGGATTATGAAGATAAACATGGAAATATTCCAGAAGGTAGGTCCAGAAGTGGTACTCTCTGAGTAAGTGCTGCCCCATAAAAGAAACACGTCCACTGGGGCTTGAACCTGAGAGCTCTGAGAAAGATCACATTTAATGTCAATTTTATGTCCTCTCTATGTCACATCTCCTATCTGTGTTCCTCAAACAGTTTTTTTAAAGACTTAATAAAAGTTATAGGCTGAGCATATTTATAAGAATGTACAAAAGAATATTTTCTATAACAGTAAGGCTGGAAACAACCCAAATGTCCATCAACAGGAAAATAGATGAATAAATTGTGGTATATTCATACAATAGAGTGCCATACATAAAAAATGATATTGTTAACAGATACATGTATAAGAGATAAAACAGTCAAGAAAAGCAAAGGGATGAGAAACTCAGAATTTAAACTAGTGATTAACTCCCAGAGTAAAGAAAAGAGGTACAGTAAAGATAAGCATAGGGTGAACTTCAACATTAATGGCATTTTTCTGTTTCTTAAATTGGGTAAGAGGTACTCCTGGTGTCTTTTTATTACTATCCTTTATACTGGGATCAGCCAGCAACATCCCAGGTGTCAAATCTGGTCAGCAGGATGCTTATGTGTGGCCCAAGAGCTAAGAAAATATTTTTTTACTTTTTTTTTTTTTTTGCAGTATGCGGGCCTCTCACTGTTGTGGCCTCTCCCGTTGCAGAACACAGGCTCCGGATGCACAGGCTCAGTGGCCATGGTTCACGGGCCCAGCCACTCCACAGCATGTGGGACCTTCCCGGACCCGGGCACGAACCCGCATCCCCTGCATTGACAGGCGGAATCTCAACCACTGCGCCACCAGGGAAGCCCTATTTTTTTACATTTTTAAACCTTTGTTAAGAAGGAGTGGGGGGAAGGAGGGAGAGGAGGTGGTGTAAACTCTGCAGCAGAGGTGTTTGTGGCCTGCAAGATCTAAAATATACATTATCCGGACCCTTACCAAAAAACGTTTGCCAACTCCTGATTTACTTACTTTTATATACGGTTTGATATTTTAAAAATATATTTCATAGTACATATTTTAAACTTACTGCCTAGTCTTTACTCTGATGAAGGAAGGTCCGTTACCCGTGTAACAGAAAGATCTGAATACTCAACACAGTCATGTGAAATAATGGGTTACCTTTTCCTTCCCCTACCAGCTCCACACAGTAACGGCTAAGAAAGATGACCTATATTCCAAGGACTGGGTCAAAGGCTACATTCCAGGTATGAGACGATTATCGTTGGAAATAAAATGTGGCCCCATGTTCATTGATTTCTCTTTCCTTTCCAGAGGGGGAAGTTGAAAGGAGATTGAAAAGGAAAGAGAGAGGCTCAGGGTTTGTGGAGAATGAGAGCAAATATCTGCTCCTATTGCTGCTTCTAGCTCACCTAGCATTTGCCTCATCAAACTTTGGTGGTTCCCAAGGGCTGAAAACCACCATTTTGTTTCCCACTTGCTTCTTATTTGCCCGTCCATGGATGAGGAAGACACAGGATGTGGTGGAGTGGGAAACAGTGGAGAGTGTCAAGGAAAGACTCAGGGATACATTCCTCCCTGCCCTCACTCCCATCTCGAGGCAAAGATGCTTTGCCTTCCTGTACCTCCGGGCCCAGAGTGAGGTAGCAGAGATTGCTGAGATTCCTGAGGAAGAAATTAACCACCATCGCTGTCCCTGTTCGAAGGTTGTCAGGCAGAACAGGGAGATTCCAGAAGCAAAAATCGGAGAAAGTATGCGTGCTGGAAGTGAGGAGGTGGGTGAGGACAGGTCCAGACTTCTTAGGAACACCAGCGAGTGCAGGATGCCATGCAGGCAGCCAGGGTACTTACATTTCCCCCTTTAGAACAGTAGGAGGGGATCTGGAGCAGGCAGAGGGCAGCATGAAAGCCCTGTGCTCTTGAAAAACTTGATGCTAATAGGTGGGAAATGAGCAAAACCACCAGACACTCAGCCTGTATATATTCTGTGTATTTAGTTTCTGATTCACAGATGGTTATCTACATAATAATAACAAGCAGTGACCTCATAATACCTAATTATTAATAACAAACTACCCCATGGGAAGAAGTAGACAAACATTACTTATGGGTAAGAAATTACTGTTATGCTCTCTCCTTCTCCTAGGCCAGCCTCTTTTCCACATATAAGTTATACTTTAAATGACCATAGAATTTATATGGAATTTTTTGAGTGTAAAGAATATTCCATGAATAATTTTGCCAGAACAGGTTCTGGCTGAGACAACCAGAAGGCCGTGGTTACCCTAGTAATACCTGAGCCCTTTCTACTTTAACCTGGAAGGCTTTGTAACAATAAAAGCTGTCTTGAAGGAGGGCTTGCAATGCTAGATGCTTTTACCTAGGCTGTCCATTTAATCCTCAAAACTACACTATAAAATAGGGATTATTTTCACAATGTTAAAGAAGAGGAATCTGAAACTCAGAAAGGTTAAGTAACTCACCTAAGGTCATACAATTAACAAGGGAAGATTTCATCAAACAGGAGAAACTATGATCCAGACTTTAATAGGTGTTAAGTCTTTTACTAGCTGTTTCCACATTTGATGTGTCATGTTAATTCTTAACCTTTGAGAAGAGGATAAGGATATTTTTTTACAGATGAAGAAATAGCATTTCAGAGGAGTTTTTAAGTTACTCATATTCAACCAATTCAGGAGTGCCTAAATCCAAGTAAAGCTCAGGGCTCCGTGAATCTCATGTATGAGTTTTCATGCTTCCCATGTCATCCTACCAGGGCCTGAGAGAGGAAGTTCTGAGTCCTTAGTAACTGAAGCCCAGTTTGGTAAAAACAGAATTAAGGGATAACCAATTATGACATTTACCTCTTTCATTACTTTTATTACTGGAGCTTTGCATCTGCCATTAGATCCATATTTAAGACTCCTAGAGAAAAAAATCCTGCTGAATTATCAGCAACCACAGTGAAGCATAAACCTGTAGCTCTCAGCACTCGAGCAAATCCCACTAAGATGCTACCAAAATTAGAGAGGATTTGTGTTTACGTGCAATATTCCCAGATGACCTTCCGCAAGGCACACAGCAAACAAAATGCACTCATCCTTACTGAGGCAAAACCAAGCCTTTCAAACAACTTACATGGGACCAGGGTAACTACACACCTCATCTCTTCCGCATTGGCCATGTGACTGCAAATCCTCTTTAAACATCAAATAGGTGAACTGTGTGCATCCATGCCATCTAAATTTGTGGATTTCCAGAAGGGATTGGAGGTGGTCAGTGAGTGAGCAAAAGTTGGCAGAAGAGTGTGTCAGCCTGCTTTCTGAGGTAACCTGAGGGAAAATTTAATAGTGTTTGCTATATACCTCATTGCTATACGTATTAGGGTCAAATCAAGCATGCTATAAAATCCTGATGTAACAGGTAAGATAGTCCTAAAGGAAGGACCAGAAATGATCTAGCAGCAAGTCATCTTATGAGAGAAAAAATAGATTCTCAGGACAGCTTTGAAGGTAAAGAGCTCTCTCTGAAAATCAATTCATCCTCAGCTTACCCATCATCTTCTTAACATGAAATAAGAGTAAAAGGACTATGGGCTTCCATATCAGCAAAGTTAGGTTCAAAGCCTAATTCTGCCATTGGCTAGCCTCACTCACCCTGGGACCTATTTATCTTCTCTGAGATTCAGTTGGTTCTCCTGCAAAATAGGGCCCTAATACCAACTTCCAGGTATCATATATGCACTTACCATGCCCAGAAGACAACATGGAACTATGCCATAGAGGCTCAGAAAAAGTTAATTTCCCTCACTTTGCTCTAAATGTATGACCTTCTGTGAGTCATTTCATTTCTCACAGTTTCAGTATTCTCATTTCCAAAATGTGGACAATAAACCCATAGTGAGTATTAATCAAGAAACTATATGGAAAGGACCTATCACAGTTCCAGGCACCAGTGAAGCACTCAGTAAATATGAGTTCACATTCCTAAAGTGTTGTTTCTCAACACAGACTTTATTTCTCTTCGGCTGCATCCTTTAGTTTTTACATCGAAGTTAAAATAATGCCACTGCCCCCGAACAGCCAAAGAAGTGAACAGCATCTGCCTGGTTTTAGCCATCACACCATTAGAACCAACCCAGAGCACATGGCCCTTGCACCAACCCTGGGCCTCCAGTCTGCTTCTCCCACCCAGCTGAGGCCCAGTGACCCCCACACACTGAGGCTCATTGTCACAGACACTGATTCCCCTTGCTGGGCCTCATTAGCAGCTTTCTAGTCACTCACTTCATGCTTCTCCTGGCAAATTATATTTGACTTTCAATTTAAAATCCAGGGTTCTCTAAAGTAAAACCTCTGTGTAATCATGGTGATAGAGCAGCGGCACATGCAGTTTTGACAGGATGGATTTATCTTGTTTGTCATGAAGAGTGTCATTCTACATATATCCATGCAGAAGACTGGCGTCTCCTCCACCATACACATGCTGGAGAATGACAGATGATCCACCCATTGATCTTGGGCTCACAGGGAACTCAGGGCACTAGGAGGGTTCATTTAGAAGCAGAGGTTACTGTCCTATGGAAAGTCACGGAGGTCTTAGACTTGGTTCAGTGGGCATGAAGTGAAGGAAGTTAGAAACGGGAAAAAAATCCATACCTCAGCAATAAAGTTTTCATCTGATTTAATCAAACACATATTTGCATATTTCTTTGGCAAAGACATCAGGTTCTCCAGTAGACGAGCTAAAGCAAAATCTGTCAAAAGAAATTGTTTGGGTTCTCCCTCCTCGAATATGAAATATTTAACTCCAATTTTTCAAGGTGAATTTTTGGTGGCTCTTAGTGGCATTTTCAAATTTGTTTGGGTGTCTTTTTGGTTATTTAATTCCAGAAACACAATCTAGGATTCAGGGTACTTAGAGGAGGGATACTTAATTTTAATAGGATTATCAATCCCATGAAAGTTTGAAAAGCTTGGTCAACCCCGTTTGAGTGGGCAATCCAAAGGTACTTACATTTGGCCCTAGAATGAAATTGTGTACTTACATTTGAATGAGGATGTTGGACTTGTATCATGTAAAGTACTTGATGCTTTTAGTATCCTGGAATTGGAAACCTTAAAATCAGCCTACCAATTAGGGAATTATTTGAACTTAACTCCTTTCAAGCATTCTTCATGATATTCCTTCACATACAATATTGTCATACTGATTAATACATAATCTCTTCCCTTAATCCCTTCCAGATGGAAAGCAAACTAACTGTTGAATAAGCCAAACTAAATTCTGATGCTGAAAACATTAGAAGTGCTAAAAATATCGAACCCTAAGATAATTCAACTTACCCTTGGAGATATGCAAACTATATTTTAAAACTTAGAGTCTACCAGATATACTTCATAGAAGGCATTCAGTTGCATGGAAAACAGGCATTTATAAATAGGTGACAAATCTCCCTATGCCATAAATTTAAAGACAAGTAGAAGAAACATGGTTTTGCCCCCAGTGACAATGTAACCAAGAGAAGGAATTGTGTGATTCGTCCTCCAAAGGTCTGGGCAGGGACTTCTCCAGCTCTATCTTTTGCAATCTTACCATTGGCCACTGGTTTCAGTGGTTCCTCTTTTACCCACACCTACTGGTATTCCTGGACCATGATCACTTTTATGGCTTGGGAAGGAGAAACACTGCCTCAACATACAAGAGGTTTCCAGGTTTAGACCTGGAGAGACAAACCCAGGAAAGGACCAAGAGTGGGGATGAAGACAGAAATTGCAGAGACTCCCCAGATGTGAGCCTCACCAGTTAATGCCCCGCTCCCGTCAATCTCCCTGTGCCCAGGAGAGATCTGTCTCATCTACCCAAAAAACCATACTGTTGTTAGCCAGCTCTTCATCCTAAATACCCATCTGGAGACTTCATGGTCTTTATTCACAACTGAACTAATCTGACAGGTTTGGTTTCTTATCAATGAAATCATTGTCCTTAGAATTCCTCTTCCAAGCTCTATATTTTCCTCAAAGTCCTCTTTTGGCCAAAAATCCATGGCAAGATAATGGTCAATATCTATTGAATTTATAGTTTATATTAGTTAGTTTCTCAAGTGCTTTGAATATTTTAACTCAAAATAACTGTATTATTATCATTTCTACTTACTCATGAGAAAACACAGATCTCAAGAGGTAAAAGGGTTCATGAACCCTGAAGACTGACTTCAAGGCTTAGTATCTTAACTATTATCCTCACTGTTGTCTGGTGTACATTGTTGTCTGAGAGTGTTTTCTCGGCCTAACATTATCAGTAAGGCCAGGTACTTGGTTCTGAGCTTTTAATCTTCCGATTCCTAATATTTGCCTTGATAGAAACTAATATTTAGCTCTAATTATATTACAATAGGCACTGAAGTAATTACTTCAAGATATATAAAGCCAACAAAGTATCCATCTCCAACTACCATCCCCTACTCTTCATTTGCATCTTTCTTCCCCTGATCTTGGATCCTGACTTACGCTGGCTCAGAGGGAAAAGGGATTTGAATTCAGTAGAATGAAGAGTATTGTCCCATTCCTGGAGGCAGAGCTTCACTTTTGGGAGAGAATAATATCCTGGTATGAGTCCTCTGAAACCACCTAATCAGTCTCATCAGGAATAATTCATGAAAGAACAGAGAGGGTATGTGGTAATAGGAATTTTTAAAGGCACAGTAATATGACCTGAAAGTTAGAAGACACAGAAGTCCAATGAATCATAATAATAAACACAACACCCATTTGTAAAATATCTGCTACATACCAGCCATATACCAGGGATTGTAATAATGATGATAATAATAATAATGGATGCTTACATAGTGGTCCCTACGTGCAGGGATTACTCTAAGTTCTCCATATAGATTAACAAAGGAAACCTTCACAACAATCCTATGGGATGTATACTGTTAATACTCACATTCTATAGATAAAAAAGAGAATCTTAGAGAAGGTGAGTAATTTGCTACATGATGGTTCAGGGATGGGTTATAGCAATATCCTCATGTGATAAAAGCTCTCAATTTGCAACATAAGACATAATTTGGTACGGGAAACCCAGAAAACTTGAGTGACATGATATCAGAACTGTCAGACAAGGATGGGTGAGAATAAGGAGAGAAAGCAAATAGCAATAAAACTTCTACTCAGGAGCAGCTAAACAGATATTTCAAAGAACAAAAAGAAACTAACCTTATGGCAGACAGAATACTCATCAAATGGAAGAATTTATGCCTCAAAAAATGAAAATATTAGAGAAACTTGTAAATAATTTTAAAATACATATTTTAAGAACCTGAAAGAAATGAAAAACAGTATCAAAAACAAGAGGTTATGAAGCAAGAGGCAGGTATGAATCAAATATTAGTAGATACAAAAAACATGTCAATTCAAAAATCAGAAAAAGAAAAGTGTAGCCACTGGAAAAAAGTGTAATACATGATATAGTTGGCATATATATATTCTATACTATATATATATATATATATATATATATATATATATATATATAGTATAGAATTGATGCAATTGAAAGAAAATTATTAAATTGGAAGATATGCCTAATGAATTCATCTAAAATGCAGTGCATACTGATAATAAACTAAAACATATGAAAAAAAGTGTTACAGTATTAGGAAATTCCAACAAACTATAGATCCAAGAATAAGCAGAAGCAGTATTTGAAGAAATAATGGCTAAGACTTTATAAGAAAAAATTAAGAACATAAATCTTCAGATTTAAGGAACAGAATACAACCTCAGGGTAATTTTAAAAATAAACCAAACCATAAAGTATGTATTTATTATTTGACCCAGCAATCCCACTACTAGGAATTTATCCTAAGGATATATCTCAATCAAAGCCAACCGTATATGCACAAGTTTATTCATGGTGGACAATTGTTTTATCAAAATATTAGAAACAATCTCATGGCCCATCCATTGGAGACTATTTGAATAAACTAAGGTTCATCTACAAAATAGAATACTATAATGCTAATAAAAAAAAGATTGATAAATCTCTATGAACTTATATGGGGTTATTTACTGGATGTGTTATGTAGTGAAAAACACAAGAATATAAAGAGTATATACAATGTTTTGTATTAGAAAGACAGAAAAATATGTATACATACAAACAAGTTTACTCTTGCAAAAAGAAATACAGGACAGGTTAAAATAGAAATAAACAATCATAACAAAAGATAACCTAGATGTGTGGATAGGAACAAGGTGAAGAGAGTAAGACTTCCCAGAGTATACAGTGAGGAATAAATAAATAAATATAGAAAGACTTGGGGGCCTCCCTGGTGGCGCAGTGGTTGGGAGTCCGCCTGCCGATGCAGGGGATACGGGTTTGTGCCCCGGTCTGGGAGGATCCCATATGCCGCGGAGCGGCTGGGCCCGTGAGCCATGGCCGCTGGGCCTGCGCGTCCGGAGCCTGTGCTCCGCAACGGGAGAGGCCTCGACAGTGAGAGGCCCGCATACCGCAAAAAGAAAAAAAAAAAAAAAAAAGAAAGACTTGGATGAAAGGAACAATGAAGAGTAAATAGTTTGAAAATGTTGGCGGATCTATTAACTAACAACTTTTAATTTTTAAAGGTATTATTATTATATTGTGTTGGTCTTGAAATATTGGAAATAAAATCCTGTGATGACAGAAGTTTGAAATGGTAAGTTCTTTGTCTTATTTTTACAGGAGGAAAGAGAGGATGAGTACCTTAACCATTGTTTGAGAAAAAGATCAAATATGCATGTTAGAAATGTAACCATAATCACTAAGAAAATTAAGAGTATCTATATATTCAAATGAACAGAGGAAACAAAGAAATCATCAAGAAAATTTTTGTCAATCCAAGATAAGAAAGGAAAAGAAAAAATGCTAAGTGAAATGAAACCAATGTAAAATGATTAAAATACATTAGAAATTTTAAAATGTAAATGAATTAAAATCAGGTTAACCTAATTAATTAATTAAAAAGTTAAAAGTAAAGGAAAACAAAAAATAACTAAAATAATATTTATTCATTATTATAAATATCCAATTAAATAGACTTTAAGGAGAGTATGCATATACTTTAAAGTTGAAACCCCTCTTTTGCTCTTCCCTGATCCTCTATTCACTTTGCTTCCTCAACAGAAATAAAATTTAATAAGTGATGTTTCTCAAAGTCAATTTAGTTCCAATGTAGTATATGAAACCATACCAGTGAACTTTTTATACTCTGATATGTTAAAACCCATTGTCTGTCTTGCAATTTGGACAGACCTTTTACCAATTCATGACTTTGTAACATGTATTAGTTACCTGGAAAATCTTGACATTATTCATTATATAATATCAAAAAAATACATCAATTAATATAACTACGATCTTATCAGAAATTCTTAATTATTGTGAAATCATACCATGGTGAATACATGTTTTCCAAAATTCTAGTTTTTATTGGAAATCTCCATTTTTATAATTGGCAATAAATAGTGTCAATTGTTTTTCTTGAAGAGACACACTCATTTGTTCACTTTTGAGAAAATGTTAGCCAAATATGTCTGAATAACCATAATTCATCTGCCAAATGTTCTTTCAAGTAAAAATGGCATTCCATGAAAAAACTACTAGCTCATTTTGCAATTCAAACAATGGCACAATACTTTTTCTCAAGACAACCACTGTATTTCAGCATGCAGAAGTACCTTCTGCAAATCTGCCATTTTGTCACACAGAATATTAAAAAGACATATATTCAAGGGTCAATATTTAATCAATTTAATAACCTTTTACTCCTTCTTCAAGGGAATTCTTAACTAAAACTGGTACCTTTTTTAACTGAAAGTGTGTGACTGTGGAGAGTATAACGCCTAGTACTGCTTAGTCCCCCTGCCAAGCTTTGTGCTAAGGCATCATCAATTTCACCTACCTTTGCTTTTGCACCACCAGTGCAAATATCAACACATATAATACTAAACACTAGTACATATAATACTAAATAACAACCAAGTATTATCGTGAAAATAGTTTTGACCCCGTGGACCAGCTAAAACAATCTCAGGGATGTTTCCGTGAAGACTGCTGCAGGATGCCATTCCACTTCTCATAGGTGGGTTTTAGCCAAGTTCCAGAGAAAGTCAGAGTCATCTCTCAATCTGTGTCTCCTTCTCTCTCTATCTCTCTCTCTCCCTCTCTCTCTCTCTCTCTCTCTCTCTCTCCACACACACACACACACACTATTGTTCCTGTTAAATGAGTCAGATTTAGCTTTTAGATGTTTATTAACCTTGCCTATCAACTATCACAGCTTTTCTCTTCCCTTTGGCCATATTGAGTCCCTCTTTGCTGCACCACCTACTTTCTAGGATGAAGCCCATTTCCTCATTTATGGGAATCTATCATGAATCCCCTGCATATTTCCCAATAACTGCATCTGCTTCATCCCTTGTATCCTGCTGTTGCATTTTAAAAATCTAGTTACTTTAGATATGGGTTTAGTGGTGGATAATTTTCTTCCAAAATTCCAAATATGATGTTTACAAGTTGTTCCCAACTTCTAAACATTGGACATAGAAAAGACTTGCATAAAAATAGTTGCCAATGCCAGCTCCCCCATTCTCAGACCTCAGACACTTCCCTTGCTTTTGGAAAAACCACTTTGAAAAAACCATGGGGTATTCAGGGAAACTGTCATCTCAGAATTTAAAGAGGGAAGGTATATGTTTTGAACAAATATTATTTGAGCACTTAAGTGTTATTAAATTGAATTATTAATGAAAAATGGAATATTAAAAAATATCAAAGCACCTTAAGAAAAATGAATTTTGGACAATATTCTAGGCAGGAGTGACTTGACTCTGTCCTGAATCCATCTGCCCAAAATAACACACACACATATACACACACAATTCATACTTGATCTCATGGCTTAAAAGTCCAATCAGAGACTCATCTGGATTAAGAATCTAAATGTGCAAACATGTCTCATTTGCTTCACAGTCTCTGTTATTCATGGTGGGTAATGGGGTCAGAAAGGGGAGGATTGGGGGTTAATAATTTTGAAATATAAAAAGAGGGAAGTGAATATACAGAGAAATGAATGTAATGGGAAATTAGGCAAACTAGATGCAACAAGCAAAGGAGAAAGTGCCAAAGATATTTCATCAACTCAAAAATCTCGCCTTAAGGTCAGACTTGATGTTAAAAAGTTGGGGAAAAATAATCTCTCTCTTTCTTTCTCCTCCTGATTCCTGAACTGCATGGTTCTTGATAACAGATAACAGAACTTTGGTCTCTGCCTTCAGTTCTTCAGTTATGTGAGGGTTAGAGATACAGCATGTGCTAATGTCGAACCAAATTAATTTATACCAGTGTTTCTGCAAGCTATCATGTTATAGGGAGATGCCATGGACTGGGAGAAGATATTGTCAATACATATAACTGACAAAAGATTAATGTTCAGAATGGTGTGATTTCTAAACAACTGGTTTACAAACATAAATTTTGCACACAACTCCTTTTTGCTTAAGCATATCCTCCTTAGGATTAAGTTGAGTTCTTTCCTATTATTTTTCTTTCTTTCTTTGAAGTGGCAATGCATGCTGGTTACCTTATTGGGTGCTAGCTTAAAAATGGGCAAGTAAAACACATTCCTGTCCTCAAGGAAGCCATCACAGTGTAGCAGAGGAAGTCATTGCTGAGGCAAAAACGACAAGATGAAAGAAAGATGAAGATGTAAAAGATGTTAAAGAATGAAAATTCAGTTAAATGTGTTTTCTTTCAAATCATTCATCCAGTTTTCCTCATTACTTTCTACTAAAATTCTGACTGTTAAGGACTGAATTTTTGTGCTCCCCGCCCACATATTCATATGTTGAAATCTTAACTCCCAATGTGATGGTGTTAAGACGTGGGGCTTTTGGCAAGTAATTAGGTCCCGAGGGTGGAGCCCTCATGAATGGGATTAGTGCTCTTACAAGGAAAGTAAGACATGAGAGCTTGCCCCATCTCTCTTCTTTTTCTACCATGTCCGCACAACAGGAAGTCAGCAGTCTGCAACCTGGAAGAGGGTTCTCACCAGAACCTGACCACAAGGGTACCACTAATTTCACACATCAACCTCCAGAACT